>NC_140169.1:185581523-185793523 GCF_963971535.1 Notolepis coatsorum
ATGTTGTTTTGTAATACTAATGGAGTTCATTCACACCTACTGTATAATGGATGAGGGAGAAGAGACCTTTGTATAAATAATCACATTTACTTATCTAAAGGCAGTTTACAGGATGCTTTACGCAAGAGCTAAAAGCAAGGAATATTAGTAACAAGCACACATTTGCAATAGCTGCAACCTTTTTGCGATAGGCCACTATCACGTCCACTTGTATCCAATTGACATGAACACACACACACACACACACACACACACACACACACACACACACACACTTGACCTCTGTGCCAAATTTCCGTACACAGTACCGTACAGTATATGTGTATGTCTTGTATGTCATAAATGTCTTGATGAATTGAAAATGGAGGACCCTTATGTGAACAAGACGAAAGTCTTTTTCTGGTCTGCATCCTCTTAGCAGTTGTTTGTATTGAGCCATACTGTATTGGAATATGGCGTGACCCCGGTCAGTCGCCTTTGGTTTAGCTCCGCGACGATTGTGCAAATTTTTAGCTATTATGTTTGTTTTTTCTACTTTTTTTTATTAAAACATCACTGGCGGGTATGTCATACGACCGCCAGACACTTATGGACCTAAACTCCGGACTCAAAGAGGAGTTGGGAGACACTTTATGCCCAGAATGGCTAACAGAAATCAAGCGGGAGAACAACAAAGGAAACGGCAGAAAGAGGCATAGAGGTAGACGAGGCGGTATCAGACTCAGATTAAAAAGATCTGCTTACCGTCCAGCAATTCCATCCATCTTTCTGGCGAATGCACGTTCGCTGGAGGGAAGGATGGACGACTTGAGAGCGAGGGTCCGATTCCAACGGGAGATGAGAGACGTTAACGTGATGTGTTTTACGGAGACATGGCTCAAGCCAGCGACGCCGGACAACAGCGTCTCTCCATCGGACAATTTCACCGTCCTGAGAGCAGATCGCACGGCAGTCTCTGGGAAGAGCATCGGAGGTGGGGTCTGCATCCTCACGAACAATCTCTGGGTTAATCCCAAGGAAGTACATGTCCTCTCAAGTTCATGCTCCCCAGATATGGAACATCTCCAAATCCTGTGCCGACCGTACCACCTACCCCGTGAGTTTACCGCAGTCATTATATCCGTCGTGTATATCCACCCACAGGCAAATACTGGCAAAGCGCTGGTGGAATTACACGACCACCTCAACAAACAACAAATCAAACACCCGGAAGCCGCGACGATAGTGACTGGTGACTTCAACCAGGCAAATCTGAAAAAAGTGATGCCGACCTTTTTTCAGCACATCGCCTGCTCCACAAGAGGGGGAAACACACTCGACCACTGTTACACCCCGTTCAAAGCCGGATACAAGGCTGTAGCGGCTCCGCCACTGATGGGCGCTGCAAGCGCGAGCGATCACGACTCCATTTTTTTAATTCCTGCATACAAACAAAGATTGCGTGACGTCGTCGTGTCACGTGAGACAAAAAAGTGGTCTGACGAATCAGAGGCCGCGCTCCGTGATGCGTTCGAGGACACAGACTGGGACGTGTTTAAAGGAAGCGCCAGTGACGTCAGCGAGTACGCTGATACCGTTGTGAGTTATATAACAACAGTGGCAGACGGTATTGTCCTCACAAAGAAGGCGCAGGTTTTCCCAAGCCAGAAGCCTTGGGTGGACAGCACTATAAGAGCAGCCCTGAACTCACGCACCACGGCTTATAACCTGGGCAGAGAGTCAGGAAATATGGAAGAGTACAAGGCTTCAGTCTACACTCTGCGCAAGGCTGTTAAACTTGCTAAGAGGACATATGCTGAGAAACTGGAGACACAAATGGCACAAAACGACACAAGAGGCTTGTGGAGGGGACTGAAGACAATAACTGACTACAAAGTCAGCGCCCCCTCAATGGGGAGCGACGACGCCTCTCTCGCGGACAAACTCAACTCCTTCTACGCTCGGTTCGGTGTAGACAGTGTCGCCGCTAGCCCTCTGGCTAGTGACGTCACTGGCACACCGGCTGTTGTGGAGGGGGGGGGCTACCGCGGGGGGGCGGGGGCGCTCTCTCGTTGTCGGAACACAGTGTGAGAAGAGCATTTATGCAGGTGAACACCAGGAAGGCTGCGGGCCCAGATGGTATAACAGGACGCATAATTAAGTCCTGTGCAAACCAGCTTGCCCCGGTGTTCACCGCCATATTTAATCAATCCCTGGCGGAGTCAGTAGTCCCTGCCTGCTTCAAGATGTCTACCATCATCCCGGTACCGAAGAAACCCTCCCCAACATGTCCAAATGACTACAGACCGGTGGCACTCACCTCTGTGGTCATGAAATGTTTTGAGAGGCTGGTCAAGGACCACATTTGTGCCTCTCTCCCCAGTGATATGGACCCTATGCAATTTGCATACAGGACAAACAGGTCCACTGACGACGCGGTCTCCCAGGTACTGCACAGCACTCTCTCCCACCTTGACCGTCAGAAGGGGGGCTATGTGAGACTGTTGTTCATTGACTACAGCTCAGCGTTCAACACCATAGTCCCCACCAGACTGGTGGACAAGCTGATCGAGCTAGGTCTGAGCTCCGCCCTGAGCGCCTGGGTACTGGACTTTCTGAGTGAAAGACCCCAGGCGGTCAGGGTGGGGGGTCAGACCTCCAACACCATCACCCTGAGCATCGGGTCCCCCCAGGGCTGTGTTCTAAGCCCCCTGCTGTACTCACTCTACACACACGATTGTGTGGCCAAGTTCAGCTCCAACTCCATAGTGAAGTTCGCAGACGACACAGTGGTGGTGGGGCTGATCTCAGACAACGACGAGAAGGCCTACCGAGAGGAGGTTGAGGTACTGGAACGTTGGTGCCAGGACAACAGCCTGCTCCTGAACATTGGTAAAACCAAGGAGCTGATCGTGGATTATAGGAGAGGACAGCAGGAGACACACACACCACTAATGATTAACGGGGCTACCGTGGACAGGGTGAGCAGCTTCAACTACCTGGGGGTCCACATCTCAGAGGATCTGACATGGTCAACACACATAGACACAGTAGTAAAGAAAGCGAAGCAGCGCCTCTACCACCTGAGACAGTTAAGGAAGTTCAGAGTATCGGGGAAGATACTCCAGTCCTTCTACTCAGGAGCTGTAGAGAGCATCTTGACCGGAAACATCACTGCCTGGTATGGGAACAGCACGGCACAGGACAAGAAGGCCCTACAGAGAGTGGTGCGCTCAGCCGAGCGTACCACGGGTACTGCGCTACCTCCCCTGCAGGCTCTATACAACAAGAGGTGCAAATCCAGAGCCTGCAGGATAATGAAAGACCCCCACCACCCCAATAACAGCCTGTTCCAGCTGCTGAGGTCAGGCAGACACCTGCGAACCCCAGCTACTAGGACGGAGAGGCTTAGGCTAAGCTTCTTCCCCCAGGCCATCAGAGCCTTGAACAATGAACATTGAGAGACACAGAAACTGAACTATCCACACACAAGCACACACTAGCACATACACGACACGCACGCTGAGCACGCTCACACACTAGCAGCCACTTTAACACTCATGCCGCACACACGCACACTTATGGCCAGAGGAAAGGCCACTTAAATTAGTATAACATCAGGAACAGTGTATTGCACTACTAAAGCTACCTAGCATGTCCTATATGCTCTGTAAATACTATGTACAGATACCGAGATGGCACACCATGTACCTGTTTATTGCACTGTTGTTTTTTATTGGATTCTATTATATGTTGTACCACTGTATTTTTATTGGACTCTATTATATGTTGTACCACTGTATTGCACATCGTCGCGGGCAAGACCAGCCGCATTTCATTGTATACCTGTATGCCGTGACAATTAAAACTCTTGACTTGACTTGACTTGACTATTGTACCCATTCTGCAATCTGTTAATAAAGTTTTCAATCAATCAATCAAACCTTTTGTGGACCAACCGACCAATCAACCAACCAAGCCACCGTATGTACATGTACCAATCAACTAACCCACCAACCAACCAACCCACCGTCCAACCAACCAACCCACCAACCAACCAACCAACCAACCAACCAACCAACCAACCAACCAACCAACCAACCAACCAACCAACCAACCAACCAACCAACCAACCAACCAACCAACCAACCAACCAACCAACCAACCAACCAACCAACCCACTGTATGTATACATGTACCAATCAACCAACCCACCAACCAACCAACCAACCCACCGTACTGTATGTACCAACCAACCAACCAACCAACCCACCGTATGTATACATGTACCAATCAACCAACCCACCAACCAACCAACCCACCGTACTGTATGTACCAACCAACCAACCAACCCACCGTATGTATACATGTACCAATCAACCAACCCACCAACCAACCAACCCACTGTACTGTATGTACCAACCAACCAACCAACCCACCGTATGTATACATGTACCAATCAACCAACCCACTGTATGTACCAACCAACCAACCAACCAACCAACCAACCAACCAACCAACCAACCATCCACATCTATCTGTATCTCCAAGCACTGGAGAGTGCGAAAGGCTGAAAAGATCTGCCGATGCCAACTTCCCACCATAGACAGTATATTCACTGAGCGGTGCGTCAGCAAGGCACACAGTATCCTGAAAGATCCCAGCCACCCAAACCACACACTGTTTGAGCTCATGTCGTCTGGCAGATGGTACCACACTGCCACAGTCTCAGGTCCACATCCAAAAGAACACTGAACAGCTACTTCCACAAGCAAACAGACTACTGCCGGATAGACTCTGAATTATCACATGAGCAAACACACAAAAGCACCTTAAGACATTCAGCGCCAATCACAAGTATACTCGTTATTGGCCGACAAGTGTTGAGCGCCAATAATGACTAAACTCGTTTTTAGATCCTTTGATCTTTTCCCTCTGATCCCCGTTCTAAATCACCATCCGGATCATTCTAGCCGTCCCTGGCTTGTTTGTATACATCGTCTGTGTCTGAACTGGAATTGCATTGGCGTGGATACACGTTTAACTTTTTTTTTTTTTTTGTAAGGGCTCCTCCTCCTGCTTGAACAGAGATTCACATCGATCGCCTCGAAATTCTGTTGCCTAAGCGTATTTACCATCGAAACGTGTATAGACATATACACTGATAATCGCGATGACGATGCGATCACTTGGAATTATTCTTTTTGGAATACCTTCTGGCTAAGGTAAGGTATATTCTATGTCTATTTTACCAAACCTGAAACGTGTTTTTTTAACGATCACGGTTTTGTGTTTTACCAGACGTAAAACATGCTCAGCAAACATGATCACAGTTTTGAGTTCAAACGACCCCCCCAGACACAAATACACACACACACACACACACACACACACACACACATACACACAAAACTATGCAGTGCGTCTGTGCGTCTGATAAGACCTTTTCCTGATTGCGATTGTGTATATTGTGTTACAGCGGTATCAACAGATCTCTTGTCTGATGGCATGATGTCCGCCATGGTTTCTTCCTCTGGCTTCCTCAGAATGATACCCATCTCTGTCATTTAAGAACACGACACACAGAGGAATACACCAGCTGTTAGCCATGTCCGGTGTTACGTCTGCTTTGATCACAAGACCATCTCTCTAGGGACGCCTCAGACAGCAGGCTGAAGCAGGCTGTGCAAGCCCATCTGATTGATTGGATATGTATAATATGTGTACTGTTTCAGATTCAGATTCCTTTATTGTCACGTATTTCAGTACCTTACAGCAAAGAAAGAGTGAAATTCAATTTGTTGTAGTTCCTCGACCATAGCAGCTTCCAATAATATAAATACAATAGAATTAGCATAGAATAAGAATACAATTAGATCAAATCAGTGGCGGCTGGCCACTAGGGGCGCTCGGGCGCCGACCCCCCTGCTTAACCCTGGTTAAAAGAGAGAAGAACAAGAAATATTTTTGTTTTGTTTTTTGTTTTATAGCCCTATAAATAATATAAACATGTTTAAAATGAATAATATTTACTCATTTTAAGTATGTTTGTGTTTCCAATGCACAATATATCGTTAATATATCAAAATATAAATAATCGTTTTCCTGAACAGGAAGTGACTCACTGTCTGTAGCCGCATTTCTCCTAGCCGTATTTCTCTCGTCTCGGGCTAGACGCAATAGCGCTCTGAGTGTGCGTGCACGCCGTGCACTGTTTCATCGCTGTATCCGTCGCAGCCAATCAGTGCGTAACGCGCTGTGCGTTGAAATATGATGTTTATGATGGAAGCCGGGCGCGATTTGAAGCGGTCTAAGCCAGCAGCCTCTATAATTTCCGTAGCCGCATTTCACGGAGACGCTCTCTGATTGGCCGACGTCAGTTTTTTTTTTCGTAGCCGCATTTCGCGGAGACGCTCTCTGATTGGCCGACGACAGTTTCTGTTGTGTAACTTGTGTTGTTGTGAGATGCAGCTATTTGTCTTAGAGCGTGACGGCAAGTTCTTTCGACGGTTAAGCTTAGGCACTCTTTCAAAGTTGGTTAAGGTTAGAGTTTGTCTTAGAGCAGGGCGATAGAACGTCAGGTAGTTTGCAGGCTGTTTGACAAGGAAATGGGCAAAGACACAGCTCGTCACTCACACAGTACTTGTTGGCTAACTTGGCTAACAAGAAGCTATATATGGATTGCAGTGTGGACATGCATGGACATCAACACAGTCTGGACAGTGGAGTGGATATACTTTATCAAGCCCTTCTGCCTGCTGGACCACTGTGCGTTTCAACTTAACAACAACAAGGTAGAGTTGCGATATCTCTCTCTCGCTTGTTCGCTCTCTCGCTCGCTCGCTCTCTCTCTCTCTCTCTCTCTCTCTCTCTCTCTCTCTCTCTCTCTCTCTCTCTCTCTCTCTCTCTCTGATTGTGTAGGGCATATTGGCTGCATTTGACTGACTGTGATCATAATTGATTGATGGCAATGGTGACAGTTGTACCCAATTAAATATTCGCCAATGCGTGGTACATGTTTGCAAAATGTTTGGTATAGCGCCCCCCATGGAGAAGAATGTACGGGCCGCTACTGGATCAAATATGACTAAAATAAAGATGACCATATACAGTTCTAAAAGGTTAGTAGTCCTTTGTTAGTGGTTCAAGCCCAAACAGCTGAAATCCTACTGTTTTTGTACGGATTTATTACAATAGTTTTCTTCTTCTTCTTCTTCTTCTTCTTCTTCTTCTTCTTCTTCTTCTTCTTCTTCTTCTTCTTCTTCTTCTTCTTCTTCTTCTTCTTCTTCTTCTTCTTCTTCTTCTTCTTCTTCTTCAGGAATGTTTGTGCAATTCCCCATGAGATGGTAAAAGGTAGAGCAATTAAACATGGCCCCTTGATTGGAAGTTGTGTGAGATAATTCAAAGTCATCCTTTTGAAAGGTCATAACTCCTACCACATATGATGTCAGATTTATATGAAACTTACAGACATCCATCTATCCTCCTCCTACTATAATTTGCCTCAAGGACCTACAGTATAATATCTGTCATATTGGATTTTCTGCCATTTTGAACTTTATGAAAAGGTTTAAAATACAAAACATGCATGTTCTTATCAACCCAGGCAAAATAATTACAAAAATAAACACACCATTTAGTCCCTCACACAAGCTAACCTGTTTGTCCAATACAAAAGGTTATGACACACTCATTAAAATGGGAGGATTTATACCATAATACGCACTGGTGAGTTGATGGCATAAGGCACTGCTAGACTTACACAGGTGAGACCTCCTCCTGCAAATGTTCTACACAATTTGTTATTCACTTTGGATAAAAGTGTCAGCTAAATTACTAAATGTAAATGTTGTATACATTCCTTGTGGGCGGCATGTTGGCACATGTGGTTATCACAGCAAGAGGGTCCTAGGTTCAACCCGACTTCTTGTGTGGAGTTTGTATGGTCTCACATGTTTGCGTTGGATTGTCATGTTTGCCTACAGTTTCCTCCCACACTACTATAAGAAACATACATGCTAGGTACATACTTCTACCATTGCCCTTGCCTTGACCATGTTCCTGGCAGTATGACAAGTTGGTTAGGATGGGTCAAATGCAGAATAATGTGATATGTGTTATTTCTAGGCTAGAAGTTACGTGTTCCTTTGTCACGATAAGAAAAATAAATAAAATGTCTCTGTAACTGTCTGGTACAGTGACACAGGCAGGGCACAGCTGGAGACAACACAGTCTCATCAGAAAACGTAAATAAAGTACTAATCGACCACAGGAAAAAAAGGTACATAATGTACGGTATGTTATAGCCATAAGTAATGTATTTACGTCTTGTATAAGTAATATATTTACATTTTGTATCTACAAAAGTTCAACACCGGTACCATTGATTGTGGGATTGGGTTAGGGGATTTAGGGTTTGATGGTTATGGTTAGGGGTAACAATGTGGTTATGGTAGGGTTGGGGTTTGGGTGAGGCTATTGGAAAAGTGTTAAAGGAAAACTCCAATATTTTGGGAAATTAGCTTATTTAACATCTTCCCTGGAGTTAGACAAGAAGATACATACCTTTTTCGTCTCTCTGCATGCATTGGGCTTAGGGAACGCCTGGACCGTTAGCCTAGTTTAGCTTCATCACTGGAAGTGGGGCAGACATCTAGCCTAGTTCACTAAAGTCAGGAAATATACATTTACATTTACATTTAGTCATTTAGCTGACGCTTTTATCCAAAGCGACTTACAAGTTCTGTACGACAAGCCATCAGGAAGGGCACAACTCTATCAGCTGAGCAACAATGTTCATCAAAGTGTTGAGTGCTACAGTGTAGGTTAGTTTATTAGGACAAGTGCATGACAGTACGGTTAGTTAGGGTTAGATTTTTTTTTTTTTTTTTTTTTTTTTTTTTTAATTCAGATAATGGTTGAAGAAGTGCGTCTTTAGTCGACGGCGAAAGATTGGACGTGATTCGGCTGTCCTAACTGGGGTGGGTAGTTCATTCCAAATACAATCAAAATACAACTCCCAAACGTTCCTGTAAACATGTTGTGACCTGTGTATTTACCACATCTCCCAGTCACACAAGTAACACGAGTCTCCCAGTCACACGAGTCTCCCAGTCACACAAGTCTCCCAGTCACACAAGTCACACGAGTCTCCCAGACACACAAGTCTCCCAGACACACAAGTCTCCCAGTCACACAAGTCTCCCAGTCACACGAGTCACACGAGTCTCCCAGTCACACAAGTCTCCCAGACACACAAGTCTCCCAGTCACACAAGTCTCCCAGTCACACAAGTCCAAGTCTCCAAGTCACACAAGTCTCCCAGTCACACAAGTCTCCAAGTCACACAAGTCTCCCAGTCACACAAGTCTCCCAGTCACACAAGTATCCAAGTCACACAAGTCATCCAAGTCACACAAGTCACATGAGTCTCCCAGTCACACAAGGCACACAAGTCACACAAGTCTCCCAGTCACACAAGTCTCCAAGTCACACAAGTCTCCCAGTCACACAAGTCATCCAAGTCACACAAGTATCCAAGTCACACAAGTCATCCAAGTCACACAAGTCACATGAGTCTCCCAGTCACACAAGTATCCAAGTCACATAAGTCATCCAAGTCACACAAGTCACATGAGTCTCCCAGTCACACAAGTCCTACAAGTCTCCCAGTCACACATGTCTCCAAGACACACAAGTCTCCCAGTCACACAAGTCATCCAAGTCACACAAGTCACATGAGTCTCCCAGTCACACAAGTCACACAAGTCTCCCAGTCACACAAGTCTCCCAGTCACACAAGTATCCAAGTCACAAGAGTCTCCCAGTCACACAAGTCTCCTAGTCACACACACGTCTCCAAGTCACACAAGTCTCCCAGTCACACAAGTCACACAAGTCTCCAAGTCACACAAGTCTCCCAGTCACACAAGTCTCCCAGTCACACAAGTCTCCAAGTCACACAGGTCACACGAGTCTCCCAGTCACACAAGTCTCCAAGTCCCACAAGTCACATGAGTCTCCCAGTCACACAAGTCTCCCAGTCACACAAGTCACACAAGTCTCCCAGTCACATGAGTCTCCCAGTCACATGAGTCTCCCAGTCACACAAGTCTCCAAGTCACACAAGTCTCCCAGTCACACAAGTCTCCCAGTCACACAAGTCTCCAAGTCACATGAGTCTCCCAGTCACACAAGTCTCCCAGTCACACAAGTCTCCAAGTCACACGAGTCTACCAGTCACACGAGTCTCCCAGTCACACAAGTCACACAAGTCTCCCAGTCACACAAGTCTCCAAGTCACACAAGTCTCCCAGTCACACAAGTCATCCAAGTCACACAAGTATCCAAGTCACACGAGTCTCCCAGTCACACAAGTCTCCCAGTCACACAAGTATCCAAGTCACACGAGTCTCCCAGTCACACAAGTCTCCCAGTCACACAAGTCACACAAGTCTCCCAGTCACACACGTCTCCAAGTCACACAAGTCTCCCAGTCACACAAGTCATCCAAGTCACACAAGTATCCAAGTCACACGAGTCTCCCAGTCACACAAGTCTCCCAGTCACACACGTCTTCAAGTCACACAGGTCACACGAGTCTCCCAGTCACACAAGTCTCCAAGTCACACAAGTCATCCAAGTCACACAAGTATCCAAGTCACACGAGTCTCCCAGTCACACAAGTCTCCCAGTCACACAAGTCTCCAAGTCACACAAGTCACACGAGTCTCCCAGTCACACAAGTCTCCAAGTCACACAAGTCACATGAGTCTCCCAGTCACACAAGTCTCCCAGTCACACAAGTCACACGAGTCTCTCAGTCACATGAGTCTCCCAGTCACATGAGTCTCACAGTCACACAAGTCTCCAAGTCACACAAATCTCCCAGTCACACAAGTCTCCCAGTCACACAAGTCTCCAAGTCACATGAGTCTCTTAGTCACACAAGTCTCCCAGTCACACAAGTCTCCAAGTCACACGAGTCTACTAGTCACACGAGTCTCCCAGTCACACGAGTCACATGAGTCTCCCAGTCACACAAGTCTCCAAGTCACACAAGTCGCCCAGTCACACAAGTCTCCCAGTCACACAAGTATCCAAGTCACACAAGTCTCCCAGTCACACAAGTCTCCAAGTCACACAAGTCACATGAGTCTCCCAGTCTCACAAGTCTCCCAGTCACACAAGTCACATGAGTCTCCCAGTCACATGAGTCTCCCAGTCACACAAGTCTCCAAGTCACACAAGTCTCCCAGTCACACAAGTCTCCCAGTCACACAAGTCTCCAAGTCACATGAGTCTCCCAGTCACACAAGTCTCCCAGTCACACAAGTCTCCCAGTCACACAAGTCTCCAAGTCACATGAGTCTCCCAGTCACACAAGTCTCCTAGTCACACAAGTCTCCCAGTCACACAAGTCTCCAAGTCACGTGAGTCTCCCAGTCACACAAGTCTCCCAGTCACACAAGTCTCCAAGTTGCACGAGTCTACCAGTCACACGAGTCTCCCAGTCACACAAGTCACACGAGTCTCCCAGTCACACAAGTCTCCAAGTCACACAAGTCTCCCAGTCACACAAGTCTCCCAGTCACACAAGTATCCAAGTCACACGAGTCTCCCAGTCACACAAGTCTCCCAGTCACACAAGTCACACAAGTCTCCCAGTCACACACGTCTCCAAGTCACACAAGTCTCCCAGTCACACAAGTCTCCAAGTCACACAAGTCTCCCAGTCACACAAGTCTCCCAGTCACACAAGTCTCCAAGTCACACAGGTCACACGAGTCTCCCAGTCACACAAGTTTCCAAGTCACACAAGTCACATGAGTCTCCCAGTCACACAAGTCTCCCAGTCACACAAGTCACATGAGTCTCCCAGTCACATGAGTCTCCCAGTCACATGAGTCTCCCAGTCACACAAGTCTCCAAGTCACACAAGACTCCCAGTCACACAAGTCTCCCAGTCACACAAGTCTCCAAGTCACATGAGTCTCCCAGTCACACAAGTCTCCCAGTTACACAAGTCTCCCAGTCACACGAGTCTACCAGTCACATGAGTCTCCCAGTCACACGAGTCACACAAGTCTCCCAGTCACACAAGTCTCCAAGTCACACAAGTCTCCCAGTCACACAAGTCTCCCAGACACACAAGTCTCCAAGTCACATGCGTCTCCCAGTCACACAAGTCACACAAGTCTCCCAGTCACACAAGTGACTTGGAGACTTGTGTGACTGGGAGATTTGTGTGACTGGGAGACTTGTGTGACTGGGAGACTCATGTGACTGGGAGACTTGTGTGTCTGGGAGACTTGTATCACTGGGAGACTCATGTGACTTGTGTGACTGGGAGACTTGTGTGACTGGGAGACTCATGTGACTGGAAGACTTGTGTGTCTGGGAGACTTGTGACTGGGAGACTTGTGTGACTGGGAGACTTGTATGACTTGTGTGACTGGTAGACGTGGTAAATACACAGGTCACAACATGTTTACAGGAACATTTGGGAGTTGTATTTTGATTGTATTTGGAGTATATTTCCTGACTGTGGTGAACTAGGCTAGATGTCTGCCCCACTTCCAGTGATGAAGCTAAGCTAGGCTAACGGTCCAGGCGTTCCCTAAACCCAATGCATGCAGAGAGACGAAAAAGGTATGTATCTTCTTGTCTAACTCCAGGGAAGATGTTAAATAAGCTAATTTCCCAAAATGTTGGAGTTTTCCTTTAACACTTTGAATGGCCAACCCGAGTTTTCTCGGGTTTACCCCCCACGGGTTGCCCATAACGAGAATATTCGTTTTTTCTCGTTTATTTTTTTTTATTAGCGATCTGAATTCATATTTCATCAACCGAGTCTACCGTTGGTAAATCAGCCACCTCAGGCGCTCAGATGTGAAAAAAGCGCCCCCTATCGTCTCCCAGATGGTAATTCACCCTTTTGGATTGGACTCAATAAAAATGCATGGGGGAAAAAAACCCGGACTCCACATTTTACTTCTCACGCATGTAACCGGGGCCGATCAGCTTCATGTTGGACCCTCAGCACAGCGTGTATACGCTGTTTTACAGTATACGCGGGGGATCAATAAAAGGATCGATTTTTGGAATGGTCGATCAGGAATTGGAACAATCCATTTGGATACCATCTGATCTCAGGTAAGGAATCTATTTGACCAGTATTAGGATAATCAGACCTTTTTTCACAGAGATATAAGCTTTCCCCCTATATGTGATATGGCTGTTTTGACTGTGCGAGTGATCAGGAAATAAGAGAATAGATTTACAGCTTGCGGCACCAGCGTGCATACGTACACACGATAGCTGTTTATGCAACAAAAAGGAAACCACAGCCTTTGACATCATCATGCTTATGTTCTCGTTATGCCTATTTGGCAGCTTGGTCGGTTTGGTTGGTCTGGTTGGAAAAAGAGGTTCCATTGCAGGCACCTACACACACGCACACACACATTAGCCCTGTATTCATATTGTGTAACACAGCAGTTTTTCAAAAGGATATGAGCCATTTCTGCTGACAAATGCCTCTACGTCCAACAGTAACCTTCATATCTTTGGATATGAAAAACACACCTCCTCTCAGATTGAGAGCGAGCGATAGGGAAGGTGGGTAAATTATAAATATGGAATTAATCCTGACCTCAGCATAGAGCGACTCGTAATGTATTGGAAAGATTCTGAGAATCAGAGATGTATGATTTCTGTATTATATCCCATATATGTAGATGCAAACGGGGAGAATGACACAAATGCAGGGAGATTGGCAAAAATAAAATAGACACACACACGCACACGCACACGCACACACGCAGAGCAGGCATTGATGAGTTGACCCACGGTTGGGTGGGGTCACGTTTGTAGATGGGATGACCTGAAAGGGTCACTTTTCTCATTCTGTGTTACGTAAACAACGATCGATAATCTAGCGTTTATTTGAAAACGATTCATAAATAGGCCGAACAATGACAACGTTCTAGAATATTACAGTACATCAGCGTCTATCAGGGATTTTTTTTCTTTTTTTTTGAAAACGAGGGCTTTTCAAAATGCTATAAAACGGAAATGAACCGATAAAAAAACAATCCGCTTCGACAATGTTGACTGGAAATGGGTCATTGATAATGTGACGGGCAGATTAGACACAGCCATAATTTAAAACATAGATTAGGCGATATTAACGTTAACATTGAAGCGGATGGTGGGCATTCAAGCACTAAATGTGCGCCCCCTGCTGGGCATTCAAAGTGTTAAGGTAAAGTCACTTGCCTCCCATGCAAGCGCCCCAGGTTTGTTCCTAAGCAGGGGAGCTCAAACGTTTAAATTTAAAGAATTTAGAATATGTAATATATGTACTTATTTGTAATTTGTACACATTGTACATTTTTGTAAATACGTCAATATATTACTTATATATTGCATAGTGCATACAAACTCCGCTCTGTGTCACCCTTATCTTTCATTCAATTTTACTTTGTGTAATTTTTTATCATTATTGGATATAGATGAAAAGCTATGTATGCATGGACTGTATTGCATTTTGAGCTGTACTTCACCACGTTTCAATCAACTTGTTGAAACGGCCATAAAGTATTGAACTGAACTTGAACAATATTTTTTTTAAAGAGCAAGTGGATGGAATGAGTCCCACTAGGCCTGCATCTGATATTCCTACCAAGGCAGCACAGAAATAAGGCTGAATAAGCAACACAGAATGAGAAAAGTGACCCTTTCAGGTCATCCCATCTACAAACGTGACCCCACCCAACCGTGGGTCAACTCATCAATGCCTGCTCTGCGTGTGTGCGTGTGCGTGTGTGTGCGTGTGTGTGGCTATTTTATTTTTGTCAATCTCCCTGCATTTGTGTCATTGTCCCCGTTTGCATCTACATATATGGGATATAATACAGAAATCATACATCTCCGATTCTCAGAATATTTCCAATACATTACGAGTCGCTCTATGCTGAGGTCAGGATTAATTCCATATTTATAATTTACCCAATTTCCCTATCGCTCGCTCTCAATCTGAGAGGAAGTGTGTTTTTCATATCCAAAGATATGAAGGTTACTGTTGGACGTAGAGGCATTTGTCAGCAGAAATGGCTCATATCCTTTTGAAAAAACTGCTGCGTTACACAATATGAATACAGGGCTATGTGTGTGTGTGTGTGTGTGTGTGTGTGTGTGTGTGTGCGTGTGTGTGTGCGTGTGTGTGTGTGTGTGTGTGTGTGCGTGTGTGTGTGAGAGAGAGAGAGAGGAGAGAGAGGAGAGAGAGAGAGAGAGAGAGAGAGAGAGAGAGAGAGAGAGGAGAGAGAGAGAGAGAGAGAGAGAGAGAGAGAGGGAGAGAGAGAGAAGAGAGAGAGAGAGAGAGAGAGAGAGAGGTGAGTGAGTGAGTGCAGGAATGAATGACTGAACAGGCCTACCAGGGCTGGGCCCAGGGGCCCCTAAACCAGATTGTGTGTGTGTGTGTAAGTGTCTGTGCCTGCAATGGAACCTCTTTTTCCAACCACACCAACCAAACCGACCAAGCTGCCAAATAGGCATAACGAGAACATAAGCATGATGATGTCAAAGGCTGTGGTTTCCTTTTTATTGCATAAACATTAATTAATTAATTAATAAAATGTTCACGACAACCGCCAGCGAGGGGGGGTTTGGGTGTGAACGAGGTTCTGCAGTACATGTCGCATGTCATATTGTCTCTAGCCGTGTGTATACTATAATGTGTACGTTGCCAACAGAAACATGACTTTCCTCTTGGCAGTTTCCTGCGTGAGGCATCCGCGGAGGCACTCCGCCACTTCCGGTGTGGCTTCCTGGCTGTCTGGGGGAGATGTGACGGCAGGGCCATACATCTGCCTCAAACTTCAAACACTGCAGGGTCCTCTGTCAGCTGAGCAGACAGGCTTGCTTGGCATAAAGCTACACGCAGACAGGACGAGAGAGAAAGAGAGAGTGGCAAAGGGTTGGTGTGTGTGTGTGTGTGTGTGTGTGTGTGTGTGTGTGTGTGTGTGTGTGTGTGTGTGTGCGTGCGTGTGTGTGTGTGTGTGTGTGTGTGTGTGCGTGTGTGTGTGTGTGTGTGTGTGTGTGTGTGTGTGTGTGTGTGTGTGTGTGTGTGTGTGTGTGTGTGTGTGTGTGTGTGTGTGTGTGTGTGTGTGTGTGTGTGTGTGTGTGTGTGTGTGTGCGTGTGTGTGTGCGTGTGTGTGCGTGCGTGTGTGGGGGGGGGGGGTGAAGTTGAAATGCGGGGGAGGGGTGGGAAGTAATTTTACTCAAGTACTGCACTTAAAAGCATGATAGTGAGGTACTTTACTTGACTTTGCATTTACACAACTTTCTATTTTTACTCCACCACATTTGAAAGGAAAATATCAATTCTCTGTTTGTGATCCCCGCAGTCAGTTAGTGTTACCTTGGAGAAAAAGGTTTTGCATACAAAACTGATTAAACATGCCCGCGACGTGAACAAGCATGCCTGCTTTTGATACTGCTTTTGATACTTAAGATCGCATTTCATACATCAAACACTTTGATACTCTCGCGTAAGTACACATTTGAATGGACTTTTACATTTTACTTGAGTAAACTTGGGATGGTGGGCATTCAAGCACTAAATGTGCGCCCCCTGCTGGGCATTCAAAGTGTTAAGGTAAAGTGGTGGACAAAGTACACAATATGTTTACTGTAGCTAAAGTAGAAATAGCAGGAGTATTAGTATTAGTATTAACATAGTAGCTATGGCAAGTTTTTCTACTTTAGCTCCAGTAAGGCATTTGCTTATTTTGTCCACAGCCAGGGGACGGTGACCACAGCGGTCTGTGATGGTGTGATGGACCGGAGGAGTGGAGGGAGGCGCGGAGACATGAGATGAAAAAAGGGAGAAATAATAGAACTCTCTGGGAGAAAGGGGGTCAGACTCCACAAGCGAAGGCAACACAACAATGGAGTGAAAGTTGGGGGGGGGGGGGGGGTCAGTCAGGGTCGTAGAAAGAGGGGGGGGTCAGTCAGGGTTGTAAAAAGGGATGGGGGGGTCGTAACACAGACTTATCCTGTGATAGAGCGCAGACAGACAGAAACCTGCCTGTTTTCCACATCTACACATTCATGTGACGCAAGGGAGGAGGGTCAGGGCCCAGAGGACAGACAGATTCATATCATCCACAGATATTCCTCTCAACGCAAGGAAGTGTGTGTGTGTATGTGTGTGTGTGTGTGTGTGTGTGTGTGTGTGTGTGTGTGTGTGTGTGTGTGTGTGTGTGTGTGTGTGTGTGTGTACTGCACACGTGTGCATATGTCTCCAAAATGGTATACTATCATCACATTTAGAAGAATGCACTTAGTAGAACCTCCACCAAGGACGAACAATCTCTCCACTTTGCTGTTACTTTCACATGCAACATTTTACTATGTAGATGACAGAAACAGACCCAGGCTATTAATCCATATTGGATGCTAGAGGAAAGGTCACAGGGTCACCAACACCAACGGGTTTATCCCTCTAGGAGTCTAGGGGTCATGAATATTCACAGCAAAATTTGTGACTCTACAACTAAGGTGTCAGGACATTGGCCTGATAGTAGGGATGGGTATCGTTAGGATTTTATCGATACTACTTGTGACGGCCACACCATTTGCCGCACATCAGCACTAATGTCAGTAACCACTACACTCCCTCACTACACTCCCTTTCTTTTCATTTTGTCCTTATGCATTGCAGGAACCACTTGAGTGCATGTTGAATGGACATCGGTCTGGTATTTAAATCTATTTCGGTATTAATTAAATTCAATTAATTTAAAGTCTCGAATTAATTCGATTAACATTTTTAATCGAGTCCCACCACTATTTATAATGTTAGAAAGTGATGTTAAGTAGCGCTAAACAAGGCAATATTTTTAGGACACAGATGTAGGTCACAAAACAGACAGAGAAGATGAGAAGAGGGGGGATGAGAGAGAGATGGTGGGAGAATAAGAGAGAGAGCGGGGGGAGAATGAGAGAGAGAGAGAGAAGCTAGCAAACAGTGACAGTGAGTGAAGGATGCAGTGGGATGGATGGAGAGGGGAAAGAGAAGAGAGGTTTCATAGTGTACATCCAGCCCAGATGAAAGAAAAAGATAAATGGCTTCTATTTACAGTGTGAGACTGACTTCCTACAGAATGGCCTCTATGTGGGTTTGTATTTCCACAGAGTCCATCTCTCGATCTCTCTCTCTCTCTCTCTCTCTCTCTCTCTCTCTCTCTCTCTCTCTCTCTCTCTCTCTCTTCTCTCTCTCTCTCTCTCTCTCCTCTCTCTCTCTCTCTCTCTCTCTCTCTCTCTCTCTCTCTCTCTCTCTCTCTCTCTCTCTCTCTCTCTCTCTCTCTTCTCAAAGCACAGGCTGGTATAGAATAGAAGCAGACGACCACAGACTCCTCCTCCCTGAGTAGAACAGAAAGCCAGAGAGGCTATATATTTATACATATATCATGTATACATATGATTACACTTATATGGTCAGTATTAGGCCCGAAACTGTTAATTTTGTACATAAAGACATAATGTAGTATCAAAGATACTGACATTTGTTTTATTTGCGGACAGCACCCATATTTGTTGTTCGGGGGAGAATTTGCAGCAGCTCTTGAAGGTGGTTACAACTGATGATAAACAATGTTAATGTTGAAAGAGTCTGAAAATACATTTCTGGGCGTGTCTATCTATCTCATCTCCTCCTGTGATTACAGCCTCAACTTCAGACTCCACTCCCAGAACTGCCTTTCAAATTCTCTCTCGGTCTAGCAGTGCAATCAATACAATGTTTTGTATGACTTAATCAGAGCCGTATCTCTGATTGTAGCCCATCTGACTCTCTGTTTGACAATAAATTCCCTGTGGCGGTAAGCACAGTCATCACTCTATCTAGTTTATATCTGGCCAGCTCCTTGATGGTATTGTGACTTTGTCGGCATTCCATCTTGCCCGTTGCCTGTAGGGATTGTTTTCATGGCGTGCCGCATTATTTGGACATTGTTTTCCCAGCATCGCCTCCCCAGATGTCTGAAGCAGGAAATGTGCAACAGATGGAACTCCAAGATGACAAATAATTATATATATAGTTAGTACACGTTATGTATGTATATATACTGTACATACTTTCTTTCTTGGCCCTGATGTGCTGAGTCTTAGTCTGGATGTGTAATCAGCAGGTGATATGGTAGAGAGAGAGAGAGAGAGCGAGAGAGCGAGAGAGAGAGAGAGAGAGAGAGAGAGAGAGAGAGAGAGAGAGAGAGAGAGAGAGGGTGAGTGAGTGAGTGTGAGAGTATGTGAGTGAGTGAGTGAGTGAGTGAGTGAGTGAGTGAGTGAGTGAGTGAGTGAGTGAGTGAGTGAGTGAGTGAGTGAGTGAGTGAGTGAGTGAGTGAGTGAGTGAGTGAGTGAGTGCAGGAATGAATGACTGAACAGGGCCAGTACCAGGGCTGGGCCCAGGGGCCCCTAAACCAGATTGTGTGAAGTCAGGTATTAACTTTATATTTCTCTGTGAAGACAAGGGGCTTAGTTATTTGTCTCAATAACAGACCAAAGTCCTACTGAAAAAACGATGGAATAGCCTAAACATTCACCTTGAAGTTGTCACAGGAAATAAGCCATCATGACACCTTCAAAGTGGGTGTTTATCCTGTTGCGATACAGGGGAATATAGTTATTGGCTCTTGGATTTAAACCTCTGGAGTCTAAGCCATTTTTTGGGGGTTGTAGGTGGCTGGGTAGGGGATTATTAGGAGGAGGGGCTCAAGGTCAACAGCATAGCAAGTACTTTTAGGCCCTGTGCACGAGTCGTCTCTGGGCCAATCTCCCCTCCCCAGCTGCAAGTCATACACATCTTTTAGTGAAAACCTTTAAAACTCTTTTAATCCTCATCACTTATAAGTCCCTCCATGCTCTGGCACCTCAGTACCTCACTGACATCCTCCACCCCCACACTCAGTCACGGTCCCTGCGATCCTCAGACACTGGTCAGCTCTCCATTCCCCGAACCAGACCTTTGGGTACAGAGTTTTCAGCGTGGCAGCTCCCACCCTCTGGAACTCCCTCCCTGCAGAACTCCGCAATGCCCCAACTCTGGACTGCTTTAAAAAAAAAAACTCCTTAAAACTCACCTCTTTAACATGGCCTTTGATCCCTAACTTCCTACATTTAATGTTGTGTGTCTGTCTACCATGTTTGTTATTGTTGTTATCACCCTATGTAAAGCGACGTGGGTTTCATGAAAGGTGCTATATATTATTATTATTATTATTATTATTATTATTATTATTATTATTATTATTATTATTATTATTATTATTATTATTATTATTATTATTATTATTATTATTATTATTATTATTATTATTATTATTATTATTATTATTATTATTATTATTATTATTATTATTATTATTATTATTATTATTATTATTATTATTATTATTATTATTATTATTATTATTATTATTATTATTATTATTATTATTATTATTATTATTATTATTATTATTATTATTATTATTATTATTATTATTATTATTATTATTATTATTATTATTATTATTATTATTATTATTATTATTATAAACATTATGTTTTTAATTTAACCTATTAAAATTAAGAACATTTTGAGTATAATGTACCTATACTGTCAGAATTATGTATAATAAGTTGCTACAGCAATACTAATACCTTTTTTTATTTGTATTATTATTATCTTTATTCGCTTTTTCTTGGCCACGCAGGACCGACAGAGGAGAGAGGGAGAAACGGGAGGAAGACATGCGGCATATGGCCACCGGGTCAGGGAAACGAACCCGGGGCGACCGCTTTGCGACTCAGCACGCTGTGTGGTGTGCTACTAGAGCGCCCCTGCAATACTAATACTTAATACTATTACAGTAGTTTACTCAGCTTTGGTGCAATATCAAGCCATTTTGACCACTAACCCTTGAGATCTGGAGATTTTGGCAAGAATATATTTTTTTCCAGTTAGGGTTAAGGATTGGATGACCTAATTTGACCTGCTGCCCAATATGACTGGGGTCCTCTTTTCAGTTGGGTCGCTCACGCTGTATGCCATCACGCTGTACTGTACGTGGCTTCGCGGCAATAGCGCCAATTATGTACAATGTGTACGTATTACAAATATGTACATATATTACATATACGGTGATAGTGTCAATTATGTAAACATTTTTATGTATTAGGCTATAAATAGGTACCTACATTATATATTCAAACAATGGAAACTATTTACATTTTTAGCTCACGCAGAAAATGAAATATCTCATGACAAGCCAAGTCTTATGTACAATGTGTACGATTTTGACGAGTGATAATAAATCCCTCAGCTACAGTCAACCTCATTTTATTATTACTAATAGTGTGACATGGAGGTCATATCAGTGGACAGAACCTGAGGGTTAAATATCCAGGCAGCAATCTATTCATTTCCTCAACTATGAAGGGTGTGACATTACAGGAGCAGAATGGAGCAGGTAAGGAGGGGTGGACTCTGTTGGAGGGCTGCTGTCCATGGTGCTGAACATGCTGGCCATTGTACATAAGACTTGGTCTGTCGTGAGATATGACAGGCTGTTATAAGCTGTCATAAGCTCTTCTTGATGCAAAAAAGAAAATGGTTTGTTCATGATTAGTTCATTATCTACAAATACCTTATAAAGGTCTTATAACTCAGCGGTTAGGTGGCCGAGCGGAGATTGCGTTCGTCACCAGCCCCGGAGCTGAGCTGGATTTGCCTGTTCGAATCCAGCTCACAGCTCCGGGGTTGTCACCAGCTTGGCTGGCCGTCTGCACTGATACAATTGGCTGTATCAGAGGGTGGGAGAAGCTGGCGGGGTGGGTCCGGGTCATTGTAAACAGCGACTCCTACAGTTCGGTCGGGGCGCCTGCTAAGCGCGGATTGGACGTGAGGGGGATAGTGTGGTCCTCCCACACGCTACGCCCTCTCAATGAGAATCCGCGCTGCCAGGTGAAAAGAAGCGGTGATTGGCTGGACGTGTGTCGGAGGAAGCACGTGGTAGCCTCCACTCTCCCAGATGATTTGACTGTGGGGGGTAAGTGCGCAGCGACCAGGAAGGGACTGGGAATTGGCATACGACTAACATTGGGATGGGAGAAAATCTGAGGAAAATGGAGGGGGAAAAAGACAAAAAAAATAAAAAAAAATAAAGGTCTTATAACTGAGTGTTATTATAAAGTGTTACCCATAATTCTAACATATGTAGCTAACTATTTACTATTATACTAGGCTACTACTATACGACTATTTATAAATCAAAAAGAAGCTGAAAAACTGATCCATGCTTTTATTTCAAGCCGACTTGACTACTGTAGTGCACTCTTTACTGGGCTCTGCAATGGCTTCCAGTAACATTTATAATTGATTTTAAGGTCCTCCTCCTTATATACAAATCCCTAAATGGAACAGGACCAAGCTACATTGCCAGTTATCTATGTCAACTATGTGCCCCCAACAGTGACAGACTCGGGGGGGGGGGGGGGGGGGTGACTGAACACCTATTGATGGGCGAAATTGAGAGGACATGCCTTAATGTGTGTTCTGTTAGTGGATAAGATGTGATGCAGTGCGCTATTGGTATCCTTCCAATGGTCTAAACTTGACATTCCCTATGGGTGTCCTTACAATGGTCTAAACTTGACAATCCCTATGGGTGTCCTTCCAATGGTCTAAACTTGACAATCCCTATGCGCGCCCTTCCAATTGTCTAAACTTGACATTCCCTATGGGTGCCCTTCCAATGGTCTAAACTTGACATTCCCTATGGGCGCCCTTCCAATGGTCTAAAGTAAACTTGACAATCCCTATGCGCGCCCTTCCTATGGTCTAAACTTGACATTCCCTATGCACGCCCTTCCAATGGTCTAAACTTGACATTCCCTATGCGCGCCCTTCCTATGGTCTAAACTTGACATTCCCTATGGGTGCCCTTCCAATGGTCTAAACTTGACAATCCCTATGGGTGCCCTTCCAAAGGTAAACGGTGCCCAGATAAAGTGCCCTATATGCTGCCACTACATGACAGTGACTCAAAGGGTGCCCTTTCCAGTAGAGAAAATGTGATGCAGTGCTATAAAGGGTATGCCTAATGCACGAGAATGTTGGAATGTTTCCTAATGGATGCCCCTCCAGTGGAGAAAATGTGATGTGATGTCATACAGTAGGTGTCCTTACAATGGGATAAACATGAGGTTCCCTAGGTGCCTTTCTGATGAAAACGCTAAGTACCTATTAGATGCCAAGTGAGAGGCAGAAGAAATTAGGGGGAAAGCATTGAGTGCTCTCTGTGCCCCTTCATGCAATAAATTATGATGATGTGCCCGCTAGAGCAAGAAAATGTGATAATGTGTCTTAATGAGTGCTCTTCTAGTAGAGAAAACGTGATTCAGTCCACTTTTTACCTTTATTTAACCAGGCAGCTCAATTAAGAACAAATTATTATTCATAATGATGGCCTGGCGAGAAGGACAAAAGGGTCTCTCGAAGGGCAACAGGGAAAAATAGAAAACAGATGATACATACAGTACATCACAGAGATAAGGGAAATAATTAACACACCCACCAAACAACCAACCAAATAAAATGACACGGTATGTAATACATCAAGCAGAACAGACAGTTAAAAGGCTGGGTGACAGTTGCAGGTGTGTTGCAACTCTGCGATAGAGTCCTTAAAAGTAATGAGGGGGATCAATTTGTCCATTTGTCTTTTGCATCACGTTCCAACCGCTGGGAGCAGCAAATTGGAAGGAGGATTGCCCAAAGGAAGTGTTAACACAGGGAACATCTAGCGAGATATGATGAGCAGCTCTGGTGTTTATAGGGAGTAGATGACTATTTTAACAGGTGTATCAAATAAGGAGGGGACAGACCAAGGAAGGTTTTGTAAATGAATGTTCAGTAAGCCAATGCATTACTCGTCAAGTGTGTAACAATGGCCAATTTACAGAAGTGTATAAGCCACAGTAATGTGTTGAAAAGGGGGTATTTGTAGCTAACCTAATTGCTGAGTGATACAAAACATTAAGGCGATCAAGGACATTCTTGCTTGCATGCATGTAAATGACATCGCCATAGTCAAACAATATGAGAATGGACATTTGAACTAAACTTGCTTTACAATGGTCTAAACTTGACCTTCCCTATGCAGGTGCCCTTGCAATAGAAAGGCGTGCTGTTATGAAGTGCCCTCTTACATGCCCTTCCAAGAGAGACAACACTAGGAAGTGCCCACTTAGAGGTCCTTCCAACAGAGAAAACATTATGAAGTACTCTTGTAAATTTGAAGAAAAAGAAATTATAGTGAAGAAAATGAGATGCAGTGCCCACAGTCTCCCTAAACGTACTAGGGTGGGTGACATGACGACAATCTAGGGGTGCCGCCAATCTCTGCTTACATTCAAAACACATTGTATGGCCATTAGCAAATATGTTTTGTGTTTTTATGCAGAGAGGCCGGTAGGTTAATATCTAGCTAACATTTTGATGTTTCTCGATCTGCAGTGTCTTTTATTTCAATGTATAGTTTAGGTTAGGTTACAGTAAGTTTGATTTACTGTATTTACAAGTACAGTAAAATACAAAATAAATGGTTGCCAATGATGAAACAATACAGTTTGGAATACTAATTCCCATTGTTAAAAACATACTATTTTGTCCATCTAATTTGTCAGTTTTAGACACACACCCTCTCGAATGTTCAGAGGTCAGCTGGGACTTAATGCAGTCTGAGCTGTTTGATTGATTGATTGAAAAATTTAATGAACAGATTCATGGGTACAGTACAGTACAGCTCAATACACATAATTGTTAAGGGGATGCAGACCAGAGAAAGACTTTCATCTTGTTTACATCAAGGTCCCCCATTTTCAATTCATAATGACATTTATGACATACACAAGTTAACACAACATACAGATACAGATATGAAAATCTAATCTAATCTAATCATCTAATCTAATCATGACATTTATGACATACAGATATACAGTACTGTTAAACAGAGATCCTAACAGTAAATATATACATACGAGGGGGAGGGAATTGTACATTAGGAGGGGGTGGGTGGGTGGGAGGGGGATTCGGACATTTACGGGGGCCAGTTTAGAATTGCAGCCTCCCATAGGTGCTCTTTGAGAGCGGTTTTGAAGGTGGGTAGGGATTCAATTTTTTTTTACATGTGTGCCACGTTCCACATTGATGTGGCATAATTGCGAAACGTGTTTAGTCCCTTGTTTGAGCCGAATCTGGGTTGCACTGTAACCCTGTATGATATCCTACTGTGTGTGTGTGTGTGTGTGTGTGTGTGTGTGTGTGTGTGTGTGTGTGTGTGTGTGTGTGTGTGTGTGTGTGTGTGTGTGTGTGTGTGTGTGTGTGTGTGTGTGTGTGTGTGTGTGTGTGTGTGTGTGTGTGTGTGTGTGTGTGTGTGTGTGTGTGTGAGAGGTAGGTAGGTAGGTAATACTGCAAGCTTCCTTTGAAATTGCAAAGATTTACTTTTACCAATGATGCATTACTAAATAATACTAATGTATGTACACTGCAAGTGCTTTTATTGTTAGCAGTATCACATGTTTTAGCCTAAGCTACTTTAGAGACCTAGTTAAGGAGCTAGCCAACTAAACAGTTACCTTGCTTAGCTGATTCTATGCTAACCTGTGTTCTAAATTTGGAAATAAAGTCCTTCCCTAAGGGAATTATTTTTGGATAATTTGCACGAAATATACCCATAGGACTTTAAAGTTCAGTGTGAATTTGCTACTAGCTAGCATTGTAAACCTAAAAGTGGGGTTAGCATTGGCCTAGCTTATATTCTATGATTACAGAATTCCAAGGAGAGAAAGAAAACTGAAGAACATTAAAAAGATGAAAAATTAAGTATGAACTAAATATAGTTTCGTTTATGACTGAGAATCTGGTGCTGCTAACATGGACAGACATTTTTAGCAAGAGGGCGAGTATAGTGCTGTATGACATTATTTTATAATATAACAGGATCACATGGGCTATCAACCTCTTGCTCAAGAACACATTTGCAGACATAATTCAGTTGAGTGGTCTGGCAGTCAATACAACCTCACCTTGATGTTTTGATGTGTGGTATAATTTGATAAGCTATAGCTCCTAAATATTGGAAAATGTCCCTCATAAGAAAAAGGTTTTAAGCAAACATAAGCTTTGGTCAAAACAACTGTCATATTCAGTCAGTCCAAGGGCCAGGTTAGAAAACAGCAACGGGCCAAGTTAGAGCAGGATGTAATCAAGGCAGAGAGGGTGTGTGAAGCAGCTTGGAATGTGAGAGACAATAGGGGGTAAACAGAAACTGTTTATACAGGTTGGTGAAACAAAAGGTGACCGCATCACATGTAGCCGTTATCTCCTGCCCCGCGGCCTGGGGACACAGGTGCAACCCAACTGGTCTGAGAAGTAGGGAGGAAATAGGGAGGAGATTTCAAATAGAACATCTCTAAATAACTTAAATGTGTTTTTACTGATTTAGGATGCTTACCATCAATGTGAAATACCTGCATATATTACTGTTATGTTGGACTGATGATGCTGAATAGAATGATATGACATATGCTGTGATTATACTAGTTAAAGGTAATATGTTTGTGTTTAAAAGTGAGATGAAACAAAGCGACAAATAGGAGCGACTGAGTCTTGGTAAATCATGTGGGAACATATTTAAATGAAAGCTAAATATAAACTGTTTGTAGCTATTCAATTTAAGCTAGAAAGACTGTTTTGAAGACTTACTCCCAAGAATATTAAGACTATTTTTACCTAGGTTTGAAACAATGAAACGAGAAAACTGTTGGTCTTAAGGGCCACCTCCTTTTCAAATACCAACTATGAAAGCTTGCGATTGGGTGAAATCATAGGGGTGAGGTCACTTGGTGACGTCACGCCGGGGTTTCTCTCTCATGGATAAAAAGGGGGGTGTGAGACACAACAAAAACGGAACCGACAAGAGAACACACCTCCCGATTCACAGAGAGGACGGCGAAACCAGCAAGCAGCAGGAACCCAGGAGGAGCAGACGAGAGAACCAGATCCCTTTGTGGTCGCCAGACCACCGAGGCCTACATTGACCATTCCTTTTAGTAACTTCCTTTTTATTAGCCTGGAACAAGAGCTTGAGGGCATAGTCTCAATTGGTATCTATTGTTTCATTGCACCATTTTTCATTCAAGCCTTTTGTTATTCACTTTCTGAATCTGCCAATAAAAGCGGATCTTTACAATAACTTCCTCTCCTCTCCTTCATTCCATCCTCCTGCTCCGCCGCCGAAACAAGGCCATTTCCTGGTCTTTGAAAGTACAAGGGAAGAGTAGAATGGACAAAATCACAACGCAGAGTAGCTTAGCTGGTTCTGTATATCAGAACCATACACCCTTGTCACTTCAGATGTTTGGGATCAGTGTGAACTAATGCCCAGCTGGAATCAGAGTATGTCACCCCATAGAAGTATTTTAATACTTGTCCAGCTTTTGGTGAGATATGTGGGGGGGGGGGCATTTAAAGGTATATTGTTGCTTCCGGTTGAACGCAATATGTAGCAATACGCGTTTGGTTACAGCTCCGCTCCCGTCAACGTTATACCAAAAGAGATTAAACCACATCGTATGTATTGATAATACCTTCTACTAACTATATCAAAAGACATAAAGACTCAACATGGATACTAAGGATAAGAGAAAGGGTGGAAAGAGACTCTGCACAGATACTCCAACGGCGCCGATTTTGACACGGTCAAAGAATACAACAGACGAGGCAGCGGTGGTACCGTTGTTGACTAGCCCCGATGGGGGGACTATAGTGGAGAATATACCGGGACCAACGACGACTGGCCCCGAGAGGGAGACAGCAGATGACAACACAACGGTAACGACGTGTAAAAATACCATAAGAGATAAAGCAGGGGAATTTGAGAAGATAATCTCCAACAAACCCATCGGGTCCCTCATTGCACCCACAACATCAACTGACACAAGCAGTGCAATTTCACAACCCGACTTCAATTCTCTGACTATCCTGATGAAGGAACAGATGGTCGCTTTCAAATTACACATCGAGGAATTCAAAGCACACGTCGATGCTAAATTCGAAGAGGTTATGGAAGCAGCCGCTGCACAGGCCGGGCGAATCACGGCAGTGGAGAATACGGTGATAGAAATTACACTGATGGTCCAAGAGAACGAGAAGAACGTCAACGATGGATTTACAGAGTTATCGAAGGAAATAAAACAGGTGGAAGAAGAGTGTCGGAAGAAAATACAAGAAGTCGAAGAGGAAGCAAGGGAGAGGCAGCTCGAGACCCAACGTTACTACAGGCGAAATAATATCCGCATTGTGGGACTGGATGAATAAGTAAATTGCACAGACGACAGTTTTCCAACAGTGTTAGTAGATATTTTAGGTAACAACATCCTTCCCATAGCGCCGATAGTGGACCAATGTTACAGAGTCGGTACACGAGACCAAAGAGTCAACGGTCCGAGGGTTATCATTGTTACCCTGCGCAAGACGGTAATAAGAGACGCCATCATCAGAGGGGCGCGCAATCAAAGGGGGAAACTGAAATATGGTGAAAATTCAATATCTATCTACGAAGATCTATGCAAGGAGGCCATCGCTCAGCGTTTCCTCTACAAGGATGTGATGCAGAGAATGTTCAAGAGTGGTCTCAGGCCAATCCTTAAGTACCCAGCACTATTATCGATCTTGGGAAAAGACGGTATTAGGCACGGAATACGCACGCCTAAAGCCGCCGAAGATTACATGAAGCAACATGGATCTGGTCCCCCTGGGCAGGACGCAACACTGGCTCGTAACAGATAAGCCTATTCATCTCTCTCTTTCTCTTGGTATTTTAGTAATTTTATTAGAATGACTTTACCACGGCTCAACAAAAGTAACAGGTGATATGCATGCTGGCAACAACAAGGCACAAGATGTTTAATATGGTTCGTAAGGCATTATATTTACAGTCTTCTGGTCTCTGTGGAGACAATAATCCAACATTGACATTTTGAACATTCTGGAATATTCTGGGCTCCTCTCTCGACTGCTCAGGGACACAAAGGAATATCCCGGAAAATACTAGTAGGTCATGACCCCTGGGTAGGAAGATCATTCTGGAACATAACTGCTGTGTTTTTGTATTTACTAGGGTATTCTACAACCTTCTAGAATATAATGCACCCCTTCAACGAAGGCCTGTAAATTTAACATTAACATCCGGTGTGAATAAGCATATGATCCAAGGACTGAAGTTTAATTAGGTTTTAATAAGGCTTAAAAAAAAAAAAAAAAAAGACATTAGCCACATCTAAATGTATAAGCACGACAAGGTTATTCTAATATTTTAAATAATTACTCCACTGATTTAGAGATTTGCACAATGTTGCTCTAAAAGTCTCTGTTTTTCTCTTTTTTCTCTTTACTCAATTTTATTTTATCTGTTTTTCTCTGATGAGTTTTATTTTAGTTCTCACTCCTTTTTTTAATTTTTATCTTTCATTGTTATTTTTTTTCATTTTAAGGTGTTAGTATTTATCTCCACTCTTTTCCTTTTTTTCTGATGTTTCCTACATAAGTTAGTAGAAGGTTCAAATGAATATATCAATGAAGGTATATTTTTCATTTTTCACACTATTGTTAGTACATTAATGGGAAGGCGCAAGACCAAAAGCGACATTCTATTGAATTAGAATGAAAGTTTTAGATCCTATGGCAATTAGCATAGGAAGAGTAGGATTACAAAGCTCAATTTGGGTAATCTGGTGGCCTAAGGGAGGGAGTCATACGCGTAGGATGTGTCTATGGAACACAATCCTGTACGACTCTCGGTGGGAGGGGGGGAAAGGGGATTTTTATTTGTATATATGTATGTTTTTAAGCTCGGCTCTCAACGGGACCTCACTAGTTGGATGTATATCTATTGTAGCCTCGCACTCCAGAAGCATTACCAACAACTACACAACAACATGTATAGATTATGGCTAGTTTGAATATAATGATCTGGAACACTGGGGGAATAAATAATCAACACAAACGCAAAAGCGTGCTCACACTGATGAAAAAAGAACAGGTTGACGTGGCTCTGCTAAGCGAAACGCACATTCTAGAGAAAGACATAGATACGTTAGTGGACAACACATATCATAACATTAGTCACTCTTCCTTTGGTACGAGAACTCGGGGTGTAGCCATAGTCGTTAGACGGAAGTTGAATATTGAATTAAAGGGAGTATGGTCTGATGTAGATGGTCGGATAACTATAGCTAAGATTGTACACAAGAACAGGAAAATAGCGTTGGTAGCGGTATACGCCCCAAATTTGTACGAAGTGGGTTTCTTCACTACACTAACAAAAGCAATGTTAGACCTTCCCGATTACTCATTTATAATAGGTGCGGATTTTAATGCCATTTGGAATCCAAGGATGGACAAATCTTACCTCGCCTTTTCCAGCGAACAAAATAATTCATCTAATGCATTAATGGATTGGTCGAAGATTACAGGTGTAAATGACTTATGGCGATCACTTAACCCAACGACCCGAAAGTACTCTTGTCGATCTGCGAGACATAACACATTATCCAGAATAGATTATGTCTTTGCATCCCCGAGACTATTTGATAACTATGAAGTGGAAATGATACCCAATGCATTATCAGATCACTGTTATTTACTCCTAAAAGGAACATTTGGTATACTATCTTCCCAAGCCCCAAGATGGCGATTTAACTCGATGCTGCTTAATAACAAGGAATTCATTACACAACTCAAAGAAGCTCTTACAGTATTCCTACGGCAGAATGCAAACTCGGTGCAGGACCCCAGAATAATATGGATGTCGGTAAAGGGAACGATCAAGGATTTCACTGATAGCTTTTCCTCCAAAATGCGCAAGAATCGATGCTCAAAACTGGCTGAACTGGAAACGCTTTACTCAACGTTATTTAATTCTTTACAATACAACAACTCAATTCGACTAGAAAATCAAGTTAATGTACTAAAAAAAGATTATAATCTAAATTATAATTATTATACAGACAACAATCGGAAATACAAATACGTAGCACAAGACAACAGCAGTACTCCCAAGGTTCTAAACCTAGTCACCTATTAGCCATGCGATTAAGAATGAATGCAAAATTTGCAGATATAACTACCATTAGAGCACAACAAATACTTGTTACAGACCCTGAAAAAATAAACGCAACATTCAAAGAATTCTACTCCAACTTATATAAATCAGAAACAACCTTTGATCAAAACAAAATGGACACATATCTTAATCAAATTAATCTCCCTAAACTTTCAGAGGATGACGCTAAACAGTTAGAAACACCGATCACACTAGAGGAACTCAAGAAGGCCATATTCGAAATGCAAAGTGGTAAGGCACCTGGAAGAGACGGTATCCCACCAGAAATGTACCTCTCTTGTTGGGACATAATTGGACCCTTATTACTAAATATGATTTTATACTCAGTCAAGGAGGGGAACTTCCATAAGAACGACAATATTGCACTCATAACAGTCCTCCTTAAAAAAGACAAAGACCCCACCGAGTGAGGTAGTTACAGACCCTTAAGCCTCCTCGGAACCGATATCAAACTGTACTCTAAGGTATTAGCCATCCGATTACAAAAGCATATGACGTCTTTAGTTCATCCGGACCAAACTGGCTTCATAAGAGGCCGCCTGATCACTGATAACATAAGACGATTACTGCACGTACTAGATGCCGACAAGGACGACACCATACCTAAGGCGATGCTGTCCCTGGATGCAATGAAAGCTTTTGACAGGCTGGAATGGTCGTATCTATGGGCAGTATTAGAGAAGATGGGGTTAGGTAAAGGTTTCATTGATATGATTAAAGTAGTATACAAAGACCCATCGGCCATGATTACAACAGGTATAATCACCTCCGGAATCTTTCCGGTATCACGCTCAGCTAGACAGGGTTGCCCTCTTAGTCCCGGACTATTCGATCTATCATTAGAGCCTTTAGCACAATATATAAGACAATCCCAATCCATAGAACCAATCGTAATCAAGGGCACACAACATAAAATTTGTTTATATGCGGACGACGTAATACTGTTCATGCAAAACCCCAACACCACACTGCCTCATCTGCTCAAGTTGATTGAGAACTTTGGAGATTTATCGGGATTTAAGATAAATTGGCCGAAGTCGGCTTTCCTTCCACTTAACTCCCCTGCAAAAAAAGATATAACCCTCCCAGGAGAGATACCTATGGTAAAACACTTTAGATGTTTGGGAGTGGAAATATTCCCCACCATAAGACAAACGGTGAAGCACAATTACACAAAAATCCAAAACAAAATCAAAGACGACCTTGATAGGTGGGCAAAACTTAAAAACTCAGTACAGGCACGGATATCAATAGTTAAGATGGACGTACTACCTAGAATCAACTTCTTCAGCTCAATGCTACCGTTACCCCCTCCAGAGGGTTACTGGAAAAAATTACACTCCTCCACATACAAATTTATTTGGAATAACAAACCACCACGTATAAAAAGATCCACCGCACAGAGAAATAAAGCATGGCATTTCCAGATTTTTTCCACTATTTTAAGGCGTACACTTTAAGACCATTGACAACATGGTTTGATCCCCAAGCATTAGTATCCTGGAGAAAATGAGAAGAAAATATAGTAGCCCCACATAGACTGAAGGACATAGCATACACTAAACTATCAATTAAGCATTGCGAACGGAAATTTGGCCCCATAATTACTCATGCGATCCGGATATGGCATGAAACACAAAAAAAATATCCTAACCCACATAAATGGCACAATCATACTCCCTTATTCAATAACTATGCACTCTTGATTGGAAAACGACCTATAAGATTCCCTATATGGGAAAAGCAAGGCATACACTCATTAGGGGATATTTTTAACAAACAGGGTTTTTGTAGTTATGAAGAAATACGCAAAAAATTTAATCTCACCAAGTCCACACATCTTTTTTACATACAGTTATTGTTATGTTTGAAGACTCAAGGTGTTCCATTAAAGAAACCAATTGAACACCACAGATACCACAAATTCTTCTATGAAAGAGAGACATCGAGAGGTTTTGTTTCAGATTTTTATCATCAATTATTAACGTCCTCGTATGAAACCCTCCACCTAGACTCCGTCTGGAGGAGGGATATACCAGACCTGGAAAGTGATTTTGATTGGCAAGAAGCCTGGGCAAATGTTCGACTCACATCAAGGAACCCGGACCATCAACAAATCAATCTTAACTATATTCACAGGACATACTTGACTCCTATAAGACTGAAAAAAAATGGGTCTTATACAAGACTCCAAATGCTCCTTATGTACAAATGGGGACGAGGGGACATTTATGCACATGTACTGGGACTGCCCACCAGTTAAGATATTCTGGAAAGAGGTGACCCAGCAATTATCAAATCTTTTAACTTGGAATATACGTGTACACCCCTCTGTATTACTGCTGAATGATGTTTTTGAGTGTGCAGTACATCCACAGCTAAAGAGATTGGTTTTATCCGGTATCACAGTGGCTAAAAAGCTGATAGCATCACGATGGTTCCAACCGGAAAACATTTTCCGAAAGGTCTGGATTATTACATATCTCGATGTGATCTATCAAGAAATATCTACAGCAAGAATCTCAATTAATCCAAAATGACATTGTGGTTAGAAGTGGTGGAGAAAATAAAAGCTAGCATATAATGGTAATGTCTGGTTAGGAGCGAGGGAAAATGGATGGATTATCCAATGGGGGGTCCGGGAGGGGGGGGTACGAGCTAGAGCATATGTGTGTAGGTTTTTAGATAACAGGTATTAAGGGTATATCCTGTATAAGACAATTAACTAAAATGTGATTTCATTGGATGTGCACTGTCAACTAATGCTTGTATATCTTATCGTGTGTTGTCATGTTTGTTTGTGTTTGTTTAAAAAATAATACAAAAATAAAATACGTAACTAAAGATGACAGCAACAATGAAACAACTTGCTACAAAACAAACATAATTCAGAGAAAATAATTCAATGTTTTTAAATGATAATGTGAAATGTGAGATTTAAAGATGTTTTAAATTAGAGAGAGAGAGAGAGAGAGAGAGAGAGAGAGAGAGAGAGAGAGAGAGAGAGAGAGAGAGAGAGAGAGAGAGAGAGAGAGCGAGCAGGTGAGAGATAGAGAGAGAGAGAGCAGGTGAGACAGACGCCTGTACGTTAATGCCAAGCAAGCAGTGCAAAAATGCTTCCGCATTCGTCACCGCACGCTAGTGCGGTAAAGCGCCCTTCTTTTCAGACAAATGCTACCGTGCGTGCACCGGCGGCGGCGTGCTCGCTCAGGTGCGTGCGTGCGCCGGCGTGCTCGCGCGAGGTGCCCGCGCATGCGCATGAGATCCGACACGAGCGGAGCTCAATATATATAAGTCACCGCCCCTTATTCAGTATCTAGCAATAGCTCAATTGGCAAGGACACATGGCTGTGGATCCTATGGCTTGTTTGCTGGCGAGTTCGAATCCCATCGAAAATATTTTTTAACGTGATTTTTTTTTAACGTGTATTCTTTCGCCGGTTAAGGTTAGGCATGGTTAAGGTTAAGGTTAAGGTTAGGCATTGTTTCGGAGTTGGTTAAGGTTAGAACGGTTAAGTTTAGGCGCTGTTAAGGAGCTGGTTAAGGTTAGAGTTTGTCAAAGAGAATGGCAATATAATTTCTATGGTTAAGGTTAGGCATGGTTAAGGTTAAGGTTAAGGTTAGGCATTGTTTCGGAGTTGGTTAAGGTTAGAACGGTTAAGTTTAGGCGTTGTTAAGGAGCTGGTTAAGGTTAGAGTTTGTCAAAGAGAATGGCAATAGACAGCCTATTTCCGCGCGACCTGGGCGCTGGGCGGCGGAAAATGAAAGGCGCATTACTGCATGCCACTACGGTAAATTTTTGCACTGCTTGCTTGGCATAAAGCTACACGCGAGACAGACAGAGAGAGAGAGGGGGACAGAGAAACATACAGAGAAAGAGCAGGGGATTGTATTGCTTTTTGCCAAGGTCACTGTGACTGATGGAGACTGTGTTGATGTGTGTGTGGTGGGGGGGGGGGGGGGGGGGGGGGGGGGGGGGGTTGGGGGGTAGAGTGATGACTGTGCTTACCGCCACAGGGAATTTATTGTCAAACAGAGAGTCAGATGGGCTACAATCAGAGATACGGCTCTGATTAAGTCATACAAAACATTGTATTGATTGCACTGCTAGACCGAGAGAGAATTTGAAAGGCAGTTCTGGGAGTGGAGTCTGAAGTTGAGGCTGTAATCACAGGAGGAGATGAGATAGATAGACACGCCCAGAAATGTATTTTCAGACTCTTTCAACATTAACATTGTTTATCATCAGTTGTAACCACCTTCAAGAGCTGCTGCAAATTCTCCCCCGAACAACAAATATGAGTGCTGTCCGCAAATAAAACAAATGTCAGTATCTTTGATACTACATTATGTCTTTATGTACAAAATTAACAGTTTCGGGCCTAATACTGACCATTGTGGGACTCCATAAGTAATAGTCATGTTTATTTATACTCACCTAACAAACTGCTGCCTGTTTATCTACAATATGTTGTAGTTGAAATGTTACCCTTTCACTTGTTTTTTTTTCAGTTTGAGACAGATTTCAGAGGGATGGCGAATCATACATTATAGTATCTGTTTACAGTAGACGTACAGTATAGCATCGGTGTACAGTAGAAGTACAGTATATGTTTACAGTAAAAGTACAGTATAGTATATTTTACAGTATAAGTACAGTATAGTATATGTTTACAGTAGAAGTACAGTATAGTATATTTTACAGTAGACATACAGTATAGTATCTGTTTACAGTAGAAGTACAGTATAGAATCTGTTTACAGTAAAAGTACAGTATGGTATCTGTTTACTAACCAAGCTAACCTGAACCAAGCTAACCTGAACCAAGCTAACCTGAACCAAGCTAACCTGAACCAAGCTAAACTTTGTGTTCATTGTGCTGCTTTTATAAAGCCTCAAATGACGGCTAACAATATTTCATGAAAGCAAAGTGTTTTGTTTGTCTAAGATTTAAAAAGGTTTCAACTTTACAGCACTGACAAAGTTGAACAAAGTGCTGTACAAGTCCCACAACATAAAAAAAGAAATTAAATTAAATTAAAAATTAAAAAATTAAAAAGTATTTTTTATTTATTTTTTTACTTTGATGTCAAGTAGGGGGCCGCAAAATATCATCCAGCGGGCCGCAATTGGCCCGCGGGCCGCGAGTTTGAGACCCCTGCCCTAAGTGGATTAATACAGTGTCTGCCTGCCTGCGTGCCTGAGCCACACACTAAAACATTCCTCTCATGTGTCCTGTCCTCAGGTGAGAGGGTTTGACGGTGGAAACACCCTGCGTAGCGCGGAGGCCTACAGCCCCTTGACTGACTCCTGGAGCGCCCTGCCCGCCATGCTCACCCCCCGCAGCTACTTTGGCATCGCGGTGCTGGACGACCTGCTCTTCGTGGTCGGAGGCTCCAATGTCTCTTCCACCCTCTCCAAGGTGGAGCGCTACGACCAGAGCAGCGACAGGTGGACTGTAGCCGAGGACATGAAGATCCAGCGCTGTTACCTAAGCTGCTGCATAATGCATGGCCTGCCTAACATGAGCCAGTACGCTGCTCCCCGTGGAGGAGGAGGAGGAGGAGGAGGAGGAGGAGGAGGAGGAGGAGGAGGAGGAGGAGGAGGAGGAGGAGGAAGAGCAGGAGGAAGAGGAGGAGGAGGGGAGGAGGAGGAGGAGGAGGAGGAGGAGGAAGAGGAGGAAGAGGAATAGGAGGAATAGGAGGAGGAGGAATATGAGGAGGAGGAGGAGCAGGAGGAGCAGGAGGAGGAGGAGGAAGATGAGGAAGAGTAGGAGCAGGAGCAGGAGGAGGAGGAGGAGGAGGAAGATGAGGAAGAGGAGGAGCAGGAGGAGGAGGAGGAGGAAGAGGAGGAGGAAAATGTGGAAGAGTAGGAGGAGGATGAGGAGGAAGAGCAGGAGGAGCAGGAGGAGGATGAGGAGGAGGAGCAGGAGGAGCAGGAGGAGGAGGAGGAGGAAGAGCAGGATGAGGAGGATGAGGAGGAGGAAGAGCAGGATGAGGAGGAGGAGCAGGAGGAGAAAGAGGAGGAGGAGGAAGAGGAGGAGGAAGATGAGGAGGAGGAGAAAGAGGAGGAGGAGGCAGCAGCCGGGGATCCATCTAAGAACCTCTCCGGCTGTCCCTGAGCAATGACCGGAGTGTTGAATGTCCCATGATTAAGACGGGGAGGACACGACCCTCTTTGCGCCGCCCCTGTGCCTCAAATAGATTCGCTATCAGCTCTATCTTCAATCTTTCAAAATGTTCAGTTGCTATCGCTATCAGCTCTATCTTAAATTTTTCAAAATGTTCAGTTGCTATTGCATGCACTCATCTGTGTTTCACTACACACTTGAGTGCATGCTTACCAACTGTTAGTCTGCAACACTACCAGTGATGGGTAGTAGCTAGCTACAAGTAGCGACACTACCTAGCTTAACTACAATTCTCAGTAGCGTGATGGTAGCGTCGCTACTTTTGATTCAAGTAGCGGTGTCTGTAGCGCAGCTATTTATAGAACGAAGTAGTGACGTAGTGACGTAGCGACGAGGAAACGCTACAACGCTACTGTCGGGAGAAACAGTCTAGACTATAAAGATTTGTGAGGAGAAAAAAAAACTCCCCGTAGAAAAAAAACCCACTATGATTGGTTGGTTGGTTTAGATATGAGTATGACGACTCACGATTGGGTATGGTTAGGCCAAAACATTACGGGTAGGCCAATCAGAGGCAGGATAGGGTGGGACTCCAGCTCCGCAAACCAGCAAGTGAAAATCAAAACACAGACATACTGAATGAATGAATGCAATTTAACGGATTACATGAACCAGTCCGCGTGAAATGGCAGAGGGGTTCGATGGCATTGATGAAGATGATGATGTCAATAACAACAATGCCTCTCCATGGCCCATGAGTTTGACTGAAAAAACGCCATGCTGCTCTCAACTTCCCACACGACCAGCACTAACTTGAGAACACATTCAGGTGAGCTGATGAAAATCAACTGTTCCCAAACAGCACACAAGTCAGTACACTTTTTGTCAACAGCTTTAACTAACAGATAGCTGCTATCATGATGATGTTTCACTGTAGGCAGAAAATGAACAATATTATGGGGGTGGAGAAAAGAAAAAAAGAGGGAAAAGATCACCTAGAGCAGTGGTTCTCAACCTGTGGGACAGGACCCCCAGGGGGGGTCCCCACATGATTTTGGGGCCATGGAATGTTTTGTGAGTTACATATTTAAATACATTTGGTCATTTAGCTGACACTTTCATTCAAAGCAACTTACAAATTGTGTACAACAAGTCAGCAGGAGTGGTACATATCTAGCAGCCAAGGATAAGTAGTATTGTTTGTCAGTGTCAAGCTTGAGTGTTATACTCTGAGTACATACTGTAGTAGTATAGACATATTAGCATAGTTGGTAGTAGTATATACATGGTAGCATAATAATAGTAAAATGAAGTAAAACAGTTACAATTCAGATATTGAAGAAGTGTGTTTTTGGTTGATAAAGTGGGCAGGTTTCAGAAGATGCAGAGTTTAGGGATAAATAATACATAAAGATAGAATAGAAAAGAAAAAGACCATTACTGCATCAAAAGTAATCAACAAACTATACTAGAAAAACTGATAAAACCAAATGGTCTCTTTCTTTTCTTTTGTAGAGGCTGCACCCAGCTAAACTTGCCTTCCTGGATTTTGTACATAATACAAGTTCATGTTAAAAGGATGACACAAAAAGCCAGACCGAGGGCTTGTTTCAGTTTTATAATAAACAATCAAACTGAGAATTTTTTTTGTCTGCCTATTTGTTTGGTGGAAACTTGATCACGAAGTAAAAAAAAAAAAAAAAAAAAAGTAGTGCCGATGTAGCTAGCTATTTTTGCCATGTTCTTGTAGTGTAGCTTGCTACATTTCTCTGGGGATAGCTTCCATTGTAGTTGAGCTATATTTAATCGAGAGTAACTTGTAGTGTAGCTTGCTACATTTTCCAAGTAGCTTGCCCATCACTGAACACTACTATCACCGACATCTAAGAAGGGAGATCCCCCCTTGAATGGCCCTTCTAAGGTTTCTCTCCTCCACACTGCCTGTGGAGCATTTTTCCCTATTGTTAGGTTTTAGTGAGTTTTTCCTTACCTTCACGTGGGGTATGTCTGGGAGTGCTTGCATTCTTTCATTTATTTGCATTTATTTTAAATGTGTTGGACCTTATGGTGTTCTTGTTCTGTTCTTGACTTATTGTTATGTTTTCTTCTTGACTTGTTTAAAGAAGACTTGTACGGCCCATGGGGACATTAACGTGTGTTGTCGGGCCTTATAAATAAATTTGATTTGATTTGTATTAGACCAAAAGAAATCCTAAGAAATTAATAAATTACTCTCAGCCAAAGGTGGTGCATTTCTTTCTTCTAGTAATTCAGACAATGTAATATATTTTTTTTGTGTAATGTAATGTAATATCTGTTTTTAGTTTGTGTAATGTAATGTAATATCTGTTTTTAGTTTGTGTAATGCACATAATATGGGAACTTTTATCCATATGGTTGAGCCTGTTAGGAATTGCACCCCCAACCCAAGCAGATTGCAGATCACTCTCTCTATATGGAGGTAAAAAAGAAAATATGGTCAAAATAATTGGCATAAAAAGGGCACTTTTTTATGAGGCACAAAAGGGCAGGTGCTTGTGCACCCGTTGGGCTCTATGTGTGCACGTGCCTGCTCGCTGTGCCCTTGAGCAAGGCACCTCAGCTTTAACCGCTCCAGTGTTAGCTGCTCAGGGGCCAGTAGTAGAGTGCCTGACCATAGCGTCTTTATACCTGTATCACTGGACATATAAATGCATATTAAATCAAATCAAATTGATTTGTAAAGCCTGAAATCACAAGTTAATGTCCCCATGGGCTGGACAAGTCTTCTTTAAACTATTTGTTGAAGTGCCACAAACAACTAGTGACTTTTTTTATTATGACATCCTGTTCTCCCTGTCACTTGTAAGATATAAAGGATTAAGCATATGTTTATTATATCTGTTTTAAATCTAAGCATATGTTAAGAGATGACTTAAGCGTCAGTAATTATGAAGAATGTCTTTGTATTCTTCCTCCTACTTGTGTAAAACTGTAAATATATTGTGTAGTCCTGCAGAATGGAAAGACTTACTCACAGACTTACTGTTCTGTGAAGCCAGGAATGTGACCTTGACAGTGAATCGCTGCCTGCAGGGTTGGCCCTTGCAGTTATGGGGCAGATAACTATTATATACTTTAAACTACTATGATGTGTGGGCATATCCACCAATGTTAAGTATATGAGTATTGAATTGTACATGTATATATATGCTATATCTGCTTTCTGTAGAATTTGGATCATTGCAGACATGCATAACTGTTTAGTGACGTAATGGGGTTTTCCCAAAAGAAAGTAATCTGTTACTTCTCCAGTAAATGTAACGACTAGAAAGGGAGGAGTTCATCCTTACTGAGTGTGTTATGTGTTATATGTTGATTGTATGGTTGAAATGACATCACTGTATTTAGACCAATAAGTAAGAGGTCTTGATATGATGCCGGACCGGTATATAAGTGACTGCTCCAGTCTCATAGAGGCAGATTTTCAGTTTTTCTAGAGCCAGGCAATGTCGAGCGTTGTATTGGGGCATGGCCTGGCAATTTTTCAGAGTGAAGTCCCCATGACAAGACTCTGTTTTTTTAGATGATCTAAATCTTTCAAATGATAGAGGCAAAGAGAGTTTTTTGCTATGCTATGCTAACAGAGAGATGTTTTGTTTTATACTTACTTTTACTAAATTGGACATTTCCAATGCAGTCTCTTTGTAACTTACTTTTTCTAATTAAAACAACTATTGTTTAAATACTTATTGAATTTGTGGACTGCTTTCTATCGCAATGTGCCACGACGCTGGCCTCGCCCTGCTCTCATCTGAGGTAAAACGGTATAGCTCTATTCTGGAAGCCATGCAGATTGAATCAATTGCTGGTTACTGCTTTTCAGCTAAAGTTATATAAAGGATATTATATATATACTATTGACAGTAGTAATACTTAGTTTCACTGTTAGTTGTTTGCAAGCGCCTGTAGCCACTGTGTTCGACGGGCTCCATTGGGTTTGTGGGAAACTGAGAGTCTCGCCACTGCAGGGCCGGACGATCGGTGGCCACGGATTGATGGACCTGTCGAACTGATAAGGGGTTATGGGGCTTGCAAATGATTGTTAGTGTTAGTACGCTAATATTACACTATTAGCAGTAATAATACTTATTAAAAGAGTAGTAATATCATCAGGCTTACAAATTATTAGCATTACCGGCCTTTCCTAAAATGATGATAATAATGATGATAATGATAATGATAATAATATTATTATTATTATAGGCAAAAGAGTTCTCCCAGACATACATTCGGTTTATTACAAACAAAGAAGAGGTTAACAACTCTTCTATGCTTATATTTCATATCAACTGGATATAACTAACTAGTGACTATGAAGTAAGCGTGATAGAAATAGTAATTGACCCGAGAACTTAGCGAGTTTAGCACCTCGCTGGGGGATATCGGCCGGCCACAGGGTTATATCTCGAGTAAGTGACCTGAGATAGATAGAGACAACCCATCGGCATTCAACATGGCGTCCCTGGGTGGGCTGAGATCGGTATGAGATAACAGCCAAATAAAATAAACTAGAATATTGATAACGGAGAACCCTGAAATGAACAGACTACAGGAGGCTACATAGCCCGATACTACAGGAGGCTACCTAGCCCAAGTCTACAGGAGGCTACCTAGCCGGAGACTACAGGAGGCTACATAGCCCAAGTCTACAGGAGGCTACCTAGCCAGAGACTACGGGAGGCTACATAGCCCAAGTCTACAGGAGGCTACCTAGCCGGAGACTACAGGAGGCTACATAGCCAAGTCTACAGGAGGCTACCTAGCTGGAGTCTACAGGAGGCTACATAGCCAGAGACTACAGGAGGCTACATAGCCCGAGACTACAAGAGCTCACAACAGGCTAACAAGCCAGAGCTAATTGATGGCTAACTAGCCAAGAGCTAACAAAAGCTCACAACAGGCTAACAAGCCAGAGCTAATTGATGGCTAACTAGCCAACAGTTAACAAGAGCTCACAACAGGCTAACAAGCCAGAGCTAATTGATGGCTAACTAGCCAAGAACTAACAAGAGCTCACAACAGGCTAACAAGCCAGAGCTAATTGATGGCTAACTAGTCAAGAGCTAACAAGAGCTCACAACAGGCTAACAAGCCAGAGATAATTGATGGCTAACTAGCCAAGAGCTAACAAGAGCTCACAACAGGCTAACAAGCCAGAGCTAATTGATGGCTAACTAGCCAAGAGCTAACAAGAGCTCACAACAGGCTAACAAGCCAGAGCTAATTGATGGCTAACTAGCCAAGAGCTAACAGAAGCTTAGGGAGGGGGTAGGCGCCCCGAACCTTAGGCTTCAACAGGTGGCGGTGGGACTGCGAAGTTCCGAGGGCACGTTAAAATATCTTGTATAGTGCTGGGGAGATACTGAATGGCCCTCGTGTCTGATGAGGTATGAATCAACATACCACCGTGGTACCGTCTAGTCGGCGTGTGTGTCGCACGTAAGTGTGGGGGCAACACGTGGTACATGGATGACAGTCCACACCTAGCAGAAGTGCACGGGCACCTCTGTGAACAGGCAAGGCGGGTGAAAACGGTCAAAGTTTCCATACCCAAAGCAAAGTGGGGTGGGGATCAGACCGTCGGTTCTTACCTGGGTGGTCAACAACCACTACGGGGTCTAGGATCGCTATCGACTGGGTCACCTGCCGGTCGGATCGCATATGGCAGTAAGACCATGTTAATGGCCGCCACGTTCGGCTCAATGTACAGTCAGGCCACTATAAGCTGAAACCGAATGAGTTAGTAAGCAAGTAGTGTTTCTGTGATCGGTGTTTTTGAAAAGAAAATGCCGGGAAACAGAAAGCTAAGGCTTGTCGGTCCAGAGGAGTCTGGATGGTAAAGCCTAGGGGTGGAAAGGGACATAGCCTGGAACTGCGCCCTGGTAAGGGAGGTTCAAAGGGTCTAAGTGAACAGTCGGCTACCAAGCCAGAGCTAATTGATGGCTAACTAGCCAAGAGCTAACAAGAGCTCACAACAGGCTAACAAGCCAGAGCTAATTGATGGCTAACTAGCCAAGAGCTCACAACAGGCTAACAAGCCAGAGCTAATTGATGGCTAACTAGCCAAGAGCTAACAAGAGCTCACAACAGGCTAACAAGCCAGAGCTAATTGATGGCTAACTAGCCAAGAGCTAACAAGAGCTCACAACAGGCTAACAAGCCAGAGCTAATTGATGGCTAACTAGCCAAGAGCTAACAGAAGCTAACAGCCGGCTACCAAGCCAGAGCTAACTGGAAGTGAACTGGCCCTAGCCAGACAGGAGCTAACAGCCGGCTACCAAGCCATAGCTAACAGGAAGTGAACTGGTCCTAGCCAGACATGAGCTAACAGCCGGCTACCAAGCCAGAGCTAACAGGAGCTAATTGGAGGCTCCCTAGCCAGAGCTAATTGAAGGCTAACTAGCCAGAGCTAACATCAGGCTAAATAGCTGGAGCTATCAGCAGACGCTAGCTCAGAAGAAGCTGGTGCAGAAGATGCTAGCTCATAAGAAGCTGGCGCAGCAGACGCTAGCTCAGCAGACGCTAGCTCAGAAGAAGCTGGCGCAGAAGGCGCTAGCTCAGACGAAGCTGGCGCAGAAGATGCTAGCTCATAAGAAGCTGGCGCAGCAGACGCTAGCTCAGAAGAAGCTGGCGCAGAAGATGCTAGCTCATAAGAAGCTGGCGCAGCAGACGCTAGCTCAGAAGATGCTAGCTCATAAGAAGCTGGCGCAGCAGACGCTAACTCAGAAGAAGCTGGCGCAGAAGATGCTAGCTCATAAGAAGCTGGCGCAGCGGACGCTAGCTCAGAAGATGCTAGCACAGCAGATGCTAGTGCAACAGACGCTAGCTCAGGAGAAGCTGGCGCAACCGACGCTAGCTCAAGAGAAGCTAGCACAAGAGAAGCTAGCACAAGAGATGCTAGCACAGAAGATGCTAGCCCATGAGACGCTAGCTCAACAGAAGCTAGCTCAAAAAAAGTGGGCACAGAAGATGCTAGCACAGAAGAAGCTAGCTCAAGAGAAGCTAGCACAGAGGATACTAGCACAGCAGATGCTAGCTCAGCAGATGCTAGCTCATGAGAAGCAGGCACAGGTAGCTCAGAAGAAGCTGGTGCAGCAGATGCTAGCTCATGAGAAGCTGGCGCAGCAGATGCTAGCTCAGGAGATGCTAGCACAGGAGACGCTAGCTCGCATGTTGAGACCTCTCAAAAGACTGGAGATCCCCGAAAGGGCCTCAATGGCCCGAATGATGGAAATAGAAGTAAGGACCCCCGGTCAAGATCCAGGGGACAACATGGTGGAGAAACTAATCCCACAGGTGCGAGACGGGAGCATGTCTCTCACTGTTGCAGCAGGATCAGTCATGCATGGAGCACCTATGCAAGGATCATGCTTACTGCTTGAAAAGCTATTAGAGCAGAGGTGTCCCAGGGGGTAACCTACTGGCAGCCCGATGCGCAGCATGGTCACAAGACCAGTTACGTATCGAATGTATGCTGTATGACCAAGTCAAAATGCTATCTAACAACAAACACAACAAGGGGGAAAGGAAGGGGAAGAACCCGCGAGATGAGAAGGCTCAACTTCGGCCTCCCAAAGCCCAGCAACAGCCACCAGCTAAGGCTAGAACAAGGAAAACGGAGTCTTCCGACATCAAATACCTCTCTGCAGACAATTGGGGGGGCACTAACCCCAGAGCAGCAAGCAGAGATGAGGGCAAAAAGGGAGGAATTCAAAGCCCGGAAGGAAAAACATCAATAGTATCCTTACCTTCTGGGGCCCTGACACATGACACTCGAGCAAGTGCAAACTGCACTTGACATTCAGCTCATCTGTCGAGGGAATAATATATAGTGTTATTGTCATTTAGGAAGAAACATGACATAGAATACTACATTCATTTTGTATACATTTTAAGTATACTATGTAAAGATGTCTGTCTTTTCTCTAAACCAGAGTAAAGAGGACGAAAAAATTTGTAATCTATTTCATTCAAGGCAAAGGGGATTTCCTGACAGTAACTATTTTGTAGGTTACACCCGTACCAACCATATCAGCTGCATGAGATGTACACTCACCAGCGCCTATGGATAAAAATTGAGCCTCTGCAAACTCTCATCAAGCTTAGCACCTTGACGCGGGGGGACAGAGCGAGCATCAGGGTCTCTATATCCGACAGGCCTATCAGATTTGTGGGGACTTGGAAGCTTCAGCATACAGGACGCTGTGGTGCTTAGGCGGCCAAGTCACTTGTTTATAGGTCTGTCGAAACGGATCGGAGGTTCTGGGGCTTAGAACATCCGAGAGTTGGGCTTTATACCCGAAAGAATATGAACTGAAATGACTGCTGTCAGGTGCCTCTGAAGTAACATAATGTTTACTTAAGGTCAAAACCTAAGTAGAAAGCTCTACTCGCGACTAGAAACCTAAAATAAAAGGCTTAAAGTCATACTCGAGTAGAAAGCTCTACTCGGGAATATCACACTTCAGTAGAAAGCTCTATTTTGTGATTGAAGTAACGTTTACTCGCGACTAAAAGGTAACGTAATGTTTACTTAAAGTCAAAAACCTAAGTACAGGGCCGCCTCAGGGGGTGTGCGAGCAGTGCGGTCGCACAGGGCCTCGCGGGAAGGGGGGCCTCGCACAAAAAAAAAAAAAAAAAAAAAAAAAAAAAAATTTTTTTTTTTTTTTTTTTTGCGAGGTCCCCCTTCCCGCGAGGCCCTTTTTCATCACAGACCTAAAATCTAGTTTTGCTTATATGCTTATATATTTCACATTAGACACATGTAGAATGTTCCTGGCTCTGCGGCTCTGCACTATTCTCTATTGGAGCTCTGGGGCTCTGCAGCAGACATACTATTGGTTTCAAGAAGGGAGGGGTTACATCATGTGTACGCCGGCGTGCGTCAGCTGCGTTTGACTATTTCGCGCGTGCAGCTTTTGAGGTTATGCTTAGTTATGCCAGCCAAAACGAAGAGGACGGTCATTCGGCAGATGGACTGAAGATGAAAGTTGTTGCATGTTAGACAGTTCAGTCAGGCTAGCCATCCCGGCTAAAGGCAGGGACAGCTAGTTAGCTTTAGCTACGTTATAATATTGATTGCTAACGTGTGGTTCAGTCGGGATAGCCATGATGATGTCGGCTAGTAGCTAACTTAGCTAAAGGCTAACTAGCGTTAGCTAAGCTAGAGAGAGCGCGTGCAGCATTGTTATGCCAAGATGAAGAGGACGGTCATTCGGCAGATGAACTTAGTCAACTCCACGCGGTTGTCTCCATCCTCTTGGACGTTTGGTGAGTATTTAATGCACTCTATTCTATTCCCGCCGTGGATATATCTCTCTCTCTCTCTCTCTCGGGAGCCAAACGGGCCGGCTAGCTGTTGTAGTAGCTAACGGTGTGTGGCCTGGTGTCAGCACCTGGTGCGAGGGAGGTGAGCTTGGTGTTTCATTATGAGAATATCTCCATGCTCAAGTCGGCTATAGTCCGCGAGGGACTTGTTGCCGGCACCGCTATGGTAAACACCACTCTGTAGTGGGACGTGTATTGCCTTCTTTTTCCCTTCCCTCTTCGGATGAGAAGAGGAAAACACAGCGGCTGTCTGAAGTGTTGGCCTGTATTGCTTTTCTCACGTTGTACAGTTTTTCAGTGGTAGCCGCATAGCTTGCTTCTGCGTTAGCTAGTGGTTAGCAATAGCCGGGTTGAGCTAACTGTTAGCCAGTTAGCTGTTTAGCTATGACGTTAGCTACTCGTTTTCGCTCGGCTGGGAACGTTACCTTGATGCTATCAGTTAGCCTAGAGTTAGCTGTTAGCTTGTGCTACGACCATTGACATTAGCCGTGAGAATAGCAGGCCCTGGCACTCTGACTACGACATCATCTTTGACAGAAGATGTAGTCGGGCCTGCACCATGACAAGGCTCCGGCCATAGCTTCTTTTTGTCCCGCCAGCGAGAGGCCTTTCGTCAACGTGGAGACCTGTGTTGCAGCCTTTCGCCCTGCGTTCCTTGGTGCAGGTAAGATGTCCATTGGACATTACCCCACTCTTCCTTCCTTCCCCTCCCGAATGTTTTGTTAATAACGATGTTTTTTTCCAGGCAAAACATATGTTACTTCACAACATTTGGAGATACGACATGTGCTGTGTGTGAATTGTCTTGGTCGTTTGTGTAGCTTGGGTAGCGTTGGCCAAAGCTGTGTGTGGCCTGGTGTCAGTACCTGGCTACTCTATTTGCAGTTAGCCTATTTAGCTGATGTCGGCCATTGGCTCCTTGCTACTTTGTTTTCTCTGGTATAGACCCTCTTCTCTTTGGATTTAAGTGTTGATCTTTGTCCTTTTGGATCTATGTATATTCATGTTGCCTTTGTGAAGTTATCTTTTCCTTCTGTTTTGTTCTTCCATTAAACGTTGAATATCCTTTAGGGGCTCATCTTTGCTTATCTCTCTCATACATGCTCTCTCTCTAACACACACACACACAGACATGCTCTCTCTCTCTAACACACAAACACACATGCTCTCTCTCTCTCTCTTTCTAACACACAGACATGCTCTATATCTCTCTCTAACACACAAAATGACATGCTCTCTCTCTATATATTTCTCTCTCTTTCTAACACACATATACATGCTCTCTCTCTAACACACACACACAAACAGACATGCTCTCTCTCTATCTCTCTCTCTCTGGCCTTGCTCTGGTGGAGGGTTAGGGGCATTGCCGGGTCTGTGCAGCGATAACACTGTATATTGACTGTAGAACGGGAGCTCTCTCTCGCTCTCTCTCTTGCTATATGTTGACTGTATCATGCCCAGCCTCGGGCAGCGCTATTATTTAAGAATATGTTGACTGTATAAAAAAAAAAAAAAAAAAGTGCTAACGGATGCTGATAGCAGGCTAATGAGCCAGTGCTAACAGATGATAACAGCAGGCTAATGAGCCAGTGCTAACAGATGATGACAGCAGGCTAATGAGCCAGTGCTAACAGATGATGACAGCAGGCTAATGAGCCAGTGCTAACAGATGATGACAGCAGGCTAATGAGCCAGTGCTAAAGATGATGACAGCAGGCTAATGAGCCAGTGCTAACAGATGATGACAGCAGGCTAATGAGCCAGTGCTAACGGATGCTGACAGCAGGCTAATGAGCCAGTGCTAACAGATGATAACAGCAGGCTAATGAGCCAGTGCTAACAGATGATGACAGCAGGCTAATGAGCCAGTGCTAACAGATGATGACAGCAGGCTAATGAGCCAGTGCTAACAGATGATGACAGCAGGCTAATGAGCCAGTGCTAACGGATGCTGATAGCAGGCTAATGAGCCAGTGCTAACAGATGATAACAGCAGGCTAATGAGCCAGTGATAACAGATGATGACAGCAGGCTAATGAGCCAGTGCTAACAGATGATGACAGCAGGCTAATGAGCCAGTGCTAACAGATGATGACAGCAGGCTAATGAGCCAGTGCTAACAGATGATGACAGCAGGCTAATGAGCCAGTGCTAACGGATGATGACAGCAGGCTAACGAGCCAGTGCTAACAGATGATGACAGCATGCTAACGAGCCATTGCTAACAGGAGCTAATAGCAGGCTAACTAGCCATTGCTAACAGGAGCTAATAGCAGGCTAACTAGCCATTGCTAACAGGAGCTAATAGCAGGCTAACTAGCCATTGCTAACAGGAGCTGGACCCAAGATACAGGGCGACGAGAGCCCAGAATGGGCCTGAAAGATAGAAAAGAAATGAGTCCTCTGTGGACTGTATCTGTGATGTCCTGCGTGGCCTACGGACAGGGTCACACGACCAGGCCAACCACGCTTCAATAGAGGACTGCTGCTACAATTCTCTGGGACCCGAGGGGTCGCCCGGGAAGTGACAAATCGACCTACCTCAACCTACGGGAGAGATCCAAGAGGTCAGAGGGGGTGACCGTAGAACTATGACACTGTGTTCTTCAGACGACAACAACTGGGAGCATTGGCCGGGAACAACAGATACAAGTCTTCCCGCCGGCTACCAAGCAACGACGGCTACTAAGCAATGACGTGGCCCCTATCATGTCAGGCCGTCCAGCCAGGGAACAACAGATGCAAGTCTTCCCGCCGGCTATCAAGCAACGACGTGACCCCTATCCTGTCTGGCCGTCCAGCCAGGGAACAACAGATGCAAGTCTTCCCGCCGGCTATCAAGCAACGACGTGGCCCCTATCCTCTCGGGCCGTCCAGCCAGGGAACAACAGATGCAAGTCTTCCCGCCGGCTACCAAGCAACGATGTGGCCCCTATCCTGTCGGGCCGTCCAGCCAGGGAACAACAGATGCAAGTCTTCCCGCCGGCTACCCGGCTACCAGGGAACCAAGATGACAGAGGGGGTGTGGAGAGTCACAGCCACGTGACCCCACAATTGCCATCTCGTCCCCCCGTACAGACGCTATTAAGACTATTCAAGAAGAAACATCCCAATAAATCAAGAACAAAAAACACACCATGAAATCCAAAATAAATGTAAAGTAATAAATGCAACACTCCCAGACATACCCCAGCGAAGGTAAGGAAAAACCTAGCAATAGGAAAAAAGCACCACAGGCGATGTGGAGGAGAGAAACCTTAGAAGGGCCGTTCAAAGGGGGATCCCCCTTCTTGGATGTCGGTGATAATAGTGTTGCTATGGATGGGTGGAGAATAAAACAGGCGAATAGTTGGTATGTATGTACATATTAGGGCTGTCCCCGACTAAGGATTTGGATGGTCGACTAGGATTGGCCAAAATTTGCCGTTAGTCGACTATTGGTCAACTTAAAAAAAATAATAAAAAAGTATAATACAAAAAAAAAAAAAAAAAAAAATGTTATCATTCCATTTGGGCTGTGGGGGGTGCTTAATGTCTGAAGGAGTCGACTGAAGGCTTCTTGTCCTCTGCAAAAGCATGCAATTGGTCCACTGATGGATACATCTTGATATTTGTCTAGAGTGTGTTCATTAGATGGGTGAAATCCTCTTTCAGTGCCTCTGTGCGTGTTTTCATAGGCAGTTGGCCTCTGGTATGCGTGCCATTAGCGTTAGCCACACTTCTAGGCCTCTTTTCTTTTGGAAAGAATGATAAAAAAAATTTAAATTAAAAATATTATATTCGACTAAGAGGTTGGCCAGTCGACTACGGCTCCTTTCGACCGATTAGTCGACTAATCGATTAATAGGGGTCAGCCCTAGTACATATACGTGTAATAAAACACAAATATGTGCATGCAATAGCAACTGGGGTATATAAGAACATTTTTGAAACATTAAATATATTACAACTCTGTACATACATGTGATTAGCATTATACTCAGTAGAACAAATGTATATATATTATACCCAGCTTAATCACTATATTAATATTACTATTGCACTTTACTGTTACATTTGCACTCGGGTTGGATGCCCCACTTATTTTCATTGTAATGTACTTATGCTGTATGATGACAATACATTTCAATGTAAACTAATCTAACTGGTACTATGACCTGAACGATGGTCCTAGAGGTCAGTGATTTGATGCTCTTTTGGTGTTTTGGCGATGGTGGCATAAGAGAGTGCTGTCTTAACGTGAGAGAGTGCCGTCTTAACAGGTTTTGGGAAATCTCCCATATAGGCATTGGATTGGGTGGAGAGCTGGTGACTGCATGCGAATGCCCTCGTATGCCCTGTGTATGGGGACATGTCACCCATATAGAAACACACCTCTTCAATCAATATCTGAAATGCAAATCAATAAATAACCTTAATAAATATAATATTTATATTGTAGTGGGTTCTATAGAGACATAATTCCCCATGGTATTGTTTTGATGTGTTGATGGGGCACTGTCACTTTAAGTAGGTTGGTTTTGGGGTTGGGCTGAGAGGAGACGCCGTGTGTGGGGTTTCATTGATAAATGTTTGATTACTACGAGCTGTCAGAAGCTAGCACGGCATAGTTCTGACAGCTGTCACTTGTGCTACTGCGAAATAAATGACACATGGCTTTGTGTTGTCAACTGATAGAAATTGTGCGTTTCTCTATTCCGACGATTTCTAGTACCTTACTACTATGTACTATGTTACTATCCGTATACTACTACCCGGCCGCGTCCTAAAAGTCTGTGCCGACCAACTGGCCCCGGTATTCACTGACATCTTCAACCTGTCCTTGGAACAGGCCGTCATCCCCACCTGTCTGAAGAAGTCCACCATCATCCCTGTACCCAAAAAATCTACGCCCGCTTGCCTCAACGACTACCGCCCTGTAGCCCTCACCTCCATAGCCATGAAGTGCTTTGAGAAGCTAGTGAAAGGCTACATCTGTTCCTCCCTCCCCATCAACCTGGACCCTCTGCAATTTGCATATCGCCCCAACAGGTCCACGGAGGACGCCATAGCCCATGTGCTGCACACAGCAGCATCACATCTGGACAAGAGGCAGGGGAACTATGTGAGAATGCTGTTCATCGACTACAGCTCAGCATTCAATACCATAGTCCCCTCCAAACTCATAGCCAAGCTCAGGGACCTGGGCTTGAACTATGACCTGTGCCAGTGGGTCCTGGACTTCCTGACGGGCAGACCCCAGGTGGTAAGAGCCGGCAACTGCACCTCCTCATCCATCACGCTCAACATAGGGGCCCCCCAGGGCTGTGTTCTGAGCCCCCTCCTCTACTCCCTGTACACACATGACTGCGTAGCACAGCGGAACAACAACACCATCATCAAATTTGCTGATGACACAGTAGTGGTGGGCCTGATCTCTGCCAACGACGAAAGGGCCTACCTGGAAGAGGTAGAGAACCTGTCACAGTGGTGTCAGGAGAACTGCCTCTCCCTGAACGTCAGCAAAACAAAAGAGATGATTGTGGACTTCAGGAGGTCGGGGGTCAAGGACTACAGCCCCCTCAGCATCGACGGGGCACCAGTTGAGAGAGTGAACAGTTTCAAGTACCTCGGAGCCCACATATCCGAGGACTTGACATGGACCACACACATTGACAGTGTTGTGAAGAAGGCACGACAACGCCTCTACTTCCTCAGGCGCCTAAGGAAGTTCCAGGTCAGTCAGAAGATCCTTAGGAACTTCTACTCATGTACAATAGAGAGCATCCTGACCGGCAACATCACCTCCTGGTTTGGGAATAGCACTGCACAAGACCGTAGCAGACTACAAAGAGTGACACGTTCAGCCGAACGCACAATTAGAGGGGGGCTTCCCACCCTCCAGAACATTTACAACAAGCGGTGCAAGGGGAAGGCTAAGAGAATTATTAAGGACTCGAGCCACCCGAACAACTGCCTCTTTGAACTGCTGCCGTCAGGCAAGCGATACCGGAGTCTTATGGCGAGCACAGAAAGACTCAGAAGGAGCTTCTATCCCCAGGCCATCAGGCTGCTAAACGAACAATAATCGCTAAACGAACAATAATCACTATGCAACAACCATCAAATGCACACAGCACACACACCCACACGCACACACTCACTCAAACAAACAACACACTGCAGCACCCACTCTCCACACTTTAGATCACACAAACACACTTACACTTTATATTTATTGATAAAGGATTTGCACTACAACTCGTACACCTACTGTGAATTGTACCTAAACTGCACCTCGTCCATTTATGCCTTGCACTATATAGCATTGTATATTAGTACACTGCACAGTATTGTATATTGTATGGTAACTACGTCTACGAACATTGTACATATGTCTAAACTGAACACTGTGACCTCTTTTTTTACTTCTAATTTTTACTATGTTTTTATTTCATACTTATCTTGTCATACACAGTCTCTGGAGCGCAACAGTAAGAAGCATTTTGTACAAAAGTATTCTGTACTTCTGTATGACAACTATTAAAGAAACTTGAAACTTGAAAACTTGAAACCTACCATGCTAATATGTCTATTATACTATGCATTCAGGGTGTAACACTCAAGTTCAACACTATTTGACGAACAATGCCACTGACCATAAGCTGCCAGAGATGCACATCTCCTGCTGACCAGAAGGAGACTCAGTCATTTCAAATGTATGCAAAAGTTTCGTTTTCACTTTTAATTTGAAGATAAGGATCTATAGAACAATTTGGGCTCGAGTGTCAAGAAACCAGTTGAATTTAATACAAATGTATCCAAAATGGCCACAATCGAAATCATGAATTCTTTAAAAACGTCTTAATGTTCACACAATTGCTGTGTAATATAATTTTGTATTGCTATTTTAAGTTAATACTGTGTGAGGAATCAACTGGAGTTCAAATATTGATTGAATATTCTGGTATGGGAAAAATCAAAGATGGCTGCAATTTCTGTATTTATTTCGAATTACGCTTCATAACGTAAGGTTATGTATATAACCTAGTTATATGAGTACCGCTCTTAAAGCCTATCGAGATATACCTCATCTCATGTACCTATTGTACTCCATCAACGAAAAAAACACGTACACCTACACCTGCCGGGTCCCGCCCCTATGGAGGCGTAGCCTATAAGACAGTGGGCCTGGTCACCAAACACTCTTCCTCGCCAAAAATCCCGTTTCCAGTAAAAGATCCATCAAAAGGGAACTCAGGGCCGCTTAAGAGCGGGACGCTTAGCCAGTACTCATATAACTAGGTCATATACATAACCTTACGTTATATTATCGTACTTGGCCATCGCGTCCCGCTCTTAAAGCCTATCGAGATATGGGTTAGAGCGGACGGGAGGCCCGACAGATGCACCCCCTGAGGACCCGTAAGCCCACATCAAGGGGTTTGGGGAGCCCCGTCACCCCATCCTTCCTAATGAAGGGGGGGCGCAGTCAACTCCACCTGAGTGTGAGCAAGAGGGAACTAGAACCCCTTGAACACACAGCACAGGCGGAACCACGTGTGACCTACACACTGTGGCCCATACCCACACACTCCTGCTACCCTACCAAAGGACGGGAAGCAGGAAAGGCCACAGACCCCAGAACCGCCTGGGAGACAGAACCCCCGGTCATGTCCATGAGGTAAAACCTTACAAAGGGGCCCGGGGAGGATCATGAAGCTGCAGCACAGATGTCCTCCACCGAGGCCCCACCCAGCAGAGCGGCAGAGGCAGCCACCCCACGAGTGGAGTGCGCCCTGACGCCCCCAGGGGAATCCAGCCCGGCCAACGTGTAGCAGAGGGCAATGCCCTCGCACAACCAATGGGACAGGCGTTGTTCGATAGTGCCTTACCGGCATGAGAACCACCGTGACAGACAAAAAGCTGAACGGTGACCCCGAGGTCCTGAGCACGGCTGAGGTAATTCCCAAAGCACGGACCGGACATGACAGGTGAAGGCATCTAACTCACTAGCGTGAGGAGGCGGATGAAACGCCTGAACCACAATATCCCTGGAGCGGAAGAACTCCGGATATTTACAGGCACGAAGGCAGGATTAGGCCGCAGAGTGGCACCGCAATCGGAACGAAAGACAGGCACTCTGGTCGTACCGAGAGAGCACAAAGCACACCCACACGTTCAGCGGAGGTGACGGCCAGCAAGAACGCGGTCTTGAACGACAGCTGTTCCAACGGCGCTTGCTCAAGAGGCTCAAACGGGGCCAAGGACAACCGACCGAGGACCAATTGAAGATCCCAACTCGGAGCCAAAGAGCGTTGCACCGGCTTAACGCGTCGAGCGCCAAGCAGGAAACGCTTCACAAGAGGGTGGCTGAACAAGACATCCCCCTCAAATCCCTCATGATAGGAGGATATAGCTGCTGCATATACCCTCACCGTCGAAGCCGACAGTCTATCAAGGAGAGACTGGAGGTAACTAAGGACAGCATCCAGGGGGCAGGAGACTGGGTCCCGGCCCCCCGCCTTACACCACACTTGGAACATACGCCATCTGCCTGCGTAAAGCGCGACAGTGGAGGGAGCATGCGCATTCCGGATGGTATCACCATCAGGATCAAGAACCTGCGCCCCTCAACGTACCCGTCCCAACAACTGACCTAACAGATGTATGGTGAAGAATCCCAGGCGGCACGGCATCGGTCCCAGACCTGCCTGGCTATGTCCGGACGTAATCCCCACCCGTCAGGATGAGGACCACCCCGCGACAGTACACCTGTACCCACATTCACCCTGCCGGGGATGTGGGGAGCAGGACGCCCATAGCCAGCCGCTCGCCGCCTGGTGCAGACGGGGGGAGCGTACTCCTCCCTGTCTGTCGATATACGACACTGACGTCGTATTGTCCGTCCTGATCAACACCGTTTGAGGACCAGAAGGACCGCTTTCAATACCAACACATTGAACGTAGAGCAGACCGGGCAGCATGGTTTGCCAGCTGCCCCCTACTGCGTTGGCCCGACGCGTCACCAGCGAGGGAGGCGTCGGTGAAAAACGTGACGTGAGACAGCGCCGTAACCGTCCTAGGACGGAATCTCCCGAGCGTGTCGACAACACGCTCTGAGAGGGATGCCCATAGCACTCCAACCGTTGACTGGGAAGAGGAGTACTCTACTTCCAGTCTACAGCAAACCCCAGGCTGGTAGGGACATGCCTGGTACGAGACCCGACGATCCACCTTGACCGCGAAGGACCAGAACGTCGTCAGGGCAGAATACACTTCGTAACCCCTGACGACGCAGAGGCCCCAGTGCGGCCTCCACGCACTTGGTGAAGATGCGGGGAGCCAGAGAAAACCGAAGGGCAGCCTCTGGAACTCATACGCTAACCCTGCAAAGGAAGCGTAGGTAAGCCCTAGGATGGAAGATCGGAGATGCGAAAACGCATCCTACAGGTCTATGGAGGAGAACCAGACCCCCACCTGACAGTGTTCAACAGGTAGGAGACGATCCAAAAAATGCTGAACCTTCCCATGGGACAGGTCCAGCATGGGTCTGACACCCCCCCCCCTCCCGATTTCTCAGGCACCAGAGAACACCGGGAGGAGAACGCCACAACGATGGCTTGCTTCATCCACAGAGATTGGATCTCGTTGACCAGAGCTGTCACTGCTGGTGACCCTGACAATAGGGTCTGTACCAAACCCGAAAACAGGTGGGGTTGTGTAAACACAAGTCCCCGCCTCAGCGTTCTCACCATCCACCTCGACATATGGTACTGCCGTAGTCATATGTGATGACACTCCCAACGCACCCGCCGCCATGTGACGCAGGTCCGCCAGGAACTGTAGATAGATGGCCCGGTCCCACCCGCTGTGCGTAGCCAACCCTGGACCCTTGCGAGCAGAGCGTTCCGTGGAGTCGGGTCGGAACTTGACACTACCCACGAGGCAATCGCACCCAAGGGGGGACCCCGACAGAAAGGGCCGGTTTGATACGGGGGAAGCTGACATCAATCTAGGTGACAAAAGCCCCCCCACTGAACACCCCTCCAGAACATGCTGAGGAGTTGTTCTGCAGCCGGACATGCAAGGCGTGAGGACCCCATGGGTTCCTACACACCGTAGCCCTGCAGTGATATTACCACCACCTAAATCACGCGCACCTCTTCATTTCAGACCACTGTCGATCTTGCGGGAGTGGGAGGTACCAACATGATACCTGGCCTGGCGAAGGCGAGGCCGGGGAAGCCCGCACTGTGTGCCTCAAAAGGTTTCGAGCCCCCCTGCTGACAACACTTATAGTTGACAGACGTAACACCAGGCTCAACCAACACAGCTTATGGTGTGGGAGCCGCTTGACAGCACAACATTCTCACGGACAGACCCAGGCTCAGCCATCAACTGGGTGTCAGCCCCTGTCCCCATGAGAAGCGAAAGGTGGGGCCGCCCGCGGTTCAACGAAGGCACGCGGCCCGCAGCCAAAGGAAACAATCAGAGCCCCCTTTTTCCGCTGGTGTTGGGGGAGGGAGTGATCGGAGAGCGGGCTGCTCGCGGCAGGACGGCGACGGCTTGTTGTTCAAGCCGAGCCCATCCAACATGGCCGATCCCTCGGCCGCCAAGGCTGTCGGCCTTGTGGACACCTGTCGATTCAACGCCCAGGATACCTCTGGCGGGGGAAACATGGCCGCCTGTCGAGGGCCTCGTCATCGCCGCTGACGAGGCCGTGCTCTCTCTTCTTCTGGCTGCGCGGTGTGAGGCGGTGTGGGGCCCAGGACAATACCGCCCGCGCTCCAGCAGAAGACCAAAATCCCCTGCGGAGAGGGGAACCCTGAGCGGTTATAGCTTGCTGCTAGGTCAAAGCTAATAATGTCAACAACCTTGCGCGATGTGTCGACGTCAGACACCATTTTTTTAATAGAAAAAAACAGCAATTCGAACACAGTTCTAATCGCTGCCAATTCCATACCGTGGCGGTACAGGCTTTAGCAGCCCACCAGCCACTCGCCAGCCCGACCCACCCATGGTGTTGGCCGGGCGGGGCACTGTTTTTAATATGTCAAAAACAAAGGACTGATGTTAACACGGAGCACCATTGGTGGTTGCAAACAGCAACCTCCACTGTGGTGTGCACCATGAAGGGGTTAAATGAATAAAATAACTAACACCACAAAATACTGTAGAATGAGCAAGCCCATATACACAACGTTAAGGGGAGGCGGACCAGAGAGAACCAGTCCCGCATTCATTCAAAATATTCACAACAGCACACCAGCCCCAGCTTAGCCCATTTACCAAAAAAGGTAAACAAAGCCCCCCCCCCCGCACTACTCCCCCAATAGACACCGATTGACCGTCAGCATGAATGGTTGAGAGAAGAGAAAGCTGTAGCATAGACAGACCTTCTCATAGCAGGGAGACAGAACAAAACAGTAGCCCACTACACTACTATAGCATAGCGTTCAACGCTACTATGGACAGAAAACAGTCAGCTGAGCCACAACACGGGCCGCCGTTAAGTCCCATCCTGCAGTAGTATAGCTTTACTGCTACCCGCCGAGCCTCCGTGCAAACTGCAATGGAATATGGGGCATCTCTCTCTCTTTACCTAATATTTTGATTCTATCCTGACATTTTCAGTTGGAAGGGCAGTCTATATGCGTAACGATTTTTTAAATTTTCTTTTTTTTTCCAAAAATTGCACTTTTTTTATGAGGTTCAAAAAGGCAGGTGCTCAAGCACCCCTTGGGCTCTATGTGTGCACGTGCCTGCCAATACCTGTACTGTACCTCCCCTCCCCATGCTGCTATGATGCCCGAATTTCCCCAAGGGGATCAATAAAGGAATATCTTATCTCATCTTATTATGTGCAAAATAAATCAGCCTTGTTTTGCCCCTTTAATGACACAGGCATAACATGGACAGAGATCAGCAGCCCGTTAGTTGGTTTCTGTTCCTCTGCAGTCTGTGTCTTCTTCACTACTTGTGTGTAACAAGACAAGGGACCCGGTGAGGACCTGAGTGAGGACAGAGAGAGGAGGAGAGCCTTGAAGGAGGAGGTATTCGGGTGGATGAAGGAGGAGCTTTACTGCTCAGCAGTGTCGTGGGTGGAGGGTGTAGAGGGCCGTGCTGGGTCAGAGTCCTGCTGCTGGGAGAGAAGATCACTCCAGGTCCCTGGAGACCCATAGGCATCTATTCAAGTCTGACCCTGGAGCAACAGGAGCTAGAGCAGTCATCTGGTAATCCGGAGGTTCCTGGTTCAATTCCACGCTCCTCCTGGGAAGCATGTCGAACAAATTGTAAAGCGCTTTGGATATTGAACTTCCATACCTCATCATTCTCATTAATGCAAACCTTGTCCGTTGTCTTATATCTCTTGTGTCCTAGTCTATTGCTCTTTGGGTGAATTTTTTATCTGTACAGTAGCTTAGTAAATAATTCAGTCTTGTGTCTGCAACATGCCAATAAAATACTACTACTACTACTACTAATACTACTACTACTACTACTCAGGGCCGCCTGGGAGAAATGCGAGGCCCTGTGCGAGATTTAACGCGAGGCCCCCCCCCCCCCCCCCCCTCCCCCAAAGGTAAATTTTTTTTTTTTTTTTTTTTTTTATACAGTCAACATATTCTTAAATAATAGCGCTGCCCGAGGCGGGGCATGATACAGTCAACATATAGCAAAAGAGAGAGCGAGAGAGAGCTCCCGTTCTACAGTCAATATACAGTGTACAGAGAGAGAGAGAGAGAGACACATTGGAAAGAAATTGAAATGCTATTTGGCCCTAAACAGAGAGTACACAGTGGCAGAATACCTGAGCACTGTGACTGAAGATCCTTGAGCACAGCCTAGTCATCGAGAAAGGCCGCCATAGGCAGACTGTGTGTGTTAGAAAGAGAGAGAGAGAGAGAGAACATGTGTGTTTGTCATGTGTGTGTGTGTTAGAGAGAGACTATAGCATGTATGAGAGATTCAAAAGGACAAAGATCAACACTTAAATCCAACAAGAAGAGGGTCTATACCAGAGAAACCAAAGCAGCAAGGAGCCAATGGCCGACATCAGCTAAATAGGCTAGCCAGGTACTGTGACACCAGGCCACGTGACACACAGCTTTGGCCAACGGCCCAACGCTACCCAAACGACCATTCACACACAGCACATGTCGTATCTCCAAATGTTGTGAAGTAGCATATGTTTTGCCTGGGAAAAAACATCGTTATTAACAAAACATTCGGGAGGGGAAGGAAGGAAGAGTGGGGTAATGTCATGACATCGTACCTGCACGAGGAACGCAGGGCGAAAGGCCGCAACACAGGTCTCCACGTTGACGAAAGGCCTCTCGCTGTCGGGACAAAGCTATGGCCAGAGCCTTGTCATGGTGCAGGCCCGACTACATCTTCTGTCAAAGATGATGTCGTAGTCAGAGTGCCAGGGCCTACTATTCTCAAGGCTAACTGATAGCATCAAACGAACGTTCCCAGCTGACGCTAAACAGCTAACTGGCTAACAGTTAGCTCAATCAGGCACCTGGCTGTATGTAGTAGCCGCATAGCTTGCTTCTGCGTTAGCTAACAGCTAACAAGCTATGCGGCTACTGTCTACATACAGCAGGTGCTCTCACCAGGCACACACAGTTAGCTACTAGTAGTACTATATATTAGCTAGTCGACCAGTTTGGCTCCAGAGAGAGAGAAAGATAGATAGGTCAGGTCCACGGCGGGTATATAATCATAGGTTGACTCACCATAACGCAGTATCAATGAATGCGGCGCGGTGGCGCCAATGGTAAAGTTGGAAGGAGACTTGGCCCACGGTGTAATTTCTTCTTCTTCTTCTTCTTCGAGTACTTTCCGGCAGACTGGACACCTTTCGGCGTATTGCTGCCTAACAGATTTATCTGCTCACAAGTTCTATTCTCCTTCTTTTGAAAAGACATCCACTCGCCTCGCTCCTCTGAATAGCGCTGAATTAGATAATCCCTGTACCTCGTGTAGCCTTTAGCTAAGCTAGCTACTAGCCGACATCATCATGGCTATATCCCGACTGAACCACACGTTAGCACTCAATATTATAACGTAGCTAAAGCTAACTAGCTGTCCCTGTCTTTAGCTGGGATGGCTAGCCTGACTGAACTGTCTAACATGCAACAACTTTCATCTTCAGTCCATCTGCCGAACAATGTCCTCTTCATCTTGGCTGGCATAACCTCCAATGCTGCATGCGCGAAATAGTCAGACTCTACCTTACCTGTAACCCCTCCCCTCATTGAAACCAATTCTGCTGCAAGCCTCAGAGCTGCCTCCAATAGTGTATCTGCAGAGCCAATAGTGTATCTGCAGAGCCGCAGAGCCAGGAACAAGTCAGACACATTCTACAAACGTGTCTAATGTGAAATATATAAGCATATAAGCAAAACTAGATTTTAGGTCTGTGATGAAAAAGGGCCTCGCGGGAAGGGGGGCCTCGCAAAAAAAAAAAAAAAAAAAAAAAAAAAAAATTATTTTGCGAGGCCCCCCTTCCCGCGAGGCCCTGTGCGACCGCACTGCTCGCACACCCCCTGAGGCGGCCCTGCTACTACTACTACTACTACTACTACTACTACTACTACTACTACTACTACTACTACTACTACTACTACTACTACTACTACTACTACTACTACTACTACTACTACTACTACTACTACTACTACTATTACTATTACTATTATGATCTATGACATCAGATTTACTCAGTGCATAATTACAGTACACAGGTCTGTGCCTGAAGTCAAGTGTGGTTGTGTGTGTGTGCGTGTGTGTGTGTGTGTGTGTGTGTGTGTGTGTGTGTGTGTGTGTGTGTGTGTGTGTGTGTGTGTGTGTGTGTGTGTGTGTGTGTGTGTGTGTGTGTGTGTGTGTGTGTGTGTGTGTGTATGTGTGTGTGTGTGTGTGTGTGTGTGTGTGTGTGTGTGTGTGTGTGTGTGTATGTGTGTGTGTGTGTGTGTGTGTGTGTGTGTGTGTGTGTGTGTGTGTGTGTGTGTGTGTGTGTGTGTGTGTGTGTGTGTGTGTGTGTGTGTGTGTGTATGTCTGTCTGTCTGTCTGTCTATTTCTTATTCAATTTAGCTCAAACTTGTCAGATAGGTCGACAGTCAGCCAAGGATCTGCATTATTGATCAGTCAAAGATGGACAGAGGTCAAAGTTGTACCCATTAGTGTGTAATCACTATCTGTGTGGGTATCACTACCCACCATTTTCCTCGCCAATGTGCAGTCTCTGGTGAATAATATGAATGGACTGCGGCTGCAGATCATCAATCATAAAAGGATTAAACATCGTGGTTTTCACAGGATCCTGGCTTAATAGCGGCATTCCTGACTGTGATATTGAGCTACCATGACGTGTTCTCAGGACAGATCAGCTGATGGAAGTTTGTGCATTTATATAAACAAAGCTTGGTGCACAAACAATACCATCATTGAGAGCCGCTGCTCTGCTAACCTAGAATCCGTCCATATGAATGAATGAATTAATTATTAATTATTAATTAATTAATTAATTTGATCATTCATAAAAGATACATATAAAACTGCCCAGCAGGAATACATACATGTAAAAAATCATTGAGGTTAAAAACACAATGAAGCCAAAAGGCTTATTTCAATTGTGGACCTCTGGGGGTAGGGGGTGGGTGTTACGAACGGGTAAGTGACTTCCAAGTTGTCGAGGTAGAAGAACGAGACGGAGAATGTATTACTATAACAAAACAGTTGAACTGTTTATTTAACAGGGGAAAAGCATAAACAATAACAGGAGAAGACAATCTGTCTGTGCTTGTCCAGCGGTAGGTACGTCCGTAGAATAGGTGAAGCTCTAGCAAAGAACAAGGAATAGAGCAAATGTTAAATACGTCACATTCCCAACATTCCACGCTGTCAATGAGGAGCAGCAGTCTAACAGCCAATGACAGCACCCAGGTGTGACAGACAATTAGTGATGACAGCAATCAGTGGTGACATACAAGGTGAACAATAACAACAGGAGTGACCCAGGTAGACAGTGGGAGACAATCCTAAGGATGATAGTCTCCCGAACGTTACAGTATCCCCCCCCGACGAACGGCACCTGACGTTCACCTAGGGGCCTCGGGATGCAGCCGCCGGAAATCATCGATCAGGCTGGGATCTAATATGTCCCGTTGAGGCACCCAAGAACGCTCTTCTACCCCGTACCCCTCCCAATCCACCAAGAACTGAAACCCCCTACCCCTCCGCCTACAACTCAGGATTCTCCGCACCGTATAGACAGGCTGACCGTCAATAATGCGGGGCGGAGGAACCGCAGGGAGTGGCGGGGACAAGGGCGATGAGAGGAATGGCTTCAACAGGGACACATGAAACGTCGGATGGACCCTCATAGAGGCCGGAAGGCGTAGCCTGTAAGCCATAGGATTCACCCGACGTACCACTTTAAAGGGCCCTATAAAGCGAGGAGCCAGCTTCCTGGACTCCACCCGGAGAGGGAGATCACGAGTGGAAAGCCAAACCTGCTGTCCCGGACGGAAAACCGGAGCCGGACGACGCTTGCGGTTAGCTTGCCGCTGAGCCTTAACCGAGGCCTTCTGCAGCGCCGTCCGCACTCTGCTCCACGTCCTGCGACAGCGAGCCACATGTGCCTGGGCCGACGGCACCTCCACCTCCTGCTCCTGTTCGGGAAACAGAGGAGGTTGAAAACCATATTGACACTGAAAGGGAGACATACCAGTAGAGGAGGAGAGGAGGGTATTATGCGCATACTCAGCCCAGGCCAACCTCCTACTCCACGTCGCCGGACACCCAGCAACGTAGCACCTCAGAACGCCCTCCAGGTCCTGGTTGACACGCTCCGTCTGCCCGTTCGTCTGCGGATGGAACCCAGACGACAGGCTGACGGAGGCGCCCAGACCGGCGGCGAACGCCTTCCAGAACCTGGAGGCGAACTGAGGACCCCGGTCGGACACGATATCCACTGGAAGCCCATGAACCCGAAAGACGTGCTGCACCACAAGGTCAGCCGTCTCCCGGGCCGAGGGGAGCTTGGGAAGGGGAATGAAGTGGGCCGCCTTGGAGAACCGGTCCACCACCACCAGGATGGCAGTGAACCCATCCGATAAGGGAAGACCGGAAATAAAATCCAGGGATATGTGCGACCAGGGACGCTTGGGAATAGGAAGCGGTCGGAGGAGACCCGCCGGCGCACGGCGAGAGGTCTTACTGCGCGCGCACACCAGACAGGCCGCCACAAAGGAGCGTGTATCCCCCCCCTCTGTCGGCCACCAAAACCTCCTACGGATAAACTCCAGGGTTCTGGTGGCCATACCAGTAGACATACCAGTAGAGGAGGAGAGGAGGGTATTATGCGCATACTCAGCCCAGGCCAACCTCCTACTCCACGTCGCCGGACACCCAGCAACGTAGCACCTCAGAACGCCCTCCAGGTCCTGGTTGACACGCTCCGTCTGCCCGTTCGTCTGCGGATGGAACCCAGACGACAGGCTGACGGAGGCGCCCAGACCGGCGGCGAACGCCTTCCAGAACCTGGAGGCGAACTGAGGACCCCGGTCGGACACGATATCCACTGGAAGCCCATGAACCCGAAAGACGTGCTGCACCACAAGGTCAGCCGTCTCCCGGGCCGAGGGGAGCTTGGGAAGGGGAATGAAGTGGGCCGCCTTGGAGAACCGGTCCACCACCACCAGGATGGCAGTGAACCCATCCGATAAGGGAAGACCGGAAATAAAATCCAGGGATATGTGCGACCAGGGACGCTTGGGAATAGGAAGCGGTCGGAGGAGACCCGCCGGCGCACGGCGAGAGGTCTTACTGCGCGCGCACACCGGACAGGCCGCCACAAAGGAGCGTGTATCCCCCCCCTCTGTCGGCCACCAAAACCTCCTACGGATAAACTCCAGGGTTCTGGTGGCCCCAGGGTGGCCGGTGAGAGAGGATGTATGCGCCCACTGCAGCAGGCGTGAGCGTGCCGCCTTGGGCACATACATCCGACCCGGAGGACCCCCACCGGGATCGGGCTCCCGTGCCTGAGCCGACCTCACCACCCTATCTATGCCCCATGACACGGGTGCCAAAATCAAGGCCTGTGGAACAATAGGGTGGGGCTTCTCCTCTCGACCCGGAAGATCAAACTGACGTGACAGGGCGTCAGGCTTGACGTTCTTGGAACCGGGCCGATAGGAGATGGTAAACCGAAATCGAGTGAAGAATAACGCCCACCTGGCCTGGCGAGCGTTAAGGCGTTTAGCCCCTTGGATGTAAGCCAAGTTCTTATGGTCAGTCCAAACAATGAAAGGATGTGCCGCCCCCTCTAACCAATGTCTCCATTCCTCCAATGCCAATTTGATTGCCAATAACTCCCGATTACCCACGTCGTAGTTACGCTCGGCCGGAGACAGCCGGCGCGAAAAGAAGGCACAAGGATGCACCTTACCATCCTTTAAACATCTCTGCGAGATTACCCCCCCCACCGCGGTGTCAGAGGCATCCACCTCCACAATGAACGGAGCCTCTGTGTCGTGACGGATCAGTACAGGGGCGGAGGTAAATCGACGTTTGAGGTCGCAGAAGGCCGACTCTGCCCTAGGCGACCATTCAAAGCCAGGGAGAGAGGACTTAGTGAGAGCGGTTAATGGATTGACTAAGGCGCTAAAATTGCGAATAAAGCGCCTGTAAAAATTTGCAAAGCCCAAAAACCGTTGTAACTCCTTGAGCGACGAAGGCCGTGGCCAATCCAAGACTGCACTCACCTTGGCTGGATCCATGCGAAGATCGCCCTTCGTCAACACAAAGCCCAGGAAGGAAACGGTGTCAGTGTGAAACACACACTTCTCAGCCTTAACAAACAGTTGATGCTTAAGGAGACGTTGAAGCACCTCACGAACGTGCAGTTGGTGTTGCACCATATCGCGAGAAAAAATAAGGATGTCATCCAAATATACAAACACTGACACCCCAATTAGATCCCGCAGCACGTCGTTGACCAGGGCTTGGAAAACTGCTGGAGCATTAGCTAAACCAAAAGGCATGACTAAATACTCATAATGCCCATTAGGAGTATTAAATGCAGTTTTCCACTCGTCCCCTTCTCTAATCCTGACCAAGTTGTATGCATTACGTAAGTCAAGTTTAGAAAAGACCTGTGCCCCCTGTAAGCACTCAAAGGCGGTGTCCATGAGCGGTAAAGGATAACGGTTCTTGATGGAAACGTCATTCAACCCCCTATAATCTATGCACGGCCGCTGATCACCATCTTTTTTAGCCACAAAAAAGAAGCCAGCGCCTGCAGGGGATGTGGACGGTCGGATATGCCCCGCGGACAATGCCTCTCGAATGTAAGTGTTCATGGACACTGTCTCAGGGCGGGAGAGAGAGAACATCCGTCCCCGGGGCGGAGAAGCGCCGGGTAGAAGATCAATGGTGCAGTCGTAAGGTCTATGAGGCGGTAGTGCTTTAGCACGCGTTTTACTAAAAACGTCCGCCAGGTCACAATAGACCGCAGGAACACCTGCCAAATCGGGGTTGGGGGATAATAAAGAATCTGCAACGTCCACCGTCAACCTGGAGAGAGACAAAAGAGGGAGGGGGGGAGGGACGGATGAACTCACGCCAGCGTCAGCGCTGACGGCGCTTCCCATGGAGAGTTCACCCGTAGCCCAATTAATACGAGGATTATGCAGCACAAGCCAGGGGTGGCCTAAAACAATGTCGGAATGAGGAGACATAACAACAAAAAAGTTCAAATATTCCCCCTCGCTACCCGCCACCCGAACCGTTTCCCGGTGCGCTGGGTAACAAATCCACAACCAAGCGGTCGGCCGTCCAGCGAACGGACAGGGATGGGCACCTCTAGTGTCTCTAAAGGAACCCCCCATTCTAGAGCCACCCCCACATGAATCAAGTTGCCCGCAGCCCCCGAATCCACTAAAGCCTTGGCCGTTGTAGAAGAATCCCCCCACCTGACAGTGACATCAAAAAAAGTACGTGAGTCGTGATTAACGTTTATGACCGGAGAGACATGCCCACCTGCTAGCACCTTCCCCAGGCCTAGCGGGCTCCTGCGTTTCCCGAGCCCCGACAGGCGGCGAAGCGATGCCCCGTGCGGCCACAATGGAAACAGCGCTTCTCGTTGACCCGCCTCTGTTTCTCCGCTTCAGAGAGGTTCAACGCTCCCAGCTGCATGGGCTCGTCATCGCCCCGGTGCTCTCTCATTGGCTGGTATGCTGGCCGATCGACACTAGGAGAGGGACGGAAGAGTACCTGTGACGAAGCCTCCCTCTCGCGTCCCCTCTCCCGGTGACGATTATCTAACCGAATGGCCATGTTAATCAATAGATCCAGGCGTTCGGGTAGCTCCCGCGTCGCCAGCTCGTCCTGCATGCGAGTGGAGAGACCATGCAAAAAATGGACACAGCAGGGAACCTCAGGCCAGTCCGCCTCCCGAGCCACAATACGGAAATCTATGGCGTAGTCTGCTACGGCGCGAATGCCCTGCCGGCAGGACATAAGTCGACTGCCGGCCTCGTAAATGGAAATCACCCTGGAGGTATCGAATACATGGCGCAACTCCAGGGCGAAGGCATCCGCGTCGCGGCAGACCACAGACCCACTCTCCCACTCCGCTGTGGCCCAAGAGAGAGCGCGACCCGTGAGGAGAGTTATAATATAGGCTACCCGTGCCACACCACTGGGGAAAGTACGCGGCTGTAGTTGAAAAATGAGAGAGCACTGGGCGATAAACTCACGGCAGCCGGTAGGAGCCCCTCCATAGCGCTCCGGCGCCGGCAGACGTGGCTCTCGGTAGTCCTCCCGATCCACCGGATACCCCCGCTCGCCTTCCCCGCCGATCGATGATGCTCCTCCGGCTGTGGATATCCTCGTTGATGTCGTAGAGCGGGCCTGGCTCACCGCCGCCAACGCTGTCTCCGCCGTCTCCTGAGAAGCCAGGGAAACATCTCCCAGTCGACCCAGCTCGACACCGACTGCCATCTGCCGCTCCATCATGATCCTGAGCTGGTCCCGTAGGCTCACCATCTCGTCCCGTATCTCCTCGTTGGAAGTCATGATGGCTAGAGCTTCTGTTACGAACGGGTAAGTGACTTCCAAGTTGTCGAGGTAGAAGAACGAGACGGAGAATGTATTACTATAACAAAACAGTTGAACTGTTTATTTAACAGGGGAAAAGCATAAACAATAACAGGAGAAGACAATCTGTCTGTGCTTGTCCAGCGGTAGGTACGTCCGTAGAATAGGTGAAGCTCTAGCAAAGAACAAGGAATAGAGCAAATGTTAAATACGTCACATTCCCAACATTCCACGCTGTCAATGAGGAGCAGCAGTCTAACAGCCAATGACAGCACCCAGGTGTGACAGACAATTAGTGATGACAGCAATCAGTGGTGACATACAAGGTGAACAATAACAACAGGAGTGACCCAGGTAGACAGTGGGAGACAATCCTAAGGATGATAGTCTCCCGAACGTTACAGGTGGGGTGGGATATGATGGGCAGTTGGCTGGCAGAAACTGTATAGACAGTAAGCTACTCTGAAGCCCAAATACAAAAATACAAAACAAACCACACAATTTCACTACATTAGTAGTCAAAGTCAAGAGGTGCTCAGGAAGCACTATTTATTTTAAGTATCTTGTACACTGTCATCCTCATAACTGAATCTGATATTAAGAGTGGATGAGATTGTTAATGATGTTAATGATGTAATTACTTATGTCTTGAATATTGTTTGTAGTGTCGGACCCCAGGAAGAGTAGCTTTTGTCAAGTGCAAAAGCTAATGGGGATCCTAAATAAACATAAAGTCCGCGTTTTAGTCATTTCCTGTAACTTGTGGTGTGACTTCCTCATATGAATCCGTACATATACATTTGTTTATATACTTACCGGTTCCAACCGGAGCGGAGGAAAACAAGACAACGAGGAACAAGGGAGTAATAATTGTGGATTCTGAGTGTAACTTCCTGACATTTATATGATGTACCATGTAATTTCCCCAGGAACTTACGGTGTAACATCCTCATATGAATCAGTATATATATGGATGAAGTGCAATAAAAACAGAAGCTTTTGTCCTTTGCTTGTGGCAGTTGTGACAATAATTTTTTATTCATGCACGTTCGGCAGGCAGGCTTCACCCACACTCCGGGGATTTATTATGCTTGTCTTCTACTTCATTGTATGATTTTTAATAAGAACAAGTCGAGAAATCGAGGTCTATCCTTTTGAAAATGATCTCCTATAGCAGGCATGTTCGTCCAGCCCTGCAGCAGCTCATAACAGGCGGGCTGGAGTAGAAAGCAAACGTACCTCTCTCAAGTGCACAGCTGTGGAAGGCTTGTACTGTCATCGGAGGATGAAAAACAAACAATACACATATTTTCAAAAGTATAGTCCCATTTCTCATGTGTGAGTGAATCAAGAAGAAGAAGTCTTTATTTGTCATGCAGAATTTAACACACACACACATGCGATGGGCAACCCACAGGAACACACACACACACACACTCATGCACTGAGTCGCTGAATGAAATGTTCTCTGCACTTCCCATCCCGTCGTCCTTCCCCCCCCCCCAAGGGACCGCACACGGGGACCAATCCAAGTGCTCCTGTCCGTCTTCGTCAGGGACGCGACAGCGTTAGCGATCTGTTGTGTGCATGTTTTTTCCAATGGGTTTATCTTATCGGGAGGGGAAACCCTTGCGAGCACGGGGGGAGAACATGCAAACTCCACACAGAAAGGCCCGGGAGATACCCCACCTGGGACCCCAGGTCCAGGAAGAGTAGCTGTTTTGTAACAGCTAATGGGGATCCAAATAAACTTAAAGGAAAATGGGAAATTAGCTTATTTGCCATCTACCCTGGAGTTAGACAAGAAGATACATACCTTTTTCTTCTCTGTGCATGCAGTAGGCGTAGGAAGACGTTGGGAACTAGGCTAATGGAGGAACCTACTTCCAGTGACTGGCGCTAAGCTAGGCTAACGGTGCGCATCTTCCTACTCCTACTGCACGCACAGAGAAGAAAAAGGTATGTATCTTCTTGTCTAACTCCAGGGTAGATGGCAAATAAGCAAATTTCCCAAAATGTTGGAGTTTTCGGTAGCACTTTATAATAACACCCTGTTATAATACATTTATAAGGTATTTGTAGATAATGAACTAATCATGAACAAACCATTTATATACATTCATAAATGATTATTAAATCATTTATAACTATATTTGTATACCATTTACAAAGTATTTATAACGCATTAGTGGATAATGAACTAATCATGAACAAACCATTTATATACATTCATAAATTATTATTAAATCATTTATAACTATATTTGTATAACATTTACAGATTAGTTCTACATAATTTATAACTCATTATCAACATTGTTTGTACTTGATTTGTTCATCATTAAATAATGTTGTTTAATGTGTAGTAACACATTTGTAGATGCTTTGAAAAATGGATATGAAAAAACGACTATAGTGTATCTCCATTTATTTTTCATGTTCAACAAATGATTTGTTAAGACATTCATAAAACATTTATAAATCATTTGCAGATGCTATCGTGGGGGCCAATCTAAAGTGAAGCCTATTCATCATTAACAAGTGTCTAATACAGTTAATTATTTGTTAACTTTTTCATCACATGTTACAAATGTTGTAGGCAGCTTTCGGATACACCCTTCTTTGTGACATCAAACAGTGAGAGAATTAGGACTAAAGATAAATGCAATTTTATTAACATATAAAATACATGTATGTACATGCATGAGACCGCGGTCCGTGTAGTGTACGTTTTGAGCTCAAAAACGAATCTAACGAACAACACAAGCGACTCAGTCAACATGAGACCGCGGGTCCATGAGCGTTTTGTGTTCACTCTTTGCAGCGCAGGGCACTGAGTGGCTCTACTGCAGTGCTGACAGCCTTATCAACAGTGCTGCACTTCCTGGTTTAATAGCACAGGCTTCAGGTGCTCAGAGATATATATATCTCTGTATGTCATGCATGTCTTAAATGTAATGATTAGATTAGTTTAGATGATTCGATTAGATTCTTATATCTGTATGTTGTGTATGTCATTGATTGATTGATTGAAAAGTTTATTAACAGATTGCAGAATGGGTACAGTACAGTACAGCTCAATACATACAATTGTTAAGGGGATGCAGACCAGAGAAAGACTTTCGTCATAAATGTCATGAATTGAAAATGGGGGACCCTGATGTAAACAAGACGAAACTCTTTCTCTGGTCTGCATCTGGTTAAAGGTCAACCTCCACGTTGTATTTTTGTTCAATAAACAATGTGGACTAGGCCAACAGTGACTTTCATGAAGAATTGGAAAAAAAAGTATTGAAATTGACCCAGTTTTAGCGTTTTTATTTTGTCTGCCCAACACAATCACCACGCACGTGCATATTTTAATCAATGGTTCATAACGTGCGCGTGTAATGTCATCACAACAGGTGTTGGTCACCAGGGGGCTCTGTGAGTCACAGCCAGTAGCAAGGAGGCGGAGCATTGGGTGCATGATGCGCATGCGCTGTGATCACACCAGGCAGCCAACGCCGGAAATAATGCCGTTTTGAGCAGTTTATAAAAAATATTTAAAATGTTTATTAGCAACGCAGAGCTTTCAAACCATCCCGTATCTCTGTCCGAAACCCTCGTGCAACTGTGAGTACATTTGAAATGTCTCTGTGATACTTGTATAACGAACGGTTCGGCCAGAACCAGTTCTTCATGGTAAATCTAGGTTGGTTTCCTATTAAGGAGCAAGTGACTGTGGATTCACTCGGTGCATCAGTCACGAAAGGGGCTATGATGAGCTTGGCAAGCCAGAGTAAAACACAGTTTTCATTCAATCAATAACAACATTAACCAGACTCTCGTTGTGTCTATTATGCTAACGCTAACGTTACCTCATTGTGTCTATTCTACAAGCTTTAACGTTACCTAGCCTCTCGTGTCTATCTGCTAACGTTAGCATTAGGCTAACTAACGTTACCACTCGTCCCTAACCCCAACAACAAGCGTAACTAATCAGCGATCTTTTTGTCAGACTAAACTCTCCGCTCGGTGGCAAATTGTGTTGATGTCGGTTTTGTTTCATCAATAAATGAGGCAGAATACACAGTGACTGTATCCTTTTTTATTGCACTTGTTTCGTGCTGCAAACATACATAAGACATCCTACGCGAGACATTAAAGTTGGCGGCGTTCTGTTTTCGTTCAGACTCTAGTCCAGACAGTGACGCGTCTCTCTTCTGACCAATCAGTGGTCTGCAGTTTTTCACGTGACATTTCTGGAGCTCTCATGCTGATCACCAGCAGCCCCGCCTCCCCACACGGAGACAAACTGAGTACTTTATTTTAGTGGAAAAGCAACATTAGATTCGGCTCATTAATATGCACCTGTGTCCTGTTTGATAAGCTTTTTTGATTTGCGCGTGCATGTTATTCGTGCGTGGACCTTTTTAACTCTTTCAGAGTGGCATTTCCGGTGTCAAATGGAAAAAAATAAATAATGAAATTATATACCAATGATGTAAACTACCCATAATTGATCAGTAGGGTTTAAGCTGGAGGTTGGCCTTTAACAATTGTGTGTATTGAGCCGTACTGTATTGTACCCATTCTGAAATCTGTTAATTAAAATGTTCAATCAATCAGTATATATTTGTTATTTATTTTTGGTATAGTGCTTAACAAGCATAATTTAATGTTGCCCAGTTGTGGCCTGTGGAGGGGCAATACATATCAAAAGTTCCAAAACATCTATTCTGTTTGTATTTGTATGATCCACTATATAAACATAGTAATTATAATATCTACATAGCCTACATGGCATTTGATTGGAGGCTAGTCTCACTTTGTCCCACAGCAACATTAAAATATTTTAGATTTGTGTATGTTGTTTATGTAAAGAAAATCTTGAAAGTAACGCAATAGTTACTTTCTGAAGTAACTAGTTACTTTTATAATTTGTAACTGAGTAAGTAATTTAGTTACTTTTTGGAAGAAGTAACTAGTAACTGTAACTAGTTACTTTTTTAAAGTAACTTGCCCAACACTGGTTATAAATGATTTAATAATCATTTATGAATGTATATAAATGGTTTGTTCATGATTAGTTCATTATCTACAAATACCTTATAAATGTATTATAACAGGGTGTTATTATAAAGTGCTACCGAGTTTTCCTTTAAACTTAAACCTGGGTAACTGGCAACACGGCAACCTGGTCCCCAAGCGGGAATCGAACCCAGGACCTTCTAGCGGTCAGGCGACAGTGTTAACCACTACAACACCGTGCCGCCTGAATGGGTGAATATGAGGCATAAGTTGTAAAGCACTTTGGATAAAAGTTGTAATAAATGTATATAAATGCACTCACACACACACTTCATTAACTACTGTACATAGCATTTCTATTACCAAAACTCAATGTGCAGTGCAGCCACCTGGGCCTTTGTGGGAGGGTTAGGTTAGGAGGTTAACCCTCTTGTTCTGTGGAATAACCCTTTGCCTGGTTCCGCTTCAGTGTCTGGCCAAACACCTGCCCCACAGTGAGGTAGAAGCCAATGACAAAAAACACGTTTGGGCACAGATATGTATCAAAGTATTGGTCATATGCACATACCATTATAAGAATGCGATCGCCATGATTTCTGATCATGTGAGTGAGGTCTACTCTACAAAATGCTCTGAGTCTCCTCAGTCTTCTGGCTTTGTCACACCAACATTTGGCCACACCAAGTCCTCGCATGCAGGGGGGTGGGGGGAGGGTGTTGAATATATGACATATGATACGACTTGGAGTTCAACCAATCACTGTACTGCTCAACAGGTGACATCTTCCTAGCTGCTCTCACATTGGCTGAGCACCAGTGAGAGTTATGTGATCTCGCAGCACTTTGAGCAAGTAGACGAAGCGACCGAACGTGAACTTGGTATCCATTGCTCTTCCACTGACATGAGTAGAAGGAGAGGAACATGTTAAGCTGGTGTGGCATACTAGATGTTCTCCTGAATATTCAAGACCCACTTGTTCTGTAGTGTAGGTGTAGAATCTGCTGACAGCAGCTGGAGAACTAATGGCTGCAGAACTCGAGAACTCGAGAACCACTAAAAGTTTGTCTGACTCTTAACCACCAAAACCTGCACAGGACTACAAGGTATGACGTATATTATGCCAGTTAGGGTGGGTCTATTCTTAACCCAAACGGTGCATGCTTCCGCATTCCCGTTTTGCACTCTGATTGGCCACTGTGTTTCTGGTCGCACCAATCGTGTGACGGCAAGTTCTTTCCCCGGTTAAGCTTAGGCACTCTTTCGAAGTTGGTTAAGGTTAGAGTTTGTCTTAGAGCATGGCGATAGAACGGTTAGGGGTAGGGTTAGGGTTAGGGTTAGGGTTAGGGTTTGCTGCTGGTCGAGGCGGAAATGGGCGCGTCACGCGATTGGGCGCACATGTCACATGACCAGAAACGTCAGTGGCCAATCAGATTAGCAAAATGCATGAACTGTTTGGGTTAAGAATAGACGCAGTTAGTAATATAATGATTCCCCAACTCTCTCATGTAAAGACATCCCCCTCCCCTGATATTATACAGTAATCTCACCCACATTATGAAGAGAAAAGTGAGTAACTGTGGAATAATATAATGATTCCCCAACTCCCTCATGTAAAGACACCCCCCCCCCCCTTTCTCCCCAATCCTGTGTCCCCCCCCTTCTCCCCAATCCTGTATCCCCCCCCCCCCAGTTTGACCTATCAAATGGGACCACCTCCCCCCCTTTTAACTATATAATGCTCCTCCCAACAACATCCCGGGCTCTTTACCTGGGTCATTTCAGCTGATCACCTGGGGCGAGAGCCTCAGCCATTCTCTCTAAATACTATGTGTATGTTTCTATCTGTCTGGATAATAAACCTTATTATCTTGATCTCGGTTGACTGAGTACATTCTTCAGGATATCCACGAATATCCCACAATTATCGTCTACGAACTTGTGACGGACTCTTTGCGTCCTCCCGGTGTGCTGTATTGTTTCATCTATACAGAGAAAAGTGAGTATAATAGAATGGTCGACCAAAATGTATGGCAATGAATTAAAACCGTCCCGCTTTTCTCTGTGCCAGGTGAATGTTACGGAATGTTGTCAAATATTGAGATCATGGCTGAGTAAGAATAGCGTGTATTAATATATCTGATCTGTATTGAGAATCGTTACCGGGGAAACGCGTGTACCCGGGTCCTTATCAGGCGGTTCTGAGAGGATGGGTTGTAGTGCTATTCCCGGATCGAGCTGGTGCCGACCAAAAGCTAAGGCACACCATAAGGTTGTTGGATTGCTATCCCTAGTCTAGCTGGTGCAGACTGAAATATAGGCAACAAGGTAAGATACGTGGGCTTATTAGACGTGATATCCGTGGAAAACGCTACTCTGTTAGAAACTGTTCTGTGATTCTTCTGCAAAAGGCGGGAAGTAGGACCGAGAGCTGATAAAATCATAATTAGATTTACCAGAGTAACGTCATAATATTCATAGTTTCAACCTCAACTAAGCCCACGACCTCTTCCATTCCTGAAAACGATGTATTTGGATTAGGTAAACCAATTGATCACTACAGATAGCGGGAAGCTGACTACGGGACGTCCCGGTAGTACGTGAATGTACATTAAACAGGATATTAGTCGCGGGTTGAAGGGGCCGTGAGTGTGATTAAACGGTATATTCAAATCTAATATAGCGCTGTTAAATTTCGAAGTTCAGGTTCGGTCGCTATGCGTTAATAACGTGTATAGTGTATATCGAGGGTAATCAAGCCTTATCGCATCAGATGCTGGTCGATTAAACGAACAGCGATCCGATACAGACCAGGTATACACACACGTTACCTTGTAAATATATATTTATTTTTTATCTGTTTACGTTTCGTTTGTATGTGCACAGTATGTCTGTTTGTTTACGTTTCACATGGAACCGCATATGATGCACAGGCGCGTTCATTCGGTTACAAAACGCTGGTTTTAGGTGAATTCCAGGCTATTGAGAGCTCGCGGAAAAGTACTGCATGGATTGAAAAGCGTTATTTCCGAGGTGAATGGGAACGCATGAATGTCGCTTGGAGCGATGACGTCATACAAATGTGCGCCATGAAGTTATGATTTTGATATGAAACTATCCATGGGCGAACGTAAAGTTTAATATGCCCGAGGCCGAGGGTATATGAAATCCATGTGTAGTATATGTTTTATTTGTATGTGTAAATACGCGCTGCAAGGGGGTAAGATAATATGGTTATTCAATAACTGAACTGAACTGTGGGGATCCGACGTGAACACAACAGCTTTTTCCGGTAAGTAGGAAGTCCTAATGTAGCTGCATGACATAACTATCTTCTCATTTGCAATGAATTACAGCTATCCCATATCGCTTGAGTGATTGTTTTTCATTACTGTACACGTTATAAGTCACATAAAGCTAACCTCAATGCCTGTTTCAAATTTGTAATGTATCTGTGGGCGCGCCGGTAGGCTCGCTCCTCATAAATAGGTTTCTATATCTTAGAATGTGCACAAGGCTAGTGATAAGGCAAACATGCTATGTTTATTCAACTAATCATTTATATCACAATTTATGAGTAACACACTTACTCCCAGTATATGCGATTAGACTTTATAAGCTTTTACAATTATGAATGATCTTAGAGGAGTGGGAAATTAACATGTTTTTTGTGTTTACAGGAGAGGCAGACTGATTTAACTCTAAATTGAATTACAGAGCAGTGTTTAAACACTCACTCGTATCACAAAAGACATACTACATTGAAACTCCAGTGATTTGCACATTAACACAGACAGGACACAGAACCATTGAAATACCTGCTGCAGTCATGTAAATTGAGACCCCAAAATAATCTACATTTGAACACGAAAATCAGCTGAGGACGATGTGGAGCTGAAAGACAATGCAAATGCCTAGAGAGGACTCTGACCACACCTAGGGACTCAACTTAGTATCCCTACTATACTTAGTATAGTATGAAGTACCACTTTAGATGCAGATGTTCTCGTTGTTACCACCGAGACTCACCTGACAATGGATAACAACAGGGAACCACAAAATGCATTGAAATGTTTTAAAACAAACATGCCCCCTTCATTTAATTAACATGAATTAAACACAGGTGATGAATTTGCAGTCATAAAAAGGCTACCATATTTCCCATACTAACAGAATAACTAACCAGTTGTTTTCATCGCTCTCTTTTCAAGAAGGCACACGAATTAGAGAAGTGCCCAAAATGAAAGATTAATGATGAAAATAACATAACTTGCTATCTCCTCCTTCTATCCTCTGCTTATAACCACTAAATCCTTCTATTTCAAGTACTTTCCATGACTGCAAATATCAAAACCACCAAATTGGAGCACAATTATCAACATGTACAAGGTGTACATTTACATTGGTCATTTAACTGACACTTTTATCCAAAGCGACTTACAAGTTCTGTGCGACAGGTCATCAGGAAAGGCACAACTCTATCAGCTGAGTAACAACGTCCATCAAAGTGTTGAGTGATACAGTGTATGGTAGTTTATTAGGACAAGTGCATGACAGTAAGGTTAGTTAGGGTTAGATTTATTTGTATCAGTTGGAAGCAGGATAATCATTTACACAATTATTATCAAAAATGCACAAGATGTATTAGAGGTAATTGAATTAATGCTACTTAAGAGTAGACAAGAAAATGAATGGATGTATTTCATGCAAAAATAACTGCCTGGCTGCCTAGAGGTTTTTGTTTGTGTTTTTCTCTATGCTAATATCGTGTCACATGAGCCACACTAGAGGTGTCAGGAAAGCCAGAGAAGTCGTGATGAGGTAAGTATCCTGAGGTACACCCATCGCACGAATCCTGAGGTAAGATCAACTTAAATTTGACATCACAGATTATAAAGATAAAAAGAAATTTTTCTGATTCCATGCAAAGATCGGATCCAAACTATATCAAATGCATGATGGTACTACACAATGAATTGAATTAACCCTAAATGATTTTCCTCTTTAGCAGAAAGGCGTTGAATCATTTATGTGAAGAGGTTTTCTAAGGCAGTTTTCATCATCCTCAGATCATAAATTGGTGAGAGGACAGGACGAGTGAGACGCCGCGTGACCTGAACCACGAACGACGGCGGGACCAGGAAAGGAGGAACACAACCCAGAGACCAGGGAGACCCACGGCAACAGAGGGCCACGAGGGACGCCGCCAAGGAGCTACGGACACAACCTGAGAGAGCCGCCATCCAACCCAGCCCACACGACACAGACGTCCCCAAAGGAAGGGGAACAGACACAGAAAGGACGACATGCTGCGCCACCCCGGCGGCCTACGACAGACCAAGGCCATGTGTATCTCCACCATCCGTGTGAGAGAGAGCGTCCGGCAAACCTTCGCCCTCCACTAAGCGGTACCGCGATAACAAGGAACGGAAGGCCGACCATGTCTCTGGGCCTGATAAAGGCCAAGCGTGAGCACAGCAACAAATGAAGAGCAACACAGGCTCCGGGAGGGGAATCTACAGCGTCCCCGTGGACGACCACCCCACCACTCCCAATAACCCTGTGACCTTTGACGAGATTGGATGTGGATGGGGACCTGAACACACGAGTAACGCCTAACACTTGCAGTAAAACAGGCCTAGCACATATTGTTCACATTGTTATTTTTGATTACTGTCTTACTGTCTGGCGCTGCCACACGACAGACTCACAGAAACATCAACTGAATGTACGATACATTCAACACACATCAAGACCACCACAGAAGGACACACCCCTGGCAGAGAACAGCTTGTCAACAGCGAAGCAACATCTGTCAGATTCATGCCTTCACAAACAAGAACTGTTTCACAAAGTTCATATGTATCTGGAAAATTATTAACTAAGAATATGATGAAATACAATCAGTAAGATTGCATTAACCAATTTTATAATAACAATAAGGAATGATCACAGAGTCACATTGCAAATTATATTTGTTGTGAAGGGCCAGATTAAAGCTGAGAATCTACATTTATTGTTTTATATACATTGTATATTATTTATATATACACGGTATATCCCTTTAAGCCTGCGTTCGAATCATAGTAATATTCGCTCTCCTTATTGGATAACGCCCTTAGGCGCCAGACCGCAAGCCCCCAAAGTCAGGTTCAAAGACGAGCCCAGGCATGTCGCAACATGCCCGGAGACAGCGTATTGATTCGAGACGAGAACTGAGGTTCGGGACTAGATAACCACTTAAGTATATATGCTGTGGCAGGTGCGAACAGTAGCTGTTCATCCCGATTCAACGTGTAGTGAAGTGAGCAGCAGTGCGTCTAAAAGAGCGTTGAGAACCATGTGCGAATTGAATAGTAAAGTGTCAGATTAATGCAGTAACGTCAAATTCGACTTAATTTAATGTGAAGTAAATAGTCGTTAATTTATTGTATATCGTGCCAACCACCGTTCGTTCGTGTGTAGCATTACCCAGCGGTTCGTTCGTTTAGCTAGTGGACCTTAGCCAGTGCGCGTGGACTAAATACATTGGTGCCAGCACACGAGGAGGCCTAGTCGGAGAACCTGCTGGACATGTGCACAGGAGAACCGGCGGCGGCGATTGCAGAACCATTACTGGTTGGATTATATTGATTGTGGAACGTATTACCCGGAGAAGAGCATCGTTAATCTCCACTGTCGTTTGGGATTTAACCTCGTGAGGATTTACATTCGGGCTGGCCTCATGGACCGAGGCTAGCTGGCTATCATCGTTTGCTATCGAGCATTGGATTACAGTTATTGCTTTTGTTGCTGATCGTTGGATTTACAAGGACTGGCTTCTGTACGTGAATCCCCTTATTCTTCATTGAATCAGACTGAGTATCCGAACATTCCTCTATCCTCCAGACCTTACAACTCTGGGAGGAACCCAGTGTCTCCAGGCGGTACCAGCGTTGCCTTCTATAATTGCTATTATACGCCAGGTGGCGTCAGCCTAGTACCCATCGTAGGAATCATTCTATTCCCAGTGACTTATGCTACTGACTGACTTTATGCATATTCTTCGCCATACAAGCGCGACCCTAATTCTCATTCTGTAACCTAATGTTGCATAATAATAAAATACCCTCAAATACTATTTCTTTGTCAATGCCGTGTTATTATGAGTGTCCACCATATCTATTCGATGTACTGTCTGGCCAGTAATTAAAGTACATACCTAGCAGTGGTTTAATCTATCACAATCTTTAATACAGTCAGGGTTTTGTAACCCCTCAGTTACAATTGGTCCTTCGAGCCGGATGGTATCAGTAATCTTAAATATCATATTAATATTGATATGGCCAGCGGCAGTGATGCCACAGATTACTTGTAAAAGTAATCTGATTACTGATTACTGATTACTCCTTTAAAAAGTAATCTAAGTTACTTTACTGATTACTTGATTATCAGAGTAACTTAGTTACTTTGAAAGTAACTAGGTTACGAAGTCGTCGTCGTTCCCCCAACAGTTTTTTTTTTAACGCTTTATTGAAAGTGCATAAATTGTTTTTAACTTGTTTCTCTGCACATAAAGTAAATTGTTAAACTAGTGCTTCAGCTTCTGTACCATCAAGTATGGTAAAGCAACAGTCTATGATGCTCACAGCATTAGAGCAGCCAGCCAGTGGTTTTACAAAACCAGTGTATCACATCTAACAAATGCAGGCTGAACTATTCAATTATATCAACTGTAACTATAAAATTGTTTTTATAAATGTCTCTCTATAAACATACAATCAGTCTCTCTTTAACATGTAAATTAACTGTAAATCTGGCAAATAAGAGCTTTTGCTCTGCCACCATCAACCCTCCTGTACCTAGTTGAAGCGTCGGCTAGTGTTGTGATTCCAGATGCTTTTGTTTTGTGGTGGAATTCTCCGACGACGGAGCCCTGCTGTCACACGATTGGCGCATATGTCACATGCCGTGCTGTGAAGACCCGCCCTACTCTGCCTCTGATTCGCAGACTGTGGATGGGGAATGTGATTGGACCAGAGCAGAGTCACTCACAGACAGAGAACCCAGTCACGCCGCGGGACACATTCTTGTATTTAACCGTTTCACTGCCACACCACGTCACTCCCAAATAAGAAAAACAGCTCAAAATGTATTTTTGACTGTCGAAAACGAAATAAAATACTGCATTCCGCCTGCATTATGAATTTATGATGAGATAGTAACGAAATAGTAACGCACATCCACTTGGACAAGTAACTGCAATCAGATTACTGGCTTTTAAAGATTAACGCGTTAGATTACTATTTTCGGGGAAAAGTAATCAGATTACAATAACGCGTTACTTAGTAACGCGTTACTGGCATCACTGGCCAGCGGTGGACACTCTCCAGACGGCTCTCCCAAATTAGAGCGCCCGAGGCGCAAACGTCAGCCACCTCCATACCTGGAGGAATACGCTTTCGTTTTACCTCCTAGCTTATCTAAAAAGATGTTAAATACGGATAAAACTGATAGTTTAAGCATGCCCAATCCTATCGACTTGTCGGCCCTTCCAGTAGAGACCCCAGTGGGTTCAAACGAAACTGACTTAGCTCACGGGGGGACCAAGCGGGACATGACGTGACTATACCTCAAGAAAGCGCCACCGGGATAGACCCCGGAGCGCAAGAGACCCAAGAGTGCGCACCCGAGACAGACCTCAGCGCGCAACCAGGAGAAGAGTACCGCGCTCAAGAGATAGACCTCGGAGCGCGCCAAGAGAACAGGTCTCCACCAAGCCCTGTCAGCGCCCGATCACCTCCATCAGTGTCATCCCCCAGCGAGGCTGACCAGAGACTGGCGCAAGCCTTCATCGCCACGCTGACAGCTTCAACCGAAAGAGACCATATCCAGGGTGAGCGCGACCGTCTCCAAGCACAGACGCTTAGTGAGCGCGAACACTCTGCAGCGGAACGAGAGCGCCTCCAAGCGCAACAACAGAGTGAGTACGAACGCATCAGACTGGAGGAGAGGCCCCTCCAGACTGAAGAGAACATCCAGCGAGAACACGCCAATGCACAACGCGAAGCGGAGCGCGACCGTCTGCAGGTGCAGATGATAGAACAATTGATCGCGAGGGCGACCCCCCCCCCTCCACACGGAGCTCCCGGAGATCATCACGACACGGGTCTAGGGCACCTTCCCCTACCCGACAAATCTACACGGGACCCGGCCAACAGGAAGAACCTGCCTACGTCGCCGAGCCCCCTCCCCGACCAGTCTATACGGAACCCACCAACAGGAGTGCTCCACATAGACCCCAAGTATAGTGGGAGCCCCCGAGTGCTCATCAAAGTGGTCAGAGTGCTCCTGAGCTACGAGGACAAGGTCCTGGACACTTACGCCGTCCTCGACGATGGGTCTGAAAAGTCTCTCCTCCTCGCTTCCGCCGCAGCCCAGTTGGGCCTGCGGGGTACCAAAGAAACAATGACAATCCGCACTATTCAGCGAGACCTAAAAACCATAAAGGGCAAAAACGTCTCATTCACAATAGCAGTGGTCGGGCAGCCCGAGAAGCGGTACAGCATCACTAAGGCATTTACAGGCCATGACATAGGTCTGTCAAGCTACAACTACCCCATCCCACAGCTGATGGCGAAGTACGCGCACCTACGCAGACTACCTATACCGCTCATCGACGGCGCCACACCGACCCTGCTCATAGGCTCCGACCACGCGGACCTCATTGTCCCTATCGAGGCGGCCCACATTGGACCCAAAGGATGCCCAGTCGCGGTTCAGACCCGACTGGGGTGGACGCTCCAGGGCCCCCTCTACGGACTTGCCAGCCAACCCACGTCTACACGCTGCCTGTACACAAAGGTGAGCGACACAGGCCACTCTCTCGTACAGCCCATTGAGAGGCTATTGACATTAGTCGAGATGCCTGTGAGAGAACCGTGGGCTCAAGAAGAGGGAGTTCCGAACTCCACCCCCCTCAGCTGCGCTCCAAGCGACGTAGTCGACCTCGAACCCAGCACCCCACACTACCTCTTGAGGGGGCGGCCGGACCCGGCCCCTCCTCAGACGGGGTACCGAAAGAACAAGAGGAACGGACGGAGGAGGTGGAGACACAACCAAGCACCAATCGACAAGTCTTGGGCCCGCTTCCTCCCAAGCTACCTACCATCCCGTCCAGCCCGTCAGAAGTGGGTAAAGGACAGGGACAAGCTGAAGGTGGACACAGTCGTTATGATCATAGACCAGTCACAACCCCGAGCTACGTGGCCGGCCGGCCGCGTAAGCAAAGTGATTACTGGTGCCGATGGGAAGGTCAGAGCGGCAGAAGTCATAGTCCAAGGGCGGACCTACACCCGACCCTTGGCGAAGCTGATAGAGTTGCCAAACCACCCTGACCCCCCTGATGATGACCATGACCCACTGACTTTGTAGATTGCCCTACTCCTCACAACAAATATTGAGCAGTTGACTGGACTATTAATCTGTCTCCCTTAACTAATTAGGTGCGGACTAATTAGGAGGCGGCTGTTGTGAAGGGCCAGATTAAAGCTGAGAATCTACATTTATTGTTTTATATACATTGTATATTATTTATATATACACAGTATATCCCTTTAAGCCTGCGTTCGAATCATAGTAATATTCGCTCTCCTTATTGGATAACGCCGTTAGGCGCCAGACCGCAAGCCCCCAAAGTCAGGTTCAAAGACGAGCCCAGGCATGTCGCAACATGCCCGGAGACAGCGTATTGATTCGAGACGAGAACTGAGGTTCGGGACTAGATAACCACTTAAGTATATATGCTGCGGCAGGTGCGAACAGTAGCTGTTCATCCCGATTCAACGTGTAGTGAAGTGAGCAGCAGTGCGTCTAAAAGAGCGTTGAGAACCATGTGCGAATTGAATAGTAAAGTGTCAGATTAATGCAGTAACGTCAAGTTCGACTTAGTTTAATGTGAAGTAAATAGTCGTTAATTTATTGTATATCGTGCCAACCACCGTTCGTTCGTGTGTAGCATTACCCAGCGGTTCGTTCGTTTAGCTAGTGGACCTTAGCCAGTGCGCGTGGACTAAATACATACATAAATACGAGGAGGCCTAGTCGGAGAACCTGCTGGACATGTGCACAGCAGAACCGGCGGCGGCGATTGCAGAACCATTACTGGTTGGATTATATTGATTGTGGAACGTATTACCCGGAGAAGAGCATCGTTAATCTCCACTGTCGTTTGGGATTTAACCTCGTGAGGATTTACATTCGGGCTGGCCTCATGGACCGAGGCTAGCTGGCTATCATCGTTTGCTATCGAGCATTGGATTACAGTTATTGCTTTTGTTGCTGATCGTTGGATTTACAAGGACTGGCTTCTGTACGTGAATCCCCTTATTCTTCATTGAATCAGACTGAGTATCCGAACATTCCTCTATCCTCCAGACCTTACAACTCTGGGAGGAACCCAGTGTCTCCAGGCGGTACCAGCGTTGCCTTCTATAATTGCTATTATACGCCAGGTGGCGTCAGCCTAGTACCCATCGTAGGAATCATTCTATTCCCAGTGACGTATGCTACTGACTGACTTTATGCATATTCTTCGCCATACAAGCGCTACCCTAATTCTCATTCTGTAACCTAATGTTGCATAATAATAAAATACCCTCAAATACTATTTCTTTGTCAATGCCGTGTTATTATGAGTGTCCACCATATCTATTCGATGTACTGTCTGGCCAGTAATTAAAGTACATACCTAGCAGTGGTTTAATCTATCACAATCTTTAATACAGTCAGGGTTTTGTAACCCCTCAGTTACAATATTGTTAAAGAGGGCAGAACCAGTTGGTTTGTTCCAAGACACCAAGTTTTGTTTTGACCATTGATAGTATGCAAAATACTAGAACAATGCATAACGATTATCATAATCACCTTTTATATCCGTTTTTTATACAAACCACTAGGTTAACGGTTTTTAAAGTTTTTTTTTATACATTAGCCACTAGGTTAATGCCTATTTGTAAATCCTATTCCTGATAATTATGCACAAGATTTTTTGTTTTCACCCTGTGCACTCTGACCACACAGAGACAGTGTTCACATGTATTTAATTGGGTTATTACTATGTCTGTATGTACAACCATGATCTTAGCTCCCATAGATATTATCATGAAGACACATAGTTACCACTTAAATGTCTGAGTCACGACGTGAGTGACTGGAGCCAAGCCAAGATAGGCACAACCAGAGCTTCTAATGATTATGTTATTTGGTGTTTGATATCAGAGTTGAGGACCACTCATTGATATAGGTATTTGAGTGGCTAAATCAGACCATTATTAATAAAAGAAAAGGGTGATATTCCCACATCCCACATCTCTGATATCAAAATAACACAGACTTTAGTCCAGTCAATCATGTCATGAATCACGTATGTAAATATTTCTATTTTAAACTGTTATGCCAACCAACAGATCACATTGGCCAACATTTTCATTTATTTTAATTGTTTTCTATTTTATTCATTATCTGATAACCGATGGATTACATCGGTCCCATTCTTTTACCATATCTATTCACTCTTACCTGTTCCAAATAATCCTGGTGTATTATACATTAATCTCACCCACATAATGAAGAGAAAAGTGAGTAACTGTGGAATAATATAATGATTCCCCAACTCTCTCATGTAAAGACATCCCCCTCCCCTGATATTATACAGTAATCTCACACACATTATGAAAAGAAAAGTGAGTAACTGTGGAATAATATAATGATTCCCCAACTCCCTCATGTAAAGACACCCCCCCCCCCTTTCTCCCCAATCCTGTGTCCCCCCTCCCTCTCCCCAATCCTGTATCTCCCCCCCCCCTATTTGACCTATCAAATGGGACCACCTCCCCCCTTTTAACTATATAATGCTCCTCCCAACAACATCCCGGGCTCTTTACCTGGGTCATTTCAGCTGATCACCTGCGGCGAGAGCCTCAGCCATTCTCTCTAAATACTATGTGTATGTTTCTATCTGTCTGCATAATAAACCTTATTATCTTGATCTTGGTTGACTGAGTACATTCTTCAGGATATCCATGAATATCCCACAGGTACCTTGTGTATACTGTTTACTTTTACTCGTACTCATAGTATATAGATTTAAATTATTTATTCTTTATCTTTATTATAACGTATAATATAACCGATAGGACATACACACTCCTCCCGGGCAGTGTGTCAAAGTGTACTTGAGCAAGATACTCTTAACCCCTAATTGCTCCTGATGAGCAGGTTGGCACCTTGCATGGTGGCCTCTGCCGTCGGTGTGTGAAGTGAATGGGTAAAATGTGAGGAAGAAATTGTAAAGCACTTTGGATAAAAGCGCTATATAAATGCAGCCTTTTACCATTTACCATTTCTGCTCTGCCCATACCTGTCCTTGATGTTTAACTTGTCCCTGTGTCCAGTCCTTTCGACTAGCCCCACCCGTTCATGTAATTGTATTAACAACTGTGTGTTGTAGCTATGTTAATAAATTCTGAATGGCATTAACGTTAGTTGGTTAGCTATTTAGCTAATGTTGATTGCATTGAATAGCATGAACGCTAGCTGGCTGGCTACAACGAATTCTCACAAGCTGGCATCAGCCATGATGGGAATACTATTTACTAAATTATGGTGGCTTTTTAATCGTCAAGGTAAGAGAGAATTTGTCATGATCAACTGAAGGCGTATGCTATGGAACAGTATATGTGCTTGGCTACTTAGCTAGCTTATTTGGGTTTTCAGAAAAAGGCTCACTATGTGACGTTAATCTCTAGCTAGTATCGTATCGTGTATTTCATCACAGTAGCCTCCCGGTGTTTAATAGACACTTCTAGCCAGGACATATCTGGACATATAAGACATATGTATCATGTATATTGTTGACAGAATCTGGCTATGGGGCGACAATAATGTGGTCAAGAGGCATGGTTTCTATCTTTAGCCTTTGGCGTGGTTTATTATTATTCACATGGTAAGCAGCAGTACTAGAGTTCTCCTCTCTCTGAGAGGCAGGTGGAAAAGAGGTAGAGGGGGAGGAGACATCTCTTTATATACTCGCCACCTGGTGGTATCATGAGTGGCTCCGCCTAGAGCGCCCTCTAGTGGAAACAGTTATATATGCAGTTAGACAGTTACTTGCAATCCTACATAGAACCTCTAACTTTAACATATATTTTTTTTGTTTAACTTTTTATTTTGTACACAGTTTACCAAAATCACTCTAAATCACCCATTTCTTAACAGATTTTTATTAAATCTGTACTACATAAGACTTCAGGCTATGGACTCACAGGGTTTTCCAGCTTATACAATTTTTTTAATATATATAATTATTGCAACTACTACAGAAAACCGTGAACACAATTACAAGTTGTGACGTACCTGGGTACGTGGGTTGGTCATTACCATTATTACTGTATTTATGACACCTTCTGAACATCAGGTTAGTATATTTAATGTGTTATGTTTTGTAGATGATGTGTGTGTGTGTAAACATGAGAGCTAATGCTGTCTCTTCTCTCCCTGTCAGGTGCTGCCCATCCCTACTGAAGAGTGCTGATTGCTAATGAATGACAACTGATTGGCAATTAGCTCAAGAGGGATGGGTAGCCAAATACCTGACAGCACACACACGTCTCGGCGCCTCAGTCTCAGTCAATTGCTGGTGACTAGAGAGGAGTGAGGTTGCCATTGTTAGACCACTGTTGTGTGCATATATATATATATTGTTGGCCTAGGTGCCACTTCTCTACCTGAGTGAGTATCCTCTTGTTGGCCTTTGTGCCTATTTTCCACTGAGTGTGGAGTGATACTTTACTGCCCTTTTGCTATTGTTCCCTTCAAGTGGAACTGTATATATATATATGTGTTGGTAGGCTGTATGCCATTGCCACTTTATTTATATGTCTTGTTTGTCCTCCATTACCTTTTCCCCTTTGTGTGTGCGTGGGTTGAAATCCCCACCGACAACATCCCCTTTTCCTTTTGGGAAAAGGGCCGTGGGTTGAAACCCCCACTATGTAATAAAACCGGATTTACCATTTGAAAACGTCTTTGTTTACTATCTGCCTACCCGGGACTGTTTTGACAAGCATTTTTCTACTGAGGGGGTTGTTTCTGCTCATGTACCACCTGCCCAGTTAACTATCCTGTATGGTCGTTAGACCTCTGTACATGACATGGGGGCTCGTTAAGTTTGCGCAATTGTATGGTTCCTTGTTGGTAAAATAACAGGGTGACTTGTCGATTGAAGCATATCAGGTGTAATAAGATAGCGTTTTCTAAATTGGTAAGTTAGTGGGGTCCATTGTCCGTGCACAGTTGATTGATGTAAACCATTATTGTTGTGATGCTCTTAACCATTCTATTTTTCTGCCACATAGGTAACAGGGGGGGGGTCACCTGCTTGGCTAGAGGGTGGGGGGCACGAGTCGTGATTCCGGTGGAGCGCGCAATGAAATCGGTAAGCGATTGAAGATATGTGTAGCCTTTCATCCAGCTAGTGGAGTAGTTTATCTGGGATAGGCTAGAGTGACACAGGTGACTCCTAGTTGAGTGGTTAGGACCATTTGTTATTATTTTCATTTAGTAGATGTGGTCAGTTGGATTGTTTTGGTTAGGAGGTATGAAAGCAGAATGTGTCTATTATTATTGTGCACGGTCATGGTTAATTAAGTGAGGACGTGATATATATGTATATATTTTTTTACATACGCATAAAAACAGCCATAATATGGCGGCGTCGGCATTTGTTTTTGAAGCCTTTATGGCGGATCCGACAGAGGATCAGGTGGAAGGTTGCACTAAGGCGGAATTAGGCCTTATTGCTAGGCATTATGATATTGCTGTGCAAAATTCCCAATCCAAGGCGGATATGAAGGCAGCTGTTATAGCGGGGTTGGTGGAGCAACAGGTGTTTAGCACGGCTCAGGGAGTAGTGAGTCATAGTGATCAGGAGGTTGTACACACTGGCGAATGGGTTGACCCTCCCTTACGTGATCTTAACCCGGATGGTGGTGCTATTAGGAAGGATGGTAGTACAGCCGGAGCTGAAAGTGAGGCCGCGGGCGATTCGGATAAAGACTCCACGTCTTCTGGCCATGCGCGCTCTAGTCTGCGTTTTGCCCGTCTCCAGATGGAGGAGAGAGCGCTGTTGCGCAGAGAGGTCAGAGAGGACAAAGCAGCTGTACGAGACAGGGAGGACAGAGCAGCTGAGAGAGACAGGGAAGAGCGAGGAAGAGAGAAGGAGAGAGATAGAGAGGACAGAGCAGCTGAGAGAGACAGGGAAGACAAAGCTGTACGAGATAGAGAAGACAAAGCGGCTGTACGATATAGGGAGGACAGAGCAGCTGACAGAGAGGACAGAGCAGCTGAGAGAAACAGGGAAGAGAAGGAGAGAGATAGAGAGCTCCAGATTACACTGAAGAGGATGGAGCTGGGGAGTGTTGGCTCTTCTTCACCCTCATCTGAAGGTGGCCATGGCAGTTTTAATGTTGGGCAACATTTTGCTATGGTTCCTGTTTTTCGAGAATCTGAGGTGGAGGCATTTTTTTTGAATTTTGAGCGGGTAGCGGGGGCTGCGAATTGGCCGGAGGATCAGTGGGCACTATTAGTGCAATATAGGCTCACGGGTAGGGCTCAAGACGCATGCCAGTTTTTATCAAAGGGGGACAGCATGGTATATGAGAAAGTGAAGGGTGCTGTCTTGCGCGTATATGAACTGGTGCCGGAGGCTTATAGGCAGCGGTTTAGGGGACTAAGTAAAGCTCCCTCGCAAACACATGTCGCATTTTCCCATGAACAACGGATGGTGTTCACTCGTTGGTGTGAAGCGTGTAAAGTGGATGGGGTCGAGGCTTTGAGCGAGTTAATCCTCATGGAACAATTTAAAAAATTTGTGCCCGAACACATGATAATACAGTTGGAGGAGCGAAAGGTTTCTACCCTCCAGGAAGCTGCAGTTTTGTGTGACGAGTTGGCAATGATCCACAAAAATTTTTCTGCATCACATGGTTCTGTGCGAAATGATGTGTATGTAGGAGGCGACGAGCGATCATTTCGACCACGCTCGCCTCCGTCAGAAAAGAGACATTGTAATTATTGTAGCAAGCAAGGTCATTTGGCGGCGGACTGTTATGCATTTGTGCGCGATCGGCAAAATACTGACAGGCCAGCTCAGGAACCAAAGGTGGTGGGGTTGGTTAGCACTGTCTCACGCCCTGGGCGGAGGAAACCGGACAGTTGTTTTGATCCTTTTATATCTTCTGGTTTTGTGTCACTGTCGGGTAAGGTCTGTGACCAGCGCGAGGTGAGGATCCTTCGTGATACAGGTGGTTCACAGTCCTTTATGCTGGCGGATGTATTGCCGTTAAGTGTGGAGTCGTCTTGTAATACAAGTGCTATTGTGTGCGGAATAGAGATGGGCTACACGCCCGCTCCGTTACATATGATACATGTGAGGTCAAAACTAGTCACAGGTTGTTTTCCCGTGGCGGTTCGTTCCTCTTTTCCGGTAGCCGGAATTGATTTTATCATGGGAAATGATATAGCTGGGGGGAAAGTTCTGTGCGATGCGTTGATTGAGTCGGCAATCCGGCCACGCTCGCCGCCGTCTAGGAGACCGGTGGTGTGCAATTATTGTAAAGAGACAGGCCATGTGGTGAAAGGATGTCATACGCTGAGGGAGCGACAGGACAAAATCACAAAGTCAGCCCAGAAACCAAAAGGTGTGAGTGTTGATTTTGTCGTGGGGAGCAAGTTTGCTGGGGAGAGTGTGATTCCTGTAGTGGGGGTTGAAAAGGCTCCATTGGCTGACTTGTGTTGTGATAATGTTGATAATAATCACCCCAATGTGTTTTCTGCTTGTGTTGTCACCAAGGCACAGGACGGAATGCAAACTCAAGTTTTGTCGTTGAGTGACTCTGTCGGTGGCGAGGCGGCTCTCGCCGAGGACAGGGGGCCATCTGTTGGAGAGATGGAAGAGGTTGCTGTATGTAGCGTTCAGGGGGAGCTGGTAGTTCCCGAACCCTTTATTGGAGAGTTGATGATGGAAGACATACCACTACCACCTGAAGTTGCATTCGTCAAGCAGGGTCGCCCGAGCAGAAAAACTCTAAAGCGAGCTCTAAAGCGGTGGAGGCTGGGTGTGTAGCTGACCATGTGCATTTGACATGGTTTTTTGTGAGTTAGATCTCACCGCATTTTTGAGACCGGTTTGCATTCGGTGGTCGGTGTGTGCTACATGCAGTTTTCAATGACGTCACTGCGCGTCTATTTTTGCATACGTGCATTGATTGTGAGAGGAGAATTTTGTTTTTGTTGTTTCTGTTTTCCCTGGTGTGTGGTACTAATCGGATGTTGGGTAATAAGTAATAATGTTTTGCTAACCCTACAGGTTCGCTCTTATGGGGGAGGTGTGACGTACCTGGGTACGTGGGTTGGTCATTACCATTATTACTGTATTTATGACACCTTCTGAACATCAGGTTAGTATATTTAATGTGTTATGTTTTGTAGATGATGTGTGTGTGTGTAAACATGAGAGCTAATGCTGTCTCTTCTCTCCCTGTCAGGTGCTGCCCATCCCTACTGAAGAGTGCTGATTGCTAATGAATGACAGCTGATTGGCAATTAGCTCAAGAGGGATGGGTAGCCAAATACCTGACAGCACACACACGTCTCGGCGCCTCAGTCTCAGTCAATTGCTGGTGACTAGAGAGGAGTGAGGTTGCCATTGTTAGACCACTGTTGTGTGCATATATATATATATATATTGTTGGCCTAGGTGCCACTCCTCTACCTGAGTGAGTATCCTCTTGTTGGCCTTTGTGCCTATTTTCCACTGAGTGTGGAGTGATACTTTACTGCCCTTTTGCTATTGTTCCCTTCAAGTGGAACTGTATATATATATGTGTTGGTAGGCTGTATGCCATTGCCACTTTATTTATATGTCTTGTTTGTCCTCCATTACCTTTTCCCCTTTGTGTGTGCGTGGGTTGAAATCCCCACCGACAACATCCCCTTTTCCTTTTGGGAAAAGGGCCGTGGGTTGAAACCCCCACTATGTAATAAAACCGGATTTACCATTTGAAAACGTCTTTGTTTACTATCTGCCTACCCGGGACTGTTTTGACAAGCATTTTTCTACTGAGGGGGTTGTTTCTGCTCATGTACCACCTGCCCAGTTAACTATCCTGTATGGTCGTTAGACCTCTGTACATGACACAAGTACAACTCAAGTTCAGCCCTATGTTACTCTATTTCATTAGCACTATAAGTGATTTTTCTTTATTGTGTAAGAAACTTCAGAATGTTATCTTTCAAAAGAGACCAGGCTTATGCATGTGCTAGTATAAAGTATAAAGATACGCTTTTCAAAGAAAGTATGCAGTCCTCAAGTTCAAGTTTAAATATTCCCACTTTTATGAGGTTAAATGGTAGTAGTAGTAGTAGTAGTAGTAGTAGTAGTAGTAGTAGTAGTAGTAGTATTAGTAGTAGTAGTAGTAGTAGTAGTAGTAGTAGTAGTAGTAGTAGTAGTAGTAGTAGTAGTAGTAGTAGTAGTAGTAGTAGCAGGGCCGGACTGGGGAAATAATTCATACCGGGAGCTATAGCACGAAATATAGCCCCAATCAGGCCACTTTTTAAGCGGGGGGGTCTGGGGGTCCCCCACCAGGACATCTTTTGTTACAAAGACTTAATTTCCTGCATTCTGGTGAATTTTAGTGCATGTGAATCACAAACTAATGAGCCAACAATTGCTTAGTACAATGTACTGTTATGGACCTCAAATAAAACTGTTGTGGCACTAGCAATGCTACTCTCTCCACCTTCAAAAAGAAAAAAGCAAGGGCACAACATATTTTTCTATTTACTATTATAATACAGTTAACCACTCTCTCCTGTAAGGGCCTTTCTTTTTCTTTGTTTTATCCCTCTCTCCTCCACCCTCTCTCTTTCTTCCACTGTCCATCTTGACATCAACGTTAATTGACTTTCGCTCTACTGTATCTCTCCCGAGTCCCTCACTACCTGGCTCACTGCCTGGCTGTTATGCTGCATCCGAGTGCCGTCTGCCATTCCATTCGCCGCCTCCGCTGTCAATCAGTTGTATCGCCTGGTCGCGCCTCCACCAATCACAAGCGGCAGCACGGCTCCATTGTGTGTGTGTGAGGGAGAGAGTCAGATAGTTCTCCAACTCTGTCACAGACAGTGAAATCCTGGTTGTTCCTCACCCACCTAGGTTATCCAACTATCGCGCCACGCCGCCGCCACAACTAGAAACAATGGCCTGGCAATATTTTTTTTTAAATAGAATAATTTTTTATATAATTTTTTTTTTAATCTGTGCAGGCCAGGCCACCGGGAAAACTCCCGGTGCTCCCGATGGCCAGTCCGGGCCTGAGTAGTAGTAGTAGTAGTAGTCAGGGCCGCCTCAGGGGGTGTGCGAGCAATGCGGTCGCACAGGGCCTCGCGGGAAGGGGGGCCTCGCAAAATAAAAAATAAAAAAAAATAAAAAAAATATATTTTTTATTTATTATTTTCTTTATTTTAAATTTTTAAATTTTTTTTATTTTTTTGCGAGGCCCCCCTTCCCGCGAGGCCCTTTTTCATCACATACCTAAAATCTAGTTTTGCTTATATGCTTATATATTTCACATTAGACACGTTTGTAGAATGTGTCTGACTTGTTCCTGGGTCTGCACCTGGGTCACTATTGGAGCTCTGCAGCAGGCATTGGTTTCAACGAAGGGAGTGGTTACTTTAAAGTACGCCCCCGGAAACTTAAACGAAGAAGAAGAAGAAGAAGAAGAAGAAGAAGAAGAAGAAGAAGAAGAAGAATCAGCTGCGTTTGAATATTTCGCGCGTGCAGCTTTTGACTATTATGCTTAGTTATGCCAGCCAAGGTCGGTCATTATCAGTCGGTCAGTCACCAAGGAACGTTGACGAAAGGCGGGACAAATGGCCGGAGCCTTGTCATGATGCAGTCGGGATATAGGCCATGGCCCATGATGATGTCGGCTAGTAGCTAGCTTAGCTAAAGGCTATCTAGCGTTAGCTAACCTGCAGCCAAGGATGAAGAGGGTCGTTTGGCAGATGAACTTCGTCAACTCCACGTGGTTGTCTCCATCCTCTTGGACGTTTGGTGAGTTTTTAACCTATTCTATTAACTCTATTCTATTCCCGCCGTGGACATCGCTCTCTCTCTCTCTCTCTCTCTCACTCTCTGGAGCTAAACTGGCCGACTAGCTAATAGTAGCTAACGGTGTGTGCCTGGTGTCAGCACCTGGCTGTATGTAGCCGCATAGCTTGCTTCTGCGTTAGCTAATGGTTAGCGATAGCCTGGTTGAGCTAACTGTTAGCCAGTTAGCTGTTTAGCTTCGACGTTAACTGCCGGCTGCGCTTGGCTGGGAACGTTCGTTTGATGCTATCAGTTAGCCTTGAGTTAGCTGTTAGCTTGTGCTACGACCATTGACATTAGCCGTGAGAATAGCAGGGGGTTCTGGCACTCTGACTACGACATCATCTTTGACAGAAGATGTAGTCGGGCCTGCACCATGACAAGGCTCTGGCAGCAGCTTATTTTTGTCCCGACAGCGAGAGGCCTTTCGTCAACGTGGAGACCTGTGTTACGGCCTTTCGCCCTGCGTTCCTTGGTGCAGGTAAGATTAATGAAAATGTCATGACATTACCCCACTCTTCCTTCCTTCCCCTCCCGAATGTTTTGTTAATAACGATGTTTTTTTCCAGGCAAAACATATGCTACTTCACAACATTTGGAGATACGACATGTGCTGTGTGTGAATGTCTTGGTCGTTTGTGTAGCTTGGGTAGCGTTGGGCCGTGGGCCAAAGCTGTGTGTGTCACAGTACCTGGCTAGCCTATTTAGCTGATGTCGGCCATTGGCTCCTTGCTGCTTTGGTTTCTCTGGTATAGACCCTCTTCTCTTTGGATTTAAGTGTTGATCTTTGTCCTTTTGGATCTCTCATACATGCTCTCTCTCTAACACACACACACATGCTCTCTCTCTCTCTCTCTCTCTCTCTCTCATACATGCTCTCTCTCTAACACACATGCTCTCTCTCTCTCTCTTTCTAACACACACAGTCTGCCTATGGCGGCCTTTCTCGATGGCTAGGCTGTGCTCGCTGAGTCTGTATAGTCAAGGATCTTCAGTCACAGTGCTCAGGTATTCTGCCACTGTGTACTCTCTGTTTAGGGCCAAATAGCATTTCAATTTCTTTCCAATGTGTCTCTCTCTCTCTCTCTTGGATTTAAGTGTTGATCTTTGTCTTTTTGGATCTCTCATACATGCTCTCTCTCTAACACACACACACATGCTCTCTCTCTCTCTCTCTCTCTCTCTCATACATGCTCTCTCTCTAACACACATGCTCTCTCTCTCTCTCTCTCTCTTTCTAACACACAAGGCCGCCTATGGCGGCCTTTCTCGATGGCTAGGCTGTGCTCGCTGAGTCTGTATAGTCAAGGATCTTCAGTCACAGTGCTCAGGTATTCTGCCACTGTGTACTCTCTGTTTAGGGCCAAATAAGCATTTCAATTTCTTTCCAATGTCTCTCTCTCTCTCTCTCTCTCTCTGTACACTGTATATTGACTGTAGAACGGGAGCTCTCTCTCGCTCTCTCTTTTGCTATATGTTGACTGTATCATGCCCCGCCTCGGGCAGCGCTATTATTTAAGAATATGTTGACTGTATGAAAAAAAATTATAATAATATATATATATATATATATATATATATAATTTTTTTTATTTTTATTTTTTTTTAACCTTTGGGGGGGGGGGGGGGGGGGGCTCGCGTTAAATCTCGCACAGGGCCTCGCATTTCTCCCAGGCGGCCCTGGTAGTAGTAGTAGTAGTAGTAGTAGTAGTAGTAGTAGTAGTAGTAGTAGTAGTAGTAGTTTATTCAGTCATCATCTCACACAATACAATATGCACAATCATTTAATAACATTTCATTTTACAGTGACTGAAAAGGTACAGACTGAAGCATAATGCTTATACATGCCTGTCCTATATTCTTAACAAAATTAAGATTTCAAAACAGTATTCTAAAAGAAAATAGCAAAAAAACTTATTATTCACCTTTGTAGTCTTCAAAAATAGCTTTACAAACCATTTTCTTAAAAACCAAAAGTGAATTACTCATGTATATCAGCATTGTTTCACAAGTGAACCCCAATAATAGAAATACACCTCCTTTGAATCCCTTTCTTAGCTTTTTGAACAGTAAATTTACAAATATTTCTCAAATCATTTTTTTTTTTCATGTATTGAAAAAACCTTTGCACCCCATCCGGGAATAACTTTGCTTTAGCTCTGTACATTATTTGCATAATTTTATAATAAACCAAATCATTAAATTTCATAACATGAGTGTAACTGAGGGGTTACAAAACCCTGACTGTATTAAAGATTGTGATATATTAAACCACTGCTAGTTATGTACTTTAATTACTGGCCAAACAGTACATCAAATATTGATGGTGAACACTTACAAGAACACGGCATTGACAGAAATTCTATTGGAGGGTTATTTATTATTATTAGGCAACGTTAGGTTACAGATTGAGAATTAGGGTCGCGCTTGTATGGCGAAGAATATACGTAAAGTCAGTCAAGAGCATAAGTCACTAAGAATAGCAGGAATCCTATGATGGGTCTAAGCTGACGCCACCTGTGGTGTAGTAGCAATTATATAGGGCAACGCCGGTACCAACTGGAGACAATGGGTAGAGGAATGTTCGGGTACTCCGTCTGAGTCAACAAGGAATAAAGAGGCTCCAGGTACAGGAGTCGGTGCTTGTACTCCCTTGATTAGCAGACAAAGCAATAGTTGTAATCCAAGATGCTCGACAGCATTGACGACAGCTAGCCAGACCCTTCCAAGAGGCAGGCCCGCGTGGTAATCCTCACAAGGTTAAATCCCAAACGACAGTGGAAATCAACGGTGCTCTTCTCCGGTGGTCACGGTCCCAAAGCAATATAATCCAACCAGGAATGGTTCTGCAATCGCCGACGCCGATTCTCCTGTGCACTATACTTCACATTAAACTAGGTCGAACTTGACGTTACTTCACTAAACTCTGACACTTTTACTATTCTATTCGCACATGTTCTAAACGCACGGTTGCTCACTTCAATGTTACCGAACTTGTCACACTGCTGCTTTAGATGAACTGAATGAACGAAGTTGAATTACTGGTGTGCGCACCTTGCGCTGTATTTATACTTAAGTGATTATCTAGTTCCAAACCTAACCACTTTTGGTCTGAATCACTACACTGCCAAGGCATGTTCTGACATGCCCCAAACTCGCCCATTGCACCTGTCTGAGTGCGAGACTGCCTGGCGCCTGGGGGCGCTGTCCAATAGGAGAGCGAATATTACTCTGGTCTGAACGCAGGTAAAGGGATATTCCGTGTATATATATATAAATAATATACAAAGTATATCAAACGATACATATATATATTCAGTTGGTGAGCGTAGGGGAAGAGGCCTCCTGGGCGAGTCTCCCTGTACGTGTGGTCGTGGGTTAGTACTTGGTGGGTACCAGAGGCCGGGTCCCCAGGTGCTGTTCCTCGGTGCTGACTGTACGTCAAACTCACCCGTGAGTTGGGTCGGGGGTTTGTAGTGCAGTGACTCGGGGCTGGGGTCGGGGCTGTACTGGGCCTCTTGGTCCAGAGTACGTTACTGCTGGTGGGCTTGACATTCCTCCTCTTCCTCTTCCTCTTCTAGGTCCTGGAGTCTTCTAGTCAGTCTCTCGGCGACGTAGGCCGGTTCTTCCCGTTGGCTGGGTCTCGTATGGACAGGTCGGGGAGGGGGGTCGGAGACGTAGACAGGTTCCTCCTGTTGGCCGGGTCCCGGGTCGCTTTGTCGGGTAGGGGAAGGTGCCCTAGACCCTTGTCGTGATGATCTCCGGGAGCTCCGTGCGGAGAGAGGGGGTGTCGCCCTGGCAATCAATTGTTCTATCATCTGCGCCTGCAGCCGGTCGCGCTCTGCTTCGCGCTGGGCATTGGCGGCGTTGCGCTGTGCATTGGCGCGGTCTCGTTCGATGTTCTCTTCCGTCTGAAGGCGCCTCTCCTCCAGTCTTATGCGGTCGTCCTCACTCCTTTGCTGCGCCTGGAAGCGCTCTCGTTCAGTTGCAGAGTGTTCGCGCTCACTAAGGGCTTGCGCTCGGAGTTGCGCGTGAAGGCGCTCTCGTTCCGCTGCAGAGTGTTCGCGCTCGCTTAATTGTTGTGCCTGGAGGCGCTCTCGTTGTTCGCGCTCGCTCATCTGTTGAGCCTGGAGGCGCTCTCGTTCCATGGCAGAGTGTTCACGCTCACTAAGGGCTTGCGCTTGGAGTTGCGCATGGAGGCGCTCTCTTTCCGTGGCGGAGTGTTCGCGCTCACTAAGCGTCTTTGCTTGAAGCCGGTCGCGTTCACCCTGAAGTCGGTCTCTTTCGGTGGAGGCTGTCAGTGTGGCGATCAAGGCTTGCACCAGTATCTGGTCCGCCTCGCTGGGGGATGACACTGGCGGAGGTGATCGGGTTCTGACAGGGCTTGTTGGAGATCTGTTCTCCTGGCGCGCTCCGAGGTCCATCTCCTGGGCGCGGTTCTCTTCACTTGGTTGTGTGTCGGGTTCTATCCCTGGAGCGCTTTCTTTATCCTGGAGCGCTCCGGGGTCTATCCCGGTGACGCTGTCTGGAGGTATAGTCATGTCATGTCCCACCTGGTCCCCCCGTGAGCTGAGTCAGTTTGGTCTGAACCCACTGGGGTCTCTACTGGCAGGGTCGCCAAGTCGATAGGATTGGACATGCTTTGACTATCTGCTTTATCCGTATTTAACGTCTGTTTAGATAAGCTAGGGGGTAGAACGAAAGCGAATTCCTCCAGATAGGGAGGTGGCTGACGTTTGCGCTGCAGGCGTTCTAGCTTTGGGGAGCCGCTTGGGGAGTGTTCACCGCTGGCCATGGTTAATATTAATATTATATTAAATATTACACTGATACCCTCCGGCTCGAAGGACCAATTGTAACTGAGGGGTTACAAAACCCTGACTGTATTAAAGATTGTGATATATTAAACCATTGCTAGTTATGTACTTTAATTACTGGCCAAACAGTACATCAAATATTGATGGTGAACACTCACAAGAACACGGCATTGACACAGAAATTCTATTGGAGGGTTATTTATTATTATTAGGCAACGTTAGGTTACAGATTGAGAATTAGGGTCGCGCTTGTATGGCGAAGAATATACGTAAAGTCAGTCAAGAGCATAAGTCACTAAGAATAGCAGGAATCCTATGATGGGTCTAAGCTGACGCCACCTGTGGTGTAGTAGCAATTATATAGGGCAACGCCGGTACCAACTGGAGACAATGGGTAGAGGAATGTTTGGGTACTCCGTCTGAGTCAACGAGGAATAAAGAGGCTCCAGGTACAGGAGTCGGTGCTTGTACTCCCTTGATTAGCAGACAAAGCAATAGTTGTAATCCAAGATGCTCGACAGCATTGACGACAGCTAGCCAGACCCTTCCAAGAGGCAGGCCCACGTGGTAATCCTCACAAGGTTAAATCCCAAACGACAGTGGAAATCAACGGTGCTCTTCTCCGGTGGTCACGGTCCCAAAGCAATATAATCCAACCAGGAATGGTTCTGCAATCGCCGACGCCGATTCTCCTGTGCACTATACTTCACATTAAACTAGGTCGAACTTGACGTTACTTCACTAAACTCTGACACTTTTACTATTCTATTCGCACATGTTCTAAACGCACGGTTGCTCACTTCAATGTTACCGAACTTGTCACACTGCTGCTTTAGATGAACTGAATGAACGAAGTTGAATTACTGGTGTGCGCACCTTGCGCTGTATTTATACTTAAGTGATTATCTAGTTCCAAACCTAACCACTTTTGGTCTGAATCACTACACTGCCAAGGCATGTTCTGACATGCCCCAAACTCGCCCATTGCACCTGTCTGAGTGCGAGACTGCCTGGCGCCTGGGGGCCCTGTCCAATAGGAGAGCGAATATTACTCTGGTCTGAACGCAGGTAAAGGGATATTCCGTGTATATATATATAAATAATATACAAAGTATATCAAACGATACATATATATATTCAGTTTAATCTGGCCCTTCACAACAATGAGACTTTATAAACAATGGATTTGTGTGGTCATAGTAACCAGCCTTAAAAAGGTTCCGAATGGCCCGTTTTTGGAGTAAGTGTCATAATCACAGCACGGGCCTACTTCACTCCCTCTCCTTTTCCCCTCACGTCCTCCACACGCTCCTCTTCATCCCCCTCTCTATCCACTGCGCACTCCTCATCATCCTCTCTTTCTTCAGTCACCCCTTCCTTCACCCTCATTCACCCAGCTGTATTCCATCCCCCTAATTCACACACGGGCAAGCACCCCACTCTCCCCAGCTGCACCCTATCCTCCCCTGATGAGGGGACTATATCTACACCGCGACGCTGACCAGAAGCGGTCGTGGTATTAATTACCACTGTCCAGGTACGACGTCTCTGCCGAAAGCTCTACTGCTAGACACCCTCCGTGTATTGGCTTACTCTAACCCGTTTCTCTCCTGTGCCCCAAAGGACCGCCGTCCCTGTCTGGACGTCACCTGTTCCCGAAGAGGAACACCTAATCTCCCACTGCCACCCAGCAGCTCCAGCGTCCCTATCTGGACGTCATCTGTTCCCGAAGAGGAACACCTAATCTCCCGCTGCCACCCAGCAGCTCCAGCGTCCCTGTCTGGACGTCACCTGTTCCCGAAGAGGAACACCTGTTCACCCGCTGCCACCCAGCAGCTCCCCCGACAAGCACCAGGACCGCTTGCTCGCTCACTGCCGCCGTGGCAGCCACAGGACAGAACATTAACCCCGTTCTATTTCCCCCCAATTCCTGTGTTGCTCAATTTCCATTAAACACCCTTGAAACCGCTCCTTTCTCTTTTCGTGTATTCAGCAATTGGGCTGTGCTCCAGACTCCAGTTCTCACAGTAAGACTATTGGATTTACAGTATTTTTAAATGTTTTAAATGTGATAATTTAGTTTATTCATAAAATGTGCATACCAGCTCGATATGTTGTTGTACATGCACTTCATTCTCTGGTGCCTCAATGAATACAAGGAAGGCTACTTGTTTGGTTAAAAGATGGGTAAAGGAGGCATCCTTTGTTTTTTGTGTGTTTCTTTTACAGATTTGAATGACATATTATTAGGTTTCAATTAATTCATCACCCATAAGAATGTGTATCAATTCTAGGCTAAACTGGTCCTTGGCACATGCACATGCACACAGGCACACACACACAAACACCTCTCGCAAAACCAATCATTTCTAGACTAGAAATAGGTTCAGAGTAGGTATGTGCAATTAACTAAAACCATGGGGGGGAATGGGTGTAATTACAGCATAATTTAGCTGTGGTGTGTCTAATTAGGGTATATTTATGTTTGTTTACTGTTCACTGTCTTATGAGTTCTGGTTTTTGTCAGATTTGGTATAAAGTATGTCTTATTACATCTTATTAGTTTTAGTTTTTGTCTCATTTGAAACAAAGTATGGTTAATTACGTGTTATTGGTGTACCGTAGAATAAAATGCAACTGACTGTCAACAGGGTAGTTTCGACAGAATTTCTACAATACATTTTTTTATTTGGTGGTAGCGGTTAAGGTAAGGGATATATAAGGTATATAAGCAATTCTTTAGGTGAAAATGATGACAAGTTATGGCTTTGCAGCTCGGTCAACATGTGACGACACCCTATTGACAGATTGACTGTTTACTGTCTGACACATATTTATAATATGTATGTAGAGAGTCTACAGTGGACTATCAAACTAAAACCACCATCCTATACAGTGTCTGATATCATTTGCAAACAGCTTATATGAGACTGAAGCAAGCATATCATTAAAATTCCCTTGACAGGTTGTGTATGTTTGAATTTTAACATTGTTTTTGGAAACTAGCGTGGCGAGCATTGGCCTACACCTGTTTGTTGTTGTGAATCGTTTCCGATGTTTATGCCTTTGATAAATATTCATCTTGCCGGCACCTTGCGGTGCAGTGCGATGCTAAGCTGCGAGGGGTATTGATGAGCTGTGGGTCTGAGGGGGACCCAAAGCACACAGCAATCAGGCCTCATCATAGCTCCTGTAGCCAGACGGAACACTTAGGTACACCTCCCCTTCTCTCTCTGGGCTCTCTGTGATATGGCATGGATTCATGTTCCATACTAATGGTTATTCAAAATGGCGGCCACGCAGCACATCACAAATTGATGGGATGAATTGTGCCATTTCAATATCTCCGCCTCAACGGGCGGCAAGCCTACTATGGGATTAGTCCAACTGCCTACTATGGGATTAGTCCAACAGCCTACTATGGGATTAGTCCAACCGCCTACTATGGGATTAGTCCAACTGCCTACTATGGGATTAGTCCAACAGCCTACTATGGGATTAGTCCAACAGCCTACTATGGGATTAGTCCAACCACCTACTATGGGATTAGTCCAACTGCCTACTATGGGATTAGTTCAACCGCCTACTATGGGATTAGTCCAACCGCCTACTATTGGATTAGTCCAACAGCCTACTATGGGATTAGTCCAACACAGAGAGCTCTGTTGGGATACTGCAGCAGCTACTTTGCAGAAACATCTTGCTAATGAAATCAGGTGGGAACAGGGGTTTGAGTAGCAGTTAAATGTGTCTCTGGGGGCCGGGTAGACGAGGTTATTATCCAAAGTATCACGACAAGAAAATTCGATAACTGGCTTTTGTCCTGTGAAATGTCACTCTTCCCAGGAAGGATCTATCTTCTTCCCGCTTCCTGCCCTTTCTCTCTATCATTCTCCCTCCTCCTCTGGGGCGGGTGAGTTAAAAGCATATTACTAGGAGTACTGAGGGTTCCTCTTGAATGCTAAACAGTCTTATCAAAATAACACATTCTGCAGCACAGGATCTTAGGTGCTCACGGCCAGTGGGAAAGCCGTGCAAGCGTCTGCACATCTACGTAGTTGAGGTTAAAGAGAGGGGTTGATGTCGTCTCTCAATGCAACATCATTGATTGATTGATTGAAAACTTTAATTAACAGATTGCAGAATGGGTACAGTACAGTACAACTCAATACACACAATTGTTAAGGGGATGCAGACCAGAGAAATACTTTCGTCTTGTTTACATCAGGGTCCCCCATTTTCAATTCATAGTGACATTTATGATATACACAACATACAGATATACAGATATAAAAATCTAATCTAATCATCTAATCTAGTCTAAGCATGACATTTATGACATCCATGACATACAGATATACAGTACTGTTACATTTGTGACATACAAGATATTCAATTAATACAGTACTGTTAAACAGAGATCCTAGCAGATCATATATACGAGGGGGAGGGAAATGTACATTAGGAGGGGGTGGGTGGGTGGGAGGGAGTTCGGACATTTACGGGGGCCGGTTTAGAATTGCAGCCTCCCAAAGGTGCTCGTTGAGAGCGGTTTTGAATGTGGGTAGGGATTACATTTTTTTTAAGGCTGTGGGTAGGGCGTTCCACATTGTTGTGGCATAATTGCGAACCGTGTTAAGTCCCTTGCCCTGAAGAAGGCCGATAGAGAGGCCGAAACATGTTGGTGTTTTTTTAATGGTTCTAATATGAACTAAGCTATTTATTAAAGCCTTTTTTATATACAAGAAGAGTGCGTGGAACTTCCTTATTTTTATTCATGTGTTTAGTCCCTTGTTTGAGCCGAATCTGGGTTGCACTTTTTTTTTTTTGGGAAGTACCCCGATATGTATATGGTTACCGGTACCTTAGTGGTGTAGTGTGTCTTGTAGACCAGGCTCATGCATTGCAAGTTGCTGTACTCTGGCGTCTACTCTAAGGGCCCGCGTCCACCTGCCTCATATTTCCAGCTGAAAACAGCTGGCAGTGCGCCTGTAGTTTTGGGATGAAGGGCATCTTGTAGCGAGATGACAGAGAGAAAGAAATCTAGCGACAGCCATCGTATTTTACTGCCGCGGTTTTGCACATATAGCATATTTTAATACACTTTATTGTATATTAATTATATATATAGTTATTGCCTGACACCACAGTTCGCCCTTTGCTTTTTATTAGTGTATTCGTGTAGTTATTAGTGTATTTGTGCGGCTGCCCTCATACTGCTCCTGTCTCTTGCGTAGACAGGCAGGCAGCTCCGGTGTCAGGTTACAAGCAGAGTGGTAGATATGACTGGCTGTGATTGGTTGTCTGAATATGCGCTCGGCGCACCGCTCTGGAAAGTTCAGAAGTTTCAACTCTCTTGGCTGTGTGCGGCCGCATAGAAAAGCTGAAAGGCGGTGAAAAAAAAAGCCGTCTGCAGCGCACTTCCTATAGGCGGCCGCATGCGAGGCAGGTGGATCCGCGCCCTAAGCCATCCTAGGTTGTCAAAGTGGGCAGGGGTGAGGTGTGTTTTAGGAGTAAGGTCAAGCAGTAGTCTGACCAGTTTGTTTTGTAATGTTTGTAATCTTGTTTTTAGTGCCTTTGAGGTACTTTGGTACCATGAGGTGCAAGCATAGTTGTAGTACCCTTGAATGAGTGCTCCTGCTGGAGTTTTCATGGTATTCTTGTTTACCAGAGAGGAGATCCGGTACAAGAATCTTATTCGTTGGTTGACTTTTTTTATTACATTGTTTGCCATTTTGTCACAGGAAAGATTTGCCTCTAGGATGGACCCTAGGTATGTAATTTCATCTTTCCTGGTGACAATATTGTCACCCACTGTAACAGAGAAGCCATTTGTCTTGCTGAGTTTGTTATTTGATCCGAAGAGAATGGACTCTGTTTTACCTATGTGTAATGATAGTTTGTTATCTGCGAACCAGGTGCAGATTTTGCAGAGTTCGGAGCTGAGGGCTTTTTCAACCTGCAACTTGTTCTTGTCAGAGACCAGCAAGGCTGAGTCATCCGCAAACAGGAACAAGTTGCAGTCACAAGCTGACAACATGTCATTTGCATAAATTAGGAACAGTAACAGTCCTAGTATGCTTCCTTGTGGAACACCACAGCTCACTGGGAGGGGGGATAGGGCGGGGGATAGTGTACATACATTAATAGAGATGGATTGATGTTGTCTCTCAATGCAACATGCATTAATAGAGATGGATTGTGTTGACAGGGCAAAGCACACCTAAATACACAGACTAATTGACACAAGAGGGTAATTGGATAATTAGACACAGCTGGGAGCAACAGAGTGACACAGAAACATTACATGGTCAAAATATAAATACACACAAGATAACAACACTAAACCAGATCACAAACCAACACAGACAGGGGAGACACTAGGCCGGGGACTGGAACATCACACACAAGACAGACATCAAATGCACAGACAACAGATTGGTGATAATAACATAACACAAATTGATGATCAATGAACAGAACTGCACCACCTGAATTAGTCCACAGGATGGCAGTAGCACATTGTTCACAAGGTGAGATGGACACAGACCAAAATTGCAGGTGGTGCAGCTCCGTGGGGAACGTTACAGGATTGATGTTGTCTCTCAATGCAACATGCATTAATAGAGATGGATTGATGTTTTCTCTCAATGCAACTGTGACGTACATGGGTACGTGGGTTGGTCATTACCATTATTACTGTATTTATGACACCATCTGAACATCAGGTTAGTATATGTAAATATGTTATGTTTTGTATGTGATGTGTGTGTGTGTGCATGATAGTTAATGCTGTCTCTTTTTCTCTTCCTGTCAGGTGCCGCCCGTCCCTACACTGAAGAGTGCTGATTGCCTAATGAATAACAGCTTATGGCAATCACCTCAAGAGGGACGGGTGGACAAATACCTGACAGCACACACACGTCTGGGCGCCTCATTTGAATCACTGCCACGTTCCAGAGTGGAGTGAGGAGGTTGCCTTCTTGCCTAGCTGTAGCTGTGGAGCGATACTGTGTGGCTTGGTGCCATTTACCACTTGGTGTGGATTAATCCTGTACTAGTTGTGGTGTCCTATGACGGACACGTTAATATTTTGCTAAGTGTTTGTTTGTCTGTATGTATACCTTGTTTGTTCTCCCCTACCTTTTTTCCCTGTGCACCATGGAGGAGGTTTAAAGCCCTACCTCCATTAAATATATAATTTACTATTTTGGAAAACGTCTTGTGTTGCGTCTTTCTTACCTACCTGGGACATTGTTTTAAAGGGGAACTATTTTACTATTTCTTTCACTATTTGGGCACTTTTACACAATTCCTGTGAGTCTATGGAACACCTCTGTAATATATTTTTTTTTTTTATTCATTGTTTTGTATTTCTAATCAAGTCCTCAAAAACAGCATTTTTCTACCTCAAGATTTCGAGCTGTTTTGAGCCTGGGCTCCTAAACCACTGTGCACCGTCGTGTTCGCCTGAACATTAACATGCAGCAGTGACTATATGACATCACATATAGGCACATTTTCAAACGACTCAGTTCAGTGAGGGTGAATATTGTGAGAGGAGAATTGGAAGAATGCGCCAATATGAGAATTTTGAGACATAGATCATATTAATATAAGTTCACATAGCTAGGAAACAATGCTAAACACTCAAAAAGGCCATTTATAAGATAGTTCCCCTTTAAAAGCAGTTACTGAGAGAGGCTGTTTTTTTGTTCATGTGCAGTCGGCTCCAGTTATTATTCTGTGTGGTCATCAGACCTTTGTACATGACAGCAACATACATTAATAGGAGAGTTTACGATACGCAAACTGTTTGGCTATTAATAGAAAACAAAAAGTATGTATCCTTTAAATTAGTCAATGAAGTCTGATGATGGTGGTCAATGGAACACATGACTCCAAACACTCAAGCAGACAGACACAACAGCGGTCAAATGAGAAGACATGCAGCGCCACGGACGGTCCGAGACGACACCGGGACCCTCAAGACACCCCGAAACACTGCAGAAGCCGTAGCGAGCCCCCCACGCAAAGAATCCCCAAAACGCCAACAAACCGAGGGAGCCCAACTATGAAAATCCATCAAAGCACAAGCAAGAGACCAGCACCCAACTCCAGGAAAGGATATCTCCCCATACTGTAACGGCTCATCTGGATGCCCAAGCAATATGTAACTGAGCTGCAAACCTGCAGACAAAGCAGCGATTAAGATTAGGATTGCAAAAGAACAAGGCAATCTTTGGGAATTTTGTGAAATATATGAAAAAGTTGTAATGTCACAATTTTGTATTATTTACATTTATATCTACACACAAATGTTAGCCAGTAGATCAAAACATCAAAGTGAAAATATTTGTAAAGCAAATGGCTTATCAGCTAAACATTTTGAAAGATTCACTAGATTACACATACAATCGCATTTGCAGGAGCACCCAGACATCCACTTTTTAAAAACTTATTTTTTTATATTTATTGAATATAAACCATCTCATTTTCGAGGGGGTCCTACACACAGAGTAACAAGAAAATACAATACATAACACAATACAAGACAACGTACAATACAAGACAATACAATCATCCATACTGACAGGAGCTCTCCCAAGCACAACCCACCCAGTCCAACACCCACAGAATCCTCCTGAGAGGATAACAAAATACATTTCATAAATGTACACACACACTAAAGAAAAAGAAAAGCAAGAAAGACATTAAAAACAGGAGCAGCTTGTCTGGAGATGAGTGAACAAGGATGACTTAAAGCTGAAAAAAGAGGTAATAGATCTGAGTGAGATGGGAAGATGATTCCAATCAGATGGTGCTTTAAATGGAAAGGCACGTCTACCAATTATCTTGGAGATTCAGGGTGTGAAAAAAATAGGTAATCAATATGTATTAGGCCATATGATGAGCTGTATGGGATTCAAAATTGTTTAAGGGGGACATTTGAATATGAATAACAACCGGTGAAAATGTCTTCTCATTTGGTGCTAGCTCGGTTCTCGGTGCTCCCCTCATCAACTGTGTGGAGTGGCCACTCTCACCAACGTGGCTGGGCTGAGGGATCAGGGGGGCACCACCTGCAGCTGAGACATGGAGGTTTCTGCTGCCGGTGCTACGTTGCCCGCTGTGTTGTTTTGGCTCGGCTCACTTAACTGGAGATGTGGCATCAGCCGCTACTTATCTTCCTCAGCTTCTCTGTCACTTTGCACGAGTCTCCGTTAATCCTTTGCTTGCTCCTCTGCCTCACCGGGACAAGGGCCGTGGCTCTGGGACAGTGGAGAGAAAAAGCCGCCATACTGCAGAACCAGCTCTTCCTCGTCTCTCGCGAGGAAACTATGAAAGAAGGAAGGGTCATTACGTCATTGTGTAGCCCGTGAACGCACAGCAGTGTGGAAGAGTGGAAACTTTCAGTTCGGCCGAGATTGAGTTGAATGGGATCAGCCTTCTGATTTCAACAGCTTATTAACTCATAAGTCAGAATTATCTGCAATTTGTTGCATTGTTAACTAACTAACGTTTTATATATTGGTTGATTTCCCCAGATAGCTGGTATATTTGGGATTTCACTGGCACCAAAGTCTGGTACCAAGCAGACCATAGAACGCTGTTATTCCGACTTGATGACCCTTCCTTCTTTTATAGTTTCCTTGGTCTCTCGAAAGCTTGAAGTTAAGATGGAGCGTGATCTGCTGTTTGCCGCCATCTCGTACAACTCACTGGTTAAGGTTAATTTCCTGTGGAAGGGGCATCTTTCATCCTGTCTTTCATCAGTTTGTGCAGGTAAACTGACAGCAGACACGGTGCTTGTTGCGTCCCCCACCAGAGTCATCAGGCCAAACATCTTGTTAACCTCCTTTGATGCCTTGTCAGCCAGAACGATGGGAAGAGGTTTCTAGGGGAAGGAGTGAGAGGCTAACATCGGCACTGACTCCTCTCCTAGGTGAGGACGACCTTGGTGAACAGGGTCTAGGAGGCCTTCATGCTGGAAATGACTGGAGCTGAAGCCTTAGATATTGATCGATGCAGCAACATTTCATCCTTGATTAATTCTACAGCATCTATGAATGTTGGAGCGATGAAGGCCGTTGGAGGGGCAGCCACTTGCTCGTGGTCCAGTCAGTTCAAAGTTCAGTTAAGCATCAAAGTTGAACACCTCAGCGGTGGTGGATGAGCGTGAAGCACCTGGGGCTAGCGGATACCTGGAGCTAGTGGATACCAGGGGCTAGCGGATACCAGGGCATGTGAGCGGCGCGGTGCGAGAGCGGCGTGGGGAGCGGAGCGGGCGGTTTTGACGTGAGCGACGGAGTGGGTTTTAAAATGGGTCGGCGCAACGTCCGGAGCGAGAGTTCTCCTCCGCTCCAATCCGCTCCGGGCCGCTTACAGTGGTTTAACACTGATGTAATATACATGTAGTACAATGCCAAAGCAACAGGTGGCGATGTACAAACATGAAGGCCATTTTCAACCAATGAGAAGGGTGAACCGTCACTCACATCCTGCTAGACCAAAGTATATTCCGCCATTGTTGTTGATGTTAGCTTACATGCTAATGTGAATGGCAGCGACCATAGCATTGTGGCTACGCTAGCTACCATCGCTTAGTAGAGCTAGTTGAATGGAAAAAACAACGTTATTTAACATTGCAGAATGAGTACAATTACAATACGGCTCAATACAAACAATTGTGTAGACCCAGGGGGTGTAGACTGTTGTAGTTTGGTCAAATCAAGCTAATTTACATCATGCTCCAAAAAAAATCTGCTGAGCGAGCTGTGGAGCGATGTGGAGCGGGGAGCGCTTGATTCGTAAATGAAGGTGAGCGGTGAGCGGAGCGGTGAGCGACTTGGGGGGGGGGGGGCGGGCCAACATGAGCGGATGGGAGCGGAACCAGACGTCTAGAGCGAAGAGCAGATTTTTCTAGCGCTCCGCTCACATGCTCTGGCGGATACCTGGGGCTAGTGGATATCAGGGGCTAGCGGATATCAGGGGCTAGTGTATAACCTAGATGGAAAACCACCTGGGATGGCCATGTGAGCTTGTGAGGTTCATAGAGCAGCCTTGACACTCTCACCCCACTCAGCACTGTGGCTGGGGGAGCGGCCGTCCTGCTACTCCTGTGGCACTGTGTCACTGTTAGAGGATGACGAATTCTCGTCGCCAGAGCCACTCTCTTCATCAGTTGCATCTTCCTTGGGGGTCAGCTGAGGAAAGTTGACCTTTACCATGGAAGGTATGTAGGACTCTCTATCAGTGTAGAGCCACAGGATGCTGTCATAGAAAGCTCCCATCTCCTGTGATAGCTTGGCAATGTCCTTGCAGGTGTTGGGATCCTCAATGCAGGGTTCGAAATTAACGGGGGCTTGGGGCATAATGCCCTTGAAAATGGACAAAATGCCCTCGAAAATCAGTTAAGGGGGGCACAAAATGCCCCCGACAGTTTACTAATTATATATATATATTTATCCGGTAATGGAGCGTCTGTGTATCATACGGTTCAGATGACGCGCAAATAAAAAAAATCATTTGGCGGAGGTGAGCACTGGCTGCTGCAGCAGCAGCACTGCAGCTGAGCCAGGTGCTAGTCAGTTTGTGTACAAATGGCAAGCACAATCTAAATCAATCTTCATTACGACTTTAAAAACATAGCCATTAACATTACATAGGCATACACACATCTTGCCATAGCGTTAGCAGTTTGTACAATACAACGCACGTTTTAACTATGGTAGCACTAGCCCCAGCTAATACAGTCAATGAAATGTTATCGTAGCTACAAGCTAGCAGAGGAGGGAATGAGAGTCTGAGAGGCGGGGTGTTTAAAGACAATGATAGGCGTTTATTCAACATCCAAGAAGGCTAACATACAACTGTGTTTTACTAACTCCAACCGGGACTATTGCCGCTTAACCCGCTTTCGTGCTGCTTGTTGATGTTTGATCTCCTCCTAAAGTTACCGGAGCTGAATGTGCCACACGCTAAAATGTCCGTGGGGACCCGGCGCCAACCCATAGATAGTTCCAACTCAACGAATTACGTAATCCACCACAGTTGCACTCAATATTTAAATAATGTTAGTCTAAATAAATGTAGATACATAATAATTTCAAGCAGAAAACGAATCTTTCCATTAAGAACTGACAATCAGGGAATTTAAACATGGTTGACATTGTTTTTTTGTGTTTATATTATAGAAAGGAAAGTCTAGTGCTGGCTGAGCATATTGTTTGTTTGCACTAAGTTAATACTTTGACAAATGTAGCCTATATTTTTCAGTCAGTTCGGTCTTTGTGTGCCAAACATTATTTAAGGCTGTAAACACTGTAAACCTTTTTATATATATATATATATATATATATATATATATATATATATATATATATATATATATATATATATATATATATATATATATATATATATATATATATAAAGGTTATATATATATATATATATATATATATATATATATATATATATATATATATATATATATATATATATATATATAAAAAGGTTTTATATATATATATATATATATATATATATATATAAATGAGAAGCATGTTTAGATTTGAGTGTTATTTTTTTTTAATAAAAATGTACGTATATCGAACCGAACCGAAAACCGTGACCCCCAAAACCGTGATACGAACCGAACCGTCCATTTTGTGAACCGTCCCACACCTACCGTTTATCATAAAAATTCAGTGCCCCCGAAATGCAAAAAAAAGCCCCCGAAAATCAATTAAGGGGGGCAAAAAAAGCCCTTGACATTTTTTTTTTTATTTCTAACCCTGCCTCAATGTCACATTGTTCCACTTGTTGAAGGGTAGACAATCCTTTCAGTTTGATGAATGTACACAAATGGTGGGGAAATGGTCGTTTGGGGATTGCCCCTTGTGCTGGTTTTTAAGCAAAGCATTAATGATGTATAACTGATGCAGTAGCTTGCAACCGCCCATTGTATTTTCGCAGGCAGGGTTTTGAACTGTCTTTGCCTTAACTGCCCCAAACCTTCCTTTTTAAGCCAGGGCCAATCTCCTCTCCTTGAAGAATAAAATAAATCTTTTATCCTAAATTCCAAATCAAAAATCCATTTGGACTCAAAATCCCATTCCAAAAGATAATCTGTTTGATTAACATTAATGTATTTGTCCATGTATTTTGAATAGGCTTATTCTCTTCCTCAGCCACCTGTTAGATGTTCCGATAATCCCAGTGAGTGATGGCTATACGATAGTGTCCTGCGTTGTGTACTTTTTTAATGATCCCTCTGGTGTGCTCACGGAAACATCTGATAATCCCAGGCAGAATGAACACCTCACACGATTCAGTTGACAATCATCAAGGAGAACATTTATTCAACCAGACAGGGTAGTTTTACAGGAATAATGTGGTCTTCCTTGACATACGCAGCAGCTTGTGATAAGGTCCGGTGATTTAAAGTTCATTTGATAAAGTCCGTTAATAAAAGTCCAATTGATCAGCTCCTCATAATCCTCTCTCTCTCTCTCTCGTTCCGTTATTCCTCAACTGAAGATGAATCACCCCCCCCCCCCACCTCCTCCTGCTCTCCATCCTTATCTCAGGAATGCTGTTGTGACTGCTAGGCACCGGGTCGCCTAGCGACCTGCTCCAGTCTTGCCCTACTTACACTTTCTGAAGAGAGGTGTCACACCTCTTCTCTGCCATGCAGAGAGTGACTGTTTTGCTCCCATCAACATTAATTCATATTATAATCACAGACGAATCACCACAATTCTTCAGTCCCTCCTTTTGATTCAACAGAACATATGTTCACTTGATTATACAGGATTAATTATTCCCCTAAATTATACCAGGGTTAATCAATAGATTCCCCCCCCCCCCTAGGCACCTTTCACTATCCTTACAGAGGTATCATTTCCATGGGCACAGAGGCCCCCTGTAAACGCCGTAACTGAGGCCCTCTTCCCCCCAACAAGACGCGCTGGATCAGGCAACGGACCAGACTGACAACCACCAGCACCACTGTCAGCACCAATACCATGGGCGCGGCCAACTGCATTAACATGGCTGACCATGAGCTCCCCGACAGCCACGTGGAAAAAGAGGACCCCCCAGAGCCAGATGCCGGGGAAAATTGGGTTGCCATCTTCCGTATCAACTCTATCTGCTCCCTGAGGGGTTTGGAATTGTCTGGTATATAGAAACAACAGGTCGTGTTCAGGACCCGGCACAAACCTCCTGCCTTAGCATAGATCATGTCCAAACCCATCCGATTCTGCAAGGTCACCTGACGCATTTGCACCATTTCCTCATTGACCAGACCCAGAGCTGCCTGTGTTCGATTGGCTAAAGCCCCATAGGCTCCCGCCAACTTCCCCACATCCCATGTCAACAGCTCCACCCCCACCCCTGGTAACAAGAACATTAAGAGATCTTCCCCCACCCCGTGCTGTGTTACCAACCCCTCTATCGATCCTGACACCTCCTCCCTCCTATACCGATGACTGGAGTGCTGACTCGACTCGCTGGGGAGACCAACACCATGGATTCGCTCAACTGACTCCCAGGTCCGGTGCACGACCACTCCTGGGAGAACAAATGCCAGATAACAGGTGCCACTCCAGTCCTCCGGGAGGGACGTATATGCCGTCATTCCACAAACCCAGAACGCATTCTCCAAGGCGTGCAGGCCTCGGATACCTTTCGGTATACAGCGCGTGGTCTTCACACTACACAAACTCGTACCCACCTCCCTGGTCCCCCCCTGCCTGGACAGACAATAAAACCCCCGTGTGTTCTGCGCTAACGACACCGGCACCTGCTCTCCCGCCCATACCACCCCTGGATCATACTTGGTGTCTACCCCCAACCCCAGGCCCTCGGCTGGCCGAAGCATGGTGGAGACCACTGCCCGTTCCAACCCGGCCTCCGCTTTCTGAGAGAGTCGTACAACCTGATCTTGCATGGTAGAGGAGTTGAACGGGACCGCCATCTGTGGCACCCCTGTATGCTGAGATAAGGGTATCTGCATACAGACATAACATTCCTTGATGTTCACTGTGTCAGCCACTTGATGTGCCCACTGGAGGGCGCTGTTGTGCAACACTGGTTCCCCCAGTGCCACCAACACCACCAATAGACTCCCAAGGAAAACCCTCATGTTCACTCCCTGTGGTTGACGTGTAGATTGATTGGTGGACCCCGGAACGACCTCACCTCTTTAAATGGAAAACCCTGTCTCGTCCCCTCCCCCGTTTTGTGGAAAGACCGGATAGCTCTATGTACCTCCTCACTCTAGAGCCTAACTGCTCACGGTCTGGACCTTGATTGTCACTAAAGGGTTTATCAATCAACACACACAACACTCCACATGGTCGTTGACTCTGGTTATCTTCCCGTTCGATCTTCGGATGATCCCTGGATTGTCTCTGGATCGTGCCGTCCTGTGCCCCCCCCCCCCCCCTCCGGTCGCCGCCGTCTTCCACTTGGCCCAACCCGTCCACAGTCCGTAGGTCTCCGGACTCGTCTCCTCCAATGGTCTCGGCCCCGCCCGTCCACGGTCCGTAGGTCTGCCTGGACTCGTCTTCTTCAATGGTCCTGTGGACACAGAATGGAGGAACAGGGAGTCTCTTTCCGATGGGGAAAACCGGGAATTCCCACTCTCCCCCCCCCCCCCGTCTCTCTCCGAGACCGTCTGATTGTCACATTGATCTTATATGGGTTTTAACTAATCATCTCATTTTAAACTCAAAACATTTCATTTTTTTTTTTTTTTTTTTTATAATCACCCAAACACTAATAATATAGGTTTCTTAACTAATCATCTCATTTTAAACTCTTTGATCTTATATAGGTTTCTTAACCAATCATTTTTTTCTTTTTCTTTTTTTTTTAATAATAAAAATTTATAATAAAAATCACACCAAACAATAATCACACCAAACACACCATCATTCTACACTCCCCACTCTTTCCCCCTCCCCTCCTTTTTCTCAACACCTTTACCTGTCCTACCTCGGGGTCAACTGTAAGATCCTGATCAAACTGGCCAGTATCACGTCTTCGTCTGTTTGGCCCTCCATCCAATTCCTCTGCGTTGTGTACTTTTAATGGTCCTGACGTCTCCGATACTGGTAGATAAGATCCTTATCTCCCCCCGTTAGTGCAATCCATAAACCATAATAATTCTCCACTTCCGTAAGAATTCGACACTCCGACACCGTGAGATACCTTATGAGGAAAAGCGTTGTTTTATTGCTATAAACAGAACCTCATAATCAGATGTTATCAGATGTTATCAAATTGTGTCGTCCTTGAAGAGTCTATTCTAATGATCTTTCGGTGTGTTCGTCTATCGTCCTTTTGTTATTCAGTCCAATAGTGTTCAGGCCTGGTCGTCAGCCTAACCCTCCTCGTGTTAGCCGAAGCTAATGATGTGTGGCATTCTCCCCCCCCCCCCCCCCCCCCCTCCGTGATAAGAGGAGAGAGAGTCTCTTCTGGTTTCTTCCCTCTTAGTCTCAGTCAGATTTTAGTCTGCTCAACACCCGGAAACACCGTTCGACTTATAGATGTTCGTCGTCGCAACGACGGCCCCGCCTTCTGGTTGTCATGCGACGTGTTGTCATGACAACTGCTAACCTTTCACACATTAAACGTTTCATTCACTGTTGCATTAAAATAAACCCCTCTCCCTCGCTCTGGGCCTACAGTACACTCTTATCAGTTTGTTCCTGCTAAGGAATGCAAAACATTGGGCTGGCTGCTAAACATTCTGCAGTGCTGGCTACTGCCTCTTCTTCTATCACCGTTTTCTAAAGCGAACCATGCACATTTCGTTACCACCGTTTTAGCTGTGGTCATCTCTCCCCAATCTATACATCACATACATTGAAAAAGCACCCCAAATCCTTCATTCCCCCCTTTGATTCTTAATCAACCTTCAGAATCATAAATCATTATTTGGTTTTTTAATTAATTATGCCAAAAATAGACTCATAACAATGAGGGCCCCGCCGTCTGCTGTTTGCCTTTTTGTTTTCCATTACCCGCATCACACCCAAACCAGAAAGGATAAACAACGGTCATGGAGGAGAGAGAGAGAGAGAGACAGAGAAAAACACAGATTGCAACTTTTCAGACGACACACCTAAAACCCTTCGGCCCCCCTATTAGGTACCCCACGTCCAAATCAGAGCGCTCCCTTCCCTCTTACAGTACACCTCCCATCTTGGGCCGGTCCTGTCTTCTAGGGCAAGGGCCCCTTTCAGTGACGGCTCCTTTCCTGAGCTGGTCCCCCTCCCAGGGCGCGGTCCCCTAGGCAAAAATGTCTCCCCTGGTCTGCTACTGCTCAGTGTCTCTGGCTGTCCTCTCCACATCTGCTCCTCCACCGCCGCCGTCTCCTCTCTCTTGTCGTGGACGATCTGTGTACCAGGCTGCCGTGCCTGGCCCCTGCGGCTTCCTCCTCCTCCAGTCTGTCTCCTGGCCATCTCCATCGCTGTCGGTGTCATTCCCCCCTTGGAAGCAGAAACACAACACCGGCAGTCTTTCTGTACACTCGACCCTGTGTTTTCTATTAGTCTACTGTGGCGTTGGGGCCTGCAGCTCGTTCTCTATATATTTTTTTCCTCTGCAAGCCCCTGCCATGGCCACGCCCTTTCAGACTGTTGGACGGTATGAGTGTCCTACAGCCCATGGCGCTATTTGTTCTCTATTAGTCCCCCACCTTCTCAACACCCATATCTAATCCTACAGGGCTGTTCCCTGTTTTGTTGTCTTCCGGCGTGACACCAGCAGCTAAACGATACCCACTCGGCGCTCTACGTTTGTCCCACGGGTGACCCCCAGCGCGCGCCAGTTCTTTCTGGTGACGTGTCCCCTCAAGACTCTGCCTATTTATTAGGTGTGAGAAGGCCCCACTGGAATTCAAACTACCTCTTTAATTCCATAATTAACCCATTCAAATAACTGCACCATCTTTCTGTGCAATTCTCATTTAATCCATTGTATAATTAAACTCTATATCTAATATTATTATTATAATAGATCCACTCTCTGTGCTCATTAGATTCACTATTGAATCACTCCCCCACTCCGCCACTAGATGGTAGTACAGGCCTATATCTAAATATTCCCCTATGGGTAATGAAAACTCCCCAGCACTACCCCCCCTCCGCCACTAGGTGGCGACCTACTCCTCCTCGATGGTGTTTAGTTGACGCGTCACTTCCTCGTGGCTCACGGCCATCTTGTATCATCCTCCTCGTGGCCCCTTTTGCGGCCATCTTGTCTCGCTCATAATGGCTACTCTCAAACAAACAAACGCTGCCCTCCTTTTCAAGGCCTAACAACAAAACAACTGTTTCTTAGAGTCTCGTCGGCCAAACAGGTCATAATGATGTCTGCAGGTCACATGACAATAGATGATCTACTAACATGCAAGTACTGAACAGGTCAAAAATAGACTGAATGCCAAATGACGGTAGGTCTGAAAAACGTAGGTAGATTCTCCCGACTCACAGTCCCGCGTTCCCGCCTTTTGCGAGGAAAACAACCCTTATATTACAGACCAACAAAAATGGAATTAACCCCTTAGAACACTGCCTTCCTTCACCGGCCCGTTTGTTTTTCATTCCCTGATAAAACCCATCTTGGTTTTTCAAAACACCATGGCTCTCTGCTCATATTATCACAGCTGGCTTCTCTGTCGCTACTTATTTACGGATGCACTATCTTTGTTCGTTTTTATTTGGCTTAAAAGATCAAAACAACCATGTGTGCACAGTGAACTCACATCTTTCTCCGGAGCGCTGTTCCGCCTCATGACCGCTCGACTCGACGCTCTCTCCCAGGGCTGGCCGGCCTTGCTTCGATCATGATTCTCCCACACATTGATGACTGTTGTCCACTGTCGCCCCATTATTGAAAAAGTCTTTATCCGTTGTTCTCATCTCTTGCAAATCCGGCTGTCATCAACAACCAACTGTTCCCGTTGTTTTAATCTCTTGCAAATCCGGGTCACGGCACCAACTGTAAGATCCTGATCAAACTGGCCAGTATCACGTCTTCGTCTGTTTGGCCCTCCATCCAATTCCTCTGCGTTGTGTACTTTTAATGGTCCTGACGTCTCCGATACTGGTAGATAAGATCTTTATCTCCCCCCGTTAGTGCAATCCATAAACCATAATAATTCTCCACTTCCGTAAGAATTCGACACTCCGACACCGTGAGATACCTTATGAGGAAAAGCGTTGTTTTATTGCTATAAACAGAACCTCATAATCAGATGTTATCAGATGTTATCAAATTGTGTCGTCCTTGAAGAGTCTATTCTAATGATCTTTCGGTGTGTTCGTCTATCGTCCTTTTGTTATTCAGTCCAATAGTGTTCAGGCCTAATCGTCAGCCTAACCCTCCTCGTGTTAGCCGAAGCTAATGATGTGTGGCATTCTCCCCCCCCCCCCCCCCCCCCCCTCCGTGATAAGAGGAGAGAGAGTCTCTTCTGGTTTCTTCCCTCTTAGTCTCAGTCAGATTTTAGTCTGCTCAACACCCGGAAACACCGTTCGACTTATAGATGTTCGTCGTCGCAACGACAGCCCCGCCTTCTGGTTGTCATGCGACGTGTTGTCATGACAACTGCTAACCTTTCACACATTAAACGTTTCATTCACTGTTGCATTCAAATAAACCCCTCTCCCTCGCTCTGGGCCTACAGTACACTCTTATCAGTTTGTTCCTGCTAAGGAATGCAAAACATTGGGCTGGCTGCTAAACATTCTGCAGTGCTGGCTACTGCCTCTTCTTCTATCACCGTTTTCTAAAGCGAACCATGCACATTTCGTTACCACCGTTTTAGCTGTGGTCATCTCTCCCCAATCTATACATCACATACATTGAAAAAGCACCCCAAATCCTTCACACCCTACTTATAATTCAGGGGCACAAATAGAACAGAATGTCTGAAATTTGCACAAATGCATTTTGAGTTACTTACTACTATGCACATGTATGCATGTGCATGTACATGTACACACACACACACACACACACACACACACACACACACACACACACACACACACACACACACATCTACCCACAGTACACCACTCTCCAACAAAATTAGGTCAGCTAAGCCCAGTGTTATTGTAGGAGTTGAAAAGGAGAGTAGCACCTGGGCTGAATAACAGGATGCTGTAAGTGGAATTATGTTCTCAATACAGTTATTTTCTGAAATGGTTGCTGCACATAAAGTAATAAATTACAATAAAGCAGAGAATACATGTAGCCTACTAACTCACATATACGCTTTTGTTTATGTGAAATATGGGGACATTACAGACCTTATTTTCTTACATTTAAATGTAGTCATTTAGCTGACACTTTTATCCAAAGCGACTTACAAGTTCTGTACAACAAGTCAGCATAGGGTACAACTCTGGCAGCTAAGGGTAAGTGACAGTGTCGAACTTGAGTGATACAGACTTGAGTGCTATTAGCATAGGTAGTAATATAGGCAAGGTAGATTACTGCGGAACATTTTTCGGATAGGAATGGGTCTGAGGTGGCCAGAAGATGTAGAGCGGAGGGGTCTTGAGTGTGCATAATTAAGAGACAATTGACCGGAGGTAGGCGGAAGCCGTTCCCTTCGCAGCACATTATTCCACACTAACCCTGTCGAGCTCATAGGACTTGCTGTAATTATCTGTCACAAGGGTAGAGGTGTTGGACAAAGGAGATAGAGGTTTGTTCCAAGGGTGTTTAATGAAAATATCACAGGATACAACACTACAGAACTTGACAGCCTGGCTAACTAACCAAAATGTATTATAATGAAAGGCATAAAGAACAGTCTAGATACTGAAACTCCACTAACTAAGAACACATAGGGTCTCATTCCCCAACGGATTTACGACAAGATATTTTGCTCTCAGGCCGATTTGCGACATATTAGGGCTGGTAGAGAGATTCCACAAACGTCCCTAAGATTGGATTCGGCCATGGCTGAGAGCAGAATTTACGATTGCTGAGGAGCACACTTAACTTGACAGACTGTGTGCTCCATGTTCTTAATGGCTTTATTTGGGATGAATCATAGTAATTCCTTCATGTCAACCACTAGCGGCCTGGCCATCGGGAGCACCGGGAGTTTTCCCGGTGGCCTGGCAGACTGGCATGGCCTGGCTGCCCTGGCAGATTGGAAAATGCTTTTTTTTATTTTTAAATTTGTTTGTTTGTGCCCGCAGTCAGGCCACTGAACTCCGAAGCAGGCCAGGTCGGTATACATGTTTCTATTTGCGCATATATAACCAATGCGTTGTGTACTTTTTTAATTGAAAGACAGACACTTGCTCCACGGTCTTGGGTGGTTTATTCTGGTAACACACAAAAGATCCTGGTCAGACATGTGGTCGGCTCATCAAACACCTCGAACACCGCTCACACGGGCTCCTTCCTCATGTAATGGTTAATATAATAACATGAAATAAACAATGTACAATCAAATGACAATATTTAGTACCTGGTAACACACAAAAGATCCTGGTCAGACAGGTTATGTGGTCAGCTCATCAGACACCTCGAACACCGCTCACTACAGGAGAATTAGGAATAATTAGCCTACTAGCATGTGGGCTAGTTATATACATTTTCGACACCATCTCACTTAATTATTATTTTAACACATTTACCATACAGTCGCTACCTTTTACAATGTATTGTCAACATGCCTACATTAATACTTCCAACTAGTAGTGAGAGTTAAACATTTAGGAATGTTACAGTATGTTCATTCTGAGTGTACTGTCTGTGAACCTACCACGGGCTCCTTCCTCATGTAATGGTACCACGCTAACGTGAACACTTGGGTTGAAGCCCACAAGGAAACGCCCACCAACCAATAAGAATCCCTAGAACAATTAAGTGCCATGCTATTGGGTCTTAGTTACCTTGACAAGTGGAATCACAATAAACTCTGTTACACATATATAAGTTCAGGCAAGCAGGCAGGAATGAGTTAACTTGTTATTCACAACCCAGCACGATGCAGTGCGCCTGAGCGCGGCCTGCATGCGCAGGCCTCGCCAGTCGCCAATCTCAAACAAGCCTATTAATTTAAATCATGATGAGATCAACTGCCGAAACCCGGGAGATATGAAAGTTGTAACTCCTTCCAAGCACTGCAGACACAAGTGGTTTCCTTTCGACGGGTTTATTAAAGGCTTGGTCCTCCAATCCACCGTGAAAACTTAAACAGAAACATACGTTGCGTCAGGTCAACACAAACAATAATATACACGGTATGAAAACAACACATCAGAAAAGCAAAATACAAACAAACATTAAATACCTTGTTGGCTGCATGCTACATAAAAAGGGGTCTTATTCTTCTGTTCTTGGTAACAGTCTTGATAGTGGTACACTACACATAGTGGTACACTCTTAGAATTTAGAGAGCCTGTACAATGGTCTCGGACCATTCCTGCCGGTTGCTCGCAGGTGTCTTAATCAGTCCCAGTCTCCGACCATCCCTGCCGCTTGCTCGCAGGTGTCTTAATCAGACCCAAATGTAAAAACACAGCAGCAGCCTAACGGGACACCATATATGACCAGACGTCAAAATGAATATATTATAAATTGTAGCAAATTAAATAATAAAGAAAATAAGAAATGAAACATGAATACATTCTCAAATATTACACTTACAAACTGAAATATCATATAAATGATGAAACCATATAACGGCCACAGTTACACTCCCACCAAATCGCACACACGTGGGATTTCTCTGAACATAATTTGGTTATCTTCTAAATTAAATATTTCTTGTGGTCATTCAGCCGCTAGTTGTGCCCCTCCTGGGGACTTGTACAGAACTTGTAAGTCGCCCTGTATAAAAGCGTCAGCTAACTGACTAAATGTAAATATCATTATTAACATACATTTTAGGCAAAACATTAAATTAGTCTGCTTCAAGTAACGTTACAACCTTCTGTACAGGTCTATCAAGGAACACTCTTTTAGTTGTAGGTTTCCCTTTTTTGTCAACGGTGGTGTCACTCACCAGCAATTTCAATTTTCTCACCCTACCATCTGACCCCGTGTATAAACATAAGACAGGTAAGTAAGAGATCATGTATTTTGAGATTCTTCCTCCCTTCCACATAGATCGGATCAAAGCAGTCTATGCCAAGCAGTCTATGCCAGCGTAAGTGAAGGGTGGAGTTGCTTCCGATCTTGTGGTAAGTCACCCCCTCTTTGTCCTTCAGTACATCTTCTGTACTTTCTACACTTGACACATTCCGAGAATCTCTGTAGGCGATCCAATGATGATCTGTTTTCCTTTGCTTTAGTGTTGCACACAAAAGCCTTGTGGAGTTCAGGATCATCTTCCTTAATTTCTCCCACCTTGAGTTCTCCGACAGGTCGTTTTTTCTTCTTTTTTCTTTTCCCTTTTCTTTTCTTTTCCTTTTCTTTGAATGGTAACGGTATGTCGTAGTGACCATTGTTCTTTTGCGTGATGGTCTCTCTCAACTTCGACAGGCACTTGATATGTTCTTGAGACACAGGGTCATGTTCTCCAGTTTTTTCTGAGAAGTCTGATTCAAGAACTCTTATGTCTGAGGGAGTCATTCCTTTTACTTGGGTTCGGCTCACATAGTGTACTTCAGTTTTGAGATTAACAGAACGTTTCACACCTGCTGTTACTCGTCTCAATACTATGCGATGGCTGATTCCGATGTCTACACAGGGATTCCCATGGCCAACAATACTCCATCCAAGGTCTGTACGCTGTGCATAAGGCTGACTTTCTTCGCCAGACACAACTTCCCTTGGAAGCAGGGCTTGTGAGCAGTCGTACCCAATGAGCAGACCTACTTTACAGTCCTGCATAGGTGCAATCTTTCCTTGGAGGTGCTCTAGATGGGACCACGCTTTTGCAGTTCCATCTGTTGGTATGTGTGTTCTGTTGGCTGGAATGAAATCCCGAGTATAGACTGGTGGTAACAATATCTTCTTACCAGAGTAAAAGCCACGGATTTGTAAGTTGTCTATTCTTTCAGAGCTTACTACTGTGGTTCTTGAGGTCATAGTAGAGAGCTTGACTTTGACCTTGACTTTGGTTGCTTCCAACGCTTCTGCTACTTCCCTTATAACAAAGGTTGTGTCGCTTTGAGAATCCAACAGAGCGTAAACAAGGACTTCTTGTGTTGGTTGAGTCGTGGATGAAAGCCACACAGGAATTATTGCAGTTGTTTGTGTGTTAGCTTCATGAAGTATTACTCTATGTGAAGTAGAGTTTGTGGTTGTTTCTTTGCATTGTGTCGATTGAGGTCTTTCTTTGTACCATTGTTGACTTGTACTTGGCTTGTCTTCATTTAGCTTTAGCTTGGCTTGTGGTGGTCTTTGTCCTTCTTTGGCTCGCTGCTCATGCAGACATGTAGGATGTTGCTTGTGGCACACGTCGCACACATTCCTACTGTTGCAGCTCTTTGAGTAGTGACCAGACTTGAGACAACCAAAACATAGCTTTTCAGCTTGAACAAATTTGATTCTGTCTGTAACAGGTATCTCCATGAACTTCCTGCATTTATGCAAAGTATGCCCGTACTTCTCACAGAAAATGCATGTTATGATGACAGTCTTTTCATTGGAACATGTGGTCAGTGCCTTTGCTTCAAAGCTTTGATATCTTGGGCTTTTTGGTTTTTCAGTCTCACCTTGTTTCAGTGACTGTAGTGATGTAACAGGGTTGCAGGCAATTTTCGCTTCTCTTGTCAGAAACTTTACAAATTGGCTGAAGGAGGGGAATTGGTTACGCTTTTCTACTTCTTGGATAACCATCCTGTTCCATCTCGCTGTTAGCCAATCAGGCAACTTTAAAAGAATTTTCCTGTTTTCATTACAGTCATTTAAAATGTCCAATGCCTTGATGTTGACCATGGCAGCCTCGCAACTCCTGAGAAAGTCTGCAAACTCTCTGAGCTCAAAGCTGTCCTTAGATCCTATCTTGGGCCATGCTTGGAGCTTGTCTCTGTATGCTTTTGCTATTGTAAATGGATTTCCATATCTCTCCTCCAAAACCTTCCATGCTGCAACATAGGCAGATTTGGTTCCGAGTAAGAAATAGCCATCAAGTGCTTTCTTAGCTTGTCCACGTACATACCTACGGAGGTAGTATATCTTCTCCTTGTCTTCAATGCTCTTCTGATCAATCAGTATATCAAAGGAACGTTTCCAGTCATTGTATTTCAATGGGTCCCCACTGAATAATGAAGGTTCAGGAATTGGAATTCTGTTGACACTCAAAGCACCTGCCAGCATCTTAACAAGCTCTGCTGTACTGTCATTTGAGGAGGTGGTCACAACTTGTGGTACGGGAGACGTATACAGGGACAGAGGACTTGTGGGAGCAGGCACTTTGTTGTCTGCTACCCTCTCATGTTCTAGTACGTCTTTCCGCTCTTCTTCTGTGGCCTCCACTTGATCGTACACAAGAATTCTTGCTCGTGCTGCATTAAGACCTTTCACTGCCTCCAAATGCTGTATCTTTCTCCGCTTTTCCTCCAGAGTCCTTTGTATAGCTCCATGTTCTTCTTCCAGTTGAGCTTTAATTTTAGCTTCCTCTTCCTCTTGTTCTAAACGACGCTCTAAACGACGCTTTATGCCTGCTGCCTCTTGCTCAGCTATCTTCTTTTTAGCTTCTGCTTCTAGGCACTGCATTTCCAATTGTTCTTTTTCTTGTTCTTTTAACACTTCCAGAACAGCTTGGCTTGCAGCAGCATCAGCGACAGCATCTTGTCGCTTTACAGAAGAACTGCTTGAATGCACTGAGGTGCCTTTCCTGGAAGAAGTGGCAGAACCAGATTTATATGCGCTTTTCCTGGAAGAAGTGGCAGAACCAGATTTATAGGTGCTTGAGTCAAAGAGAGAGCCTGCTTCTGGCCACTCTTTCTCTCCTTCTTCTAACACACTTCCCCCCAGTCTAAATGTGGCTCTGGACACAATTATCTCAGAAATCCCTGCACACAGATCCACTCTTAGACGTGTGTCCTGGTCTGGAGTTGAGATGTCACGTAGTTCATCATAAATATGCTGCACATCATTAGAAAGACCTGTGACATCTGTAATGATATCAGTAAGCAGCTCATTAGACAAATGTTCTGTTGATTGTGATAACGGACCTTTAGAAGATTTAACTTGTGTCCTCCATTTATTGTAAATGTAGTTAAATCTTTGTTGCAGCGCTTTGATCTTATCCTCCTGCATTGCTTTACCCTTCTCTGTTAGAGTTCTGGTTCTTTGAGATCATTTTGGTACCTCTTGCTGGGCTTCAGCACCTTCTTCCTGACCTTCTTCAGGTCGGTCTTGGGAATTTGCACTATCCCTAACACTGTCCCCTACTTCAATTGCAGGCCTAATTGGCTCTGTCATTGTAAATCACTACTTTAAATTGACCAAAATTTGTAAAGAAAAAATAGTAAATACACCTTTAAACCTTTAGCCTGTGTTGTACTCAAATTTGAATTAAATGCAGTACTCTCCGAGCAAATCAAATTGCTTAATTCAATTGGCTTTCAAAATAACCTCCACATATATATTAAGCGCTTCAGAACGCTTAGGAACATAAATATTAGATGCCAATAATAGCCTTCACCTATAAATTATACGTGCCTTTTATAGGTTATAATTTCCAAAACACACTTTAAATTAGAAATGAATTCAATCAGAAAATATTTATACTTTAACGTTGACACCTTAATGTGTACAAATGGTTAGCTTCAGTTAAATTATATAGGCAAATAAGTCAAAATGTTTTTAGCACGCACACCACAGTAATTAGAATTCACAGTCAAATATATTATAGAAACATTTACAAAGCACTCTTCTTGACCTGACCACTCTTAACTTATAATGTCCAAGTACTTTATGGCTTTATCTTGAAACGCTGCTCATTATACTGTGTGCATCTTCTTACTTCTTTGTGTTTATGCATGTAGTGCGTATTGTTTGTGACTCATCTGTCCTTTGATGACGGCGCGCAGGCAGCGCAGCAAACATTGTCGGGGAAGGTCCGCTGGACGCCGGCCTTAAACTTGGACTTGCTTCATCGCCCACTTGCATCGATGAACAGTCGAGTTTTCACTGTAACTCCTTCCAAGCACTGCAGACACAAGTGTTTTCCTTTCGACGGGTTTATTAAAGGCTTGGTCCTCCAATCCACCGTGAAAACTTAAACAGAAACATACGTTGCGTCAGGTCAACACAAACAATAATATACACGGTATGAAAACAACACATCAGAAAAGCAAAATACAAACAAACATTAAATACCTCGTTGGCTGCATGCTACATAAAAAGGGGTCTTATTCTTCTGTTCTTGGTAACAGTCTTGATAGTGGTACACTACACATAGTGGTACACTCTTAGAATTTAGATAGCCTGTACAACTCGTCTCGGACCATTCCTGCCGCTTGCTCGCAGGTGTCTTAATCAGTCCCAGTCTCCGACCATCCCTGCCGCTTGCTCGCAGGTGTCTTAATCAGACCCAAATGTGAAAACACAACAGCAGCCTAACGGGACACCATATATGACCAGACGTCAAAATGAATATATTATAAATTGTAGCAAATTAAATAATAAAGAAAATAAGAAATGAAACATAAATACATTCTCAAATATTACACTTACAAACTGAAATATCATATAAATGATGAAACCATATAATGGCCACAGTTACAAAAGTTTTGGATAGCTCTAGAATGGGTGAAGACGAACGTCGGACTAAAATTGAAAGAATGAGACGAAAGCGGGGCGCAATCAGAGGTGTTACTAGACGAGTTTTGAATCAGATGGACATTGAAATTGATGTGGAAACTCTGGATGTTGATCACTTGATCACTTTATTGGATGTACTGCTGGGAGTTAAAGAAGACAGTTTGTTGGAACCTGACCGTGAAATAGAACAGCTATAAGTCTGATGGATGATTTGGATGCTGATATTGAAGCCGCGGAGATGTAAGGAACCAGGAACGCGTCATTATGTTGAACTGACGGCAGCAGCGCGAGGGTGAGTGATACTATAATGAATCGACTAGAAGATCACAGAGAGCGCCAGTGAAGTAGAGAAATGCAATGTAACTGCACCGGTAAACTTCTATAAAGGACACTTTCGTATTATAACCCGACATTTGGACAATCCATTATTTGGAAAGTAGTTATTCTACACTTTGGTGTAGTGCAGTGCTTCTCAAACTTTTTCTGTCAGGCCCCCCTTTGGCGGACCAAAATATTTTGGGCCCCCCCCCCCCCTCGCCCCAACAAAATAGTCATGAAATGGGCCATGTTTAAATTGATTGAAATAACACTCCGCCTACCTCCGGTCAATGGTCTCTAACTACACACCCTTAAGACCCCTACGCTCTGCATCTTCTGGCCGCCTCACACCTACTCCTATCCAAGCTCCGGGAGGGTCATCAAAGAGAAGTCGCCTATTCTCAGTCCTTGCCCCACAATGGTGGAATGAACTACCCACCCCAGTTAGGACAGCCGAAACACGTCCAATCTTTCGCCTTCGACTAAAGACGCACTTCTTCAACCATTATCTGAATTAAAAAGCAATTTAAAAATCTAACCCTAACTAACCGTACTGTCATGCACTTGTCCTAATAAACTAACCTACACTGTAGCACTCAACACTTTGATGAACATTGTTGCTCAGCTGATAGAGTTGTGCCCTTCCTGATGGCTTGTCGTACAGAACATGTAAATCGCTTTGGATAAAAGCGTCAGCTAAATGACTAAATGTAAATGTAAACACCAATATCGTGACCTTTCAAATTGGCCCTATATTTTGTTTTCAGAGCTGTCATGGATGAAAAGCCAGCTTCACACAGATACTGTATGTGGTGCTGAATGGTATCAACACCTTAACTGCTGCATCATGAGATACTTGGTCGGCCATGAGATGAGATACTTGGTACTCAGCACCACACTCTGAAACTAGCTCTCTAGGTGGTATCAGATGAGATTTCAAAGAGTTCTTCCAAGAGTTTGGATGGAGATGTGTCAGGAAGCTTTGTCTCAATGTTGTCTGTAAAGGTTTTTTTTATCCAGAGTAACTTGGTGATCCTTTTCTGTGTTTTATTAAATAATGATTTTCAGATTTTGAGAAATGGTATTTTCATGGAGAACAGTGCAGCTGCAACAGATAGCACTTTAGTGATAATTTTCTGTAATCAAAAAAAAAAGGGAAAAAAAATCATTTGTTTTTAATAAATCTCAAGGCCCCCCCTGTCATGCCTCTGCGCGCCCCCCACTTTGAGAAACACTGGTGTAGTGTATACAACTTGTATGGTCCGTTTTGTGACAGCGTCGCTGTCCATGGTGCTGAAGGTCGCATGTATACTAGTGTATAGACCACTACACTTCCGCGTTACATTGAAATCAGGGAGGAGATTGCGGGGGGAGCATATGAATGAATGTGGATCAGAGCCGTGATGTAAGTGGTTGCCGATACGGCTGTGGGGGTGCTAGAGACATGATCGAATAGACGTTTATGCGCCTCAATCTCCTGAACACGGCGTGACCCATTCCTAATCGATCAGAACTAAATCGGCAGAGAAAAAGCCCATTTTAAAGCACCTGCCCATGGAGTCTGGACGACGCGAGATGACGCACGAATGAATGTGGACTGTTCCATCAGAGGGCGGAGCTTCGGCGGTAATTGTTTCAATAACGAGATGAGACGGTGGTCTGGTGTAATTGACTATTCGTTGTTGTCATCAAGCAGCGCCATTGTACACTGGTCAACCTCCACATAACATTCACGTAACACATACATTTACCTAGGCTACCACTAGGTGGCAGTGAGATCCTGTAACATCTCCCTTTCTTTAATAACAGTTAAACAGAGACAGAGACCTACTGACTAGGCTCCACTACAAGAAACAACATAACATGTTCCATCTTAATTAATAACAAATAATAAACATCCTGCAACATTATAAGTTGTTGTATATGATCCTTTTTTTCTTTTCTTTTTTTTTCTCTTATACAACAATCCTTTAGCAAACAATAAAGACTACAGATCAAGTCTGTTAGGAGCCCGGATCTGCCGTCCGTAGCGTGACATCTCTGGGGGCTTTGCTGGGGTGGTTATCGGAAGAACAGGTGGGCTGTCTGCCTGCCTGGGTGGGGTAGCCCATGCCTCGTTACCACCCAGCTTTTCGACCAGTATCTCTGGTCCCGCCTGGCTCAAGGGGGGCCCATTCCTCAGCAAGCTGCTCTCCACACGGTATTCCGTGTTCTGTGGTGTGGTTGGCTCTGCCACACGAAGATCAACTCTGTTTCGGCGGTATAGTGATCCCTGCACCTCGACCAGGTAAGACCGTGGGGCAACCTTCTGCACGCAGGATCCCCGTCTCCAGATGCCTGTTCGGTCACCAGGCAACGGCTTCATCCGCACTGCTTGACCTACCATGAGCTCTGGTAAATCCTTTGCTGAGCTGTCATAGCTTGCTTTGGAGACCTGCCTCCTGTGACGCAGCTTGTCCAACACCCCCGTCACCACACATGGTTCCAACAGCCTGTTGGCCACCGGTAGCGCCGTCTTCAGACGCCTCGACATCAGGCGCTGTGCTGGACTGCTGTCCATCGCTTTCCAGGCGTCACCACCTTCTCTGTGCGCTTTTCTGCATAAGTTCTTTGCTATCTTTACTGCGGCTTCAGCTTTCCCATTGGCCTTGGGATGACGTGGAGATGAGGTGATGTGTTCAAACTCCCACTCTGCTGAAAACCGCTTGAACTGGTGAAAAGAAAACTGAGGGCCGTTGTCCGAGATGACCCGATCAGGCTGACCGTGGCGAGCGAACTGGGCTTTGAAGCGTTTGATTGTGGTCTCGGCTGAAAGATCAGGGAGTAGATTGATTTCCCAGAAGTCAGAGTGATGATCGACTATCAGGAGAAAGTCTTTGCCATTATGTTGGAAGAGGTCCGTGCTTACAATCTGCCAGGGGCGTGTTGGCAGCTCGTGAGACATCATCGACTCTTTCTGCTGCTCAATGGCATACTCGTTACAGACTGTGCACTTTCCCACAAAGTCTATGATGTCAGCTCGCATCCCTGGCCAGTACAGCGTGTCGCGTGCTTGCCTGTAGCAGGCCTCGCCCCCTATGTGGCTTGAGTGAACCCGTGCCAACATCTCGGGACACAGCACTTTGGGTTTAACAACCCTGTCGCCTTTGAACAGCACTCCATTTTGAACACTAAGCTCCTCCTTGTAAGCCCAATATTCTCTCACCTCTAGTGCAGCCTCTTCTTTGAAGTCAGGCCAGCCCCTCAATGTCACTGATTTCACTGCCCGGAGCTGTTCATCTTTCTCTGTGTGCTGTCGGATTTGTATGAGTCTCTTGTCTGTGACATTGAGATAGTCGGCCTGGTTGATGTGCTCTACATCCATCTGTTCTGCTCCCAGACTGCAGACTGTGTGCACACCGTGCCTGGAGCTTGTGGGTGTGTCTGACACTGTGGCTCTGCTAAGCGTGTAACTCACATACATCTTCGGCCCGGGCTTGTACACAACCGTGAGAGTGTAGCTCTGTAGTGCCAGCAGCATGCTCTGCAGGCGCTTCGGGGCATTCAGTAGGGGCTTGCTGAATATGGCGACGAGGGGCTTGTGGTCAGTCTCTGCTGTGATGTTGTTGCGCCCATACAGGTAGGTACTGATGAAAGCGTTGGCACGCGAACACAATGCTGAGACATTCCTTCTCGATTTGGGCATAATTCTGCTCCGTCGGTGTGAGCGCTCTGGAGGCGAATGCAACAGGCTGGCCATCCTGCAGCAGGACACAGCCCAGGCCATGCTGACTCGAGTCACTCTGGATTGTCACCGCCTTCGTCACGTCGTAGTAACGCAGCACAGGTGCTGTAGTCACCAGCTGTTTCACTTCCTGCACTGCCGCGTCATGTTTTGGGAGCCAGTGCCACACTGTGTCCTTATCCAGGAGCCTCCTCAGTGGCTCGCAGACCTCTGAAAGGCGTGGCAGAAACTTGGCCAGGTACGTGACGAAGCCAACGAACCGCTGCACGGCCTTCATGTCGGTTGGGGGGGGCATGTCTCTGACTGCCTTCACTTTCTCCGGATCAGCTTTCAATCCTTTTGATGACAGGATGTGCCCGTGAAAATGAACCTCTGCCACTTTGAACTGGAGCTTTTTCATGCCAAGCCGCAGCTTGACCTGTCTGCATCTGTCCATGAGAGCCAGCAGCTTGGCGTCATGGTCTCGTCCTGCCTCTTCGTCTGTCTCTCCACAGCCCACGATTAGGATGTCGTCTGCTATGGGCTCCACCCCGCTGAGTCCCAGCAGGAGCTTGTGTTGTTTCCGTTGGTAGACCTCCGGTGCCACCGAGACGCCGAAGGGGAGTTTCAACCACCGCTTGCGACCCCAGGGTGTCCAATACGTGGTCATGTAGCTGCTGGGCTCGTCCAGCCTGCACTGGAGGAAAGCGTCCCTTGCGTCCACCAGGGTGAAGACCCTAGCCTTGGGGAGCTTGTAGAGTATGTCTTCCAGAGTGGGCATGATATAGTGTGACCGCCGCAGAGCCTGGTTGAGATGCTTTGGATCTATGCATATTCGCAGCTTGTCTGGTTTTTTGATGATAACCATGTTGCTGATCCAGTCAGTTGGCTCTGTGACTGGGATGAGGTGGCCCTCCGCCTCGTATTTATCGAGCTGAGCCTTCACTGCCGCCCTCATGGTGACCGGGACGTTGCGGGGAGCACACTGGACTGGCTGAACTGCTGCATCTAGCTGAAAGTGCACCACCCCTGGAATGGATTCTACTGGCGCAGTGAAGACATCCTGGTATTTTTTAATGAGAGCGTCTCTTTTCAGTGGTACCGCCTGGGTGCTGTCCACAGCATTCAGGTCTGCCGGGACGGTGAACTGCATAAGTCCGAGGCGCTCACATGTGGATCCCGAAAGCAAAGGCTGCTGACCGGTTTCGACTATTTCGAAGTCTAAAGTGTGCCTGCGGTCACTCACAACACACTCTGTCACGAACAGTCCCATCGAGGTCATCAACTGACCCGGGTAGAGCTTGAGCTTGGTGCTGCTTGGTGTGAGTTTGACTCTGGGTGCGATTCGCATCTTGTCCTTCAGACTCATAACATCACACGTGGCTCCCATTCTGCTTAATGCCATTCAGATGCCGCATTTCATTGTATACTTGTATGCCGTGACAAATAAAACTCTTGACTTGACTTGAGATGGAGAGCGACGTACCACTTTTTTCCTTTTGCTCCTACGGCCCCGGTGCATTCGGTTGAGAAAAGATCATCTTCAGTACCAACCATCTCTTGGACTAGCATTGGATTTTCCATGGCGTGAACATGTGCCTCTGTTCCCCTGGTTTTGATGCACACCCGTGCAAAGTGGTTAGTTGTACCACATGCCTTGCACACTTTGCCATAAGCAGGGCATTGCTCTCTTCCCCTCCCATGTGATATACCACAGTATTTACAAGCGGATGCACTGTCTGTGGCTGGGGTGTATCTTTTCTGTGACCTGAGGGGATTTTTGTTGATGTCGGTCTGAAAGTTGCATTAACGCTGTCCGTATGTGGCCTCTCTTGTTGTTCCATGGACCTCAGTGTCATGTCCGTCAGCTCTGCAGCACGGCATGTTTCTATGGCTGTAGCTAGCGTCAGACCCCTCTCTCTCAACAGGCGTCTACGCTTGCCCTCATTGGCGATGCCAAGTACTATTTTGTCCCTTATCAGCTCATCCCTGAGAGCCCCATAGTCACATGTTGCAGCCTTTTCCCTCAAACGGGTAATAAAAGTGTCCATGTACTCACCCTCCTCTTGTTTGCAAGAGCCAAAAACGTATCGTTCATATATTAAGTTTTTTGCCGGTTTGAAATAGCCCTCTAACGCATCCAGGATGTTTTTTACATTGGTCCGCTGCTCATTCGTCAATTCCAGGTTGTGCTTGTATATATGTCGGCATTCTGTCCCCATTAAGCTCCTCAGAGTAGCTGCTTGGACAGCCTCCGGTGCATCTCCCAGTTCCACTGCTAAACTGTATCTTCAAATTCAGCCCTGAAGATGTCCCAGTTTGTGCTCCAGTCTCCGCTGAGCTTCATTGGAGTGGGAGCGGGAATGGTGTTGTAATAAGCCATGGCTACAATTCCTCCGTAACGTCAGTTAGCCACTGAAGCTAAATGCTAAAAGCTAGCTAGCCGTGAGCTACTAACTAACTAAAGCGCCTCTGCACTCACAGTCACATCTGTGTTGGGATTCTGTCCATTAGCTGTCAATCTTGCAGCTTTTATTCACAGCTAAACCACTTCTGACACCAAGTTTCAATAACGAGATGAGACGGTGGTCTGGTGTAATTGACTATTCGTTGTTGTCATCAAGCAGCGCCATTGTACACTGGTCAACCTCCACATAACATTCACGTAACACATACATTTACCTAGGCTACCACTAGGTGGCAGTGAGATCCTGTAACAGTAATGTGAGTGGCTACAGACCGCTGCACTTAAATATAAACATTAGTCTACCTGGAGACTCACTGAGGTAATTGTAGATGTCGCCATAAGACGCGTCTGGCCATTTAGTGGGATCATTTTTTCATTATCCTGTTTGGCTGAAAGGACACTGGCCACCGAAGCTCCCCCCTCTGATAGAACAGTCCACATTCATTCGTGCGTCATCTCGCGTCGTCCAGACTCCATGGGCAGTCTGCGCATGTGCATGGAGAATAGGTGCTTTAAAATGGGCTTTTTCTCTGCTGATTTAGTTCTGATCGATTAGGAATGGGTCACGCCGTGTTCAGGAGATTGAGGCACATAAACGTCTATTCGATCATGTCTCTAGCACCCCCACAGCCGTATCGGCAACCACTTACATCACGGCTCTGATCCACATTCATTCATATGCTCCCCCGCAATCTCCTCCCCGATTTCAGAATCCCGGAAATGTTGCGGTGGTCTATACAGCCTCTACAGTGCCACCACGTGATACAACGCAGCAAGGCATGGCCTGCCTGAGTCAAATTCCCGGTAGGAATTATGGTCCCAGTCCGCGACTGATGTCAACCATTTGATCAATACAATTTAAATACGCGGATGACACAACAGTAGTGGGACTAATTAAGAACGGGGATGAATCGGCCTATAGAGCTGAAGTCGATAGCTTTGCTGTATGGTGCAAGGAGAACGACCTGCTTTTAAACATCTCTAAGACAAAGGAAATTATAGTTGACTTTCGGCGCGGGGAGGCAGTCCACCCTCCTCTGTACATAAACGGCCAGCAGGTGGAGAGGGTAGACAGTTTTAAATTCCTCGGCATCACCATATGTGATAATTTCAAATGGGAAGTTAACACCAGCCTCATAATTAGCAAAGCCCACCAGAGGCTCCACTCCCTGCGCCAGCTTAAAAAGTTTGGTGTGTCCAGGGAGGCGATGCTCAGCTTTTACAGAGCCACTGTGGAGAGTGTCCTTACCTTCTCAATGACTGTGTGGTACGGAAACACCACCGTCCATGATAGGGGGTACGCACAGCGTCAAAAATCATCGGCTGTGAGCTTCCCTCTGTGGCCTCCATTTATGCCACACAAATCAGGCGGAAAGGGGAGAAGGTGATCAGGGACCCTTCTCACCCTGCTTACGACCTCTTTAACCCCCTTCCCTCTGGCAGAAGACTCCAAAGTCTCAGGTGCAGGACATCCCGTTTTAAAAACAGTACATATCCGAGGCTGTCCGTCACCTGAACTCAAGTACAAATGTTCAGGCACTTTGCACAACAAGGGCTAGCACCAGCCGACATGCACTTTAAGGCAATATGCACTTTAAACTGGAACACTGAGCAATTTATTTTAGGTACTGTTGCATTTTTTCTTTTTAATGGTTTGTGTAGTTTTTGTGGGGATTGTATTGCATGTATTCTTGTGTTTTTTATTGTATGTTTTTATAATGTCTGTACTGTATGTGGCACCAAGACAAATCCCAATCAACCATGGTTGAAATGGCAATAAAGTTTTCTATTCTATTATTCTATTCATATCTGAACCAGCTATTTTGGACAAATGTATAATTACTTTAATTACTCAGATATTCAAACACAATCATGCAATTATTGTGAAATGATTGAAAATAATAATAATTTAATGCATTCTGTGGAATTTGTATTTCTTATTTGTTACATATCTGTTTTATTGATTAATTATACATTTGAAAGAATGCAGGTTATAGCTAAGCCAACATGCAATATATCCCATTGATTGGTAATGGGACAGACATTTGTTTTATATAGCTATAACCTGCATTTTTTCAAATATATCATTAATCAATAAAACAGATATTGGAATACACTATGTAACCTATACGTGTCTAATTAATTAACAGTAGGCTTATATTATTCTAATTACTTGTTTAATTAGGATTTAGTAGATAATATATATGCTCTGCCCTAGTAAGTACAGTACACATATTAAGGCCGCCAGAGTCGGGCAGCGGATTGGTGGACTGTACTACTATAAGCAGTGCAGTATCTATGTGATTTCCTAATAAAACAAGTAATTAGAATAATATAAGCCTACTGCGTTCATTCATTACTATACAGTACTGCGAGTGTGTGTGTGTGTGGGTGTGGGTGTGGGTGTGTGCGTGCGCACGCTGCGGCAGGTGGCCACAAGCTGTAGTAGCCTGTATATGATGACAATACATTAAAGGGGACACGTCTTGCTATTCCTTGCACTATTTGGGCAACTTTACAAAATTCCTGTGAGTCTATGGAACACATCTGTAAATTTTTTTTTCAAAAAGATTCATTGTTGGCGGCTGAGTGGCGCAGTGGGCAAGACGCTCGCCACTAACGCAGGGGATGCTGGTATCGAGCCCAGCTCTCGGCGTTGCTATCGGCTTGGCCGGTCGTTCTTACTAACACAATTGGCAGTGTTAGGGGTGGGAAAGCCGGTGGGTGTGGATTGGACGTTGTGGACAGCGACTCCTACATGTCGGTTGGTGCGCCTGTACAGCAGAATCAGGAAGTATCGGGGCAGTGTGAGCCTCCCACGCGTTACTCCTCGCCAATGAGAGATCACGCTGTTCAGGTGAAAAGATGCGACAGCTGCCTCCTCGTGTACCGGAGGGGACACGTGATGCAAGGCTTGGTCCTCACTGCAGCCGACCAGTGGGAGGCATAGTCTAGCAACGTTCGAGACAGGGGAGGGGAGAATTGAAGGGAGAATTGGCGAGGCGAAATTGGGATGGGAGAAAAATAGAAAAGATTAAGGAGAAAAAGTGGATGAAAAAAAATCATTGTTTTGTATTTCTAATGAAGTACTCAAAAGCATAATTTTTCTACTTCAGGATTTCAAGCTGTTTTTGGATGGGCTCCGCCCATACTTGCAGAATGCGTTGAGTGACAGTCACCCACCAAATAGCTCCGCCCATACTACAACTCGCAAACTCTGTCGTGGTGAACCGAAAACACTTCATACTAAACAACATGGCCATAATACAACCTTATATGTTTGATCCGGAGAGTGACCCCGACTACGTGTCGGAAGAAGAGGTTGATTTCCAACAGCGAGGGTTACAAGTTGTTTCCGAGTGGTAAGTTTATATTGTAACGTTAGTATAAAGTAACGGTAACAGTAACATTAGTAGTAAGGTATGACTCAATAGCGGGGTATAACACACGAGGAACATAATCAATCGTTCAGAATACAGAATACACGATTTTGGGTATATAGAAAACAAATGACAGGAAGGATAATGTTTTTTTGCGCAAACACAGCACACAGCTCTCTCACTCCGTCTCACACACACACACACACAAACACACACACGGTTGCTTGATAACGTTAGCTAAGCTAGCAACAATTAGTTAGTTAGCTGACTATTATGACATACTTACTGTTTCTGTTGGGTCCCGAACACTTGGTACAACTCCTTTCTTTAGAACCAGCTTGGAAACCACCCCAGCATTATAAAGTGCTTGATTCTCAACATCGTTGTTGCAAAAATGTGCGGTACACACCCGAGTATGAGACGTTGGGACAGCAGTTGGAGGGTCCCCAAAAACGAACTTGGTCCATTGCTGGCGAAGCACACATCATCAGGAAAAATTTGCAGAGACGTATTAGCAGCTTGGCAGCCAGGAACAGCACATGGCCTGCGTATTTAGCTCATATTTTTTACGTTAGGCTAACTCACTGCACTTCCTTCCTTGCAGTCTGCTCTAAATAAAGGTAGATTGTGGGCATTGGCTCCAACCACAGAGCCAATCAGATCACAATCAGCGCAAACAGCTCCTTGCTACGTCGCATTGCGAGTCAAATCAGAATGACCTAATTCACTGGGGGAGGAGATTGTCTCAACTGAATTAGAGCAATCCGCCAAAATGGTAATTAGAGACACAGACCCAGGGGGCGGCTGGGTGGCGCAGCGGACTAAGCACTCGCCACCACGCAAGAGACTCTGGGATCAAATCCAGCTGTCAGCAGTACCTCCGGCTTGGTCAGTCGTCCCTACTAACAATTGGCAGTGTTAGCGGGTGGGAACCCGGTGGGGTATGTATCCTGGTCGTTGTAAACAGCGACTTGTACTGGTCGGTCGGGGCGCCTGTACAGCAGGGAAGGGATCTGGGGGAGATAGTGTGATCCTCCCACTCGTTACACTTCCCCGGTGAGAGTCCTCGCTGTCAGGTGAAAAGAAGCGGCTGGCTGACTCCACATGTATTGGAGGAAGACATGTGGTAGTCTTCTCCCTCGCCAGGCCGACAGTAGGGGGCAAAAGTGTGCAACAACCAGGAAGGGAATTGGCATAACGACTAAATTGGGATGGGAGAAAATTACGGAAAAAAGGAGGAGAAAAAGTAGATAAAGAAATTTTAAAAGAGACACAGACCCATTGATACTAACCCCCATTGCTATAAAACAATGCTAAACACTGGAAAAGGCCATTTATAAGACACAGGACCTTTAATCTAATCTCATTTTGATCTGTCGCAAAGCGCTTCCGCCACCATTTTTACACTGCTGTATGCATCAGTTGCATTTAATGAGCTGGACAGGTGTGTCTAAACACTCTACTTTTTGCGACTTCATTTGCACACGGCACAGAACCTGGCTTATAAGGAGCTCTCAGAGGCGTGTCTGACCTAGTGCATAGTGACATTCCTCATCGCTGGCATACCAGCTGTGATCGTTTGAGCCACTTAAGACATCTTCCCCACGCGTTGGGGACTCAGAGTGAACTCGTCGTCGATTCTGTCTCAGTCGGTTCCAAGATGGTTGCCCTAAGAGAAGTCTTTGGAAAATATTGGGGAATGAGACCCAATGACCACAAGAACAGAGAAACAGGACTGAAATACACAGAGGGTAATGACAAACAAGACACACCTGGGCTGATTACAAATGGAGACACCTGGGACGGAAACTAACAAAGAACTACAGGAAACTACAACTATGGAAAACAAGACAGGAAACTATACTAAATAGAAGACATACATGAAAATACAAGAGAGCCTGGCCTCTGCGCACACACATACACACACACACACACACACACACAAACACACACACTTCTTCCACAGTAACTATATGCCTAGAGCCATGTCAAAATCACAACAGCGAGAGAGAGAGAGAGAGAGAGAGAGAGAGAGAGAGAGAGAGAGAGAGAGAGAGAGAGAGAGAGAGAGAGAGAGAGAGAGAGAGCAGAGGAGTGGGGGAGAGCAGAGGAGAGAGGGAGAGAGCGGAGGAGAGAGGGAGAGAGAGCAGAGAAGAGAGACAGAGAGCAGAGGAGAGAGGGAAGGAGAGAGAGCAGAGGAGACAGAGAGCAGAGGAGAGAGGGGAGAGGAGATAGACAGAGAGCAGAGGAGAGAGAGAGAGAGAGAGAGAGAGAGAGAGAGAGAGAGAGAGAGAGAGAGAGAGAGAGAGAGAGAGTGATGTGTCTTTATAAAGGTACTACCTTTGATGAATAAGAAATGCAGTAGGTTTGAGTGTGCTGTGTATCTTTGCCTTGCGTGGGATGCTTGTGGAGGGGTTACCCATGCGTGTTGTCTTGCGGGAAGATTCAAAATATTCTGTGAAAAGTTGCTGAAACAAAACTACACAAACTACACAAACTACACTCAAGTAAGAAATAGTTCCTTTACTGTACGTTCCTAATTAGAAAATGTCAACATTAGCTAAAAGAAAATAAATAGGCCTACATTTGATACGGTAAAATGTATTGCCAAGAATAATATTGCTGTATAGTTTGTTTATACTTCAGAAGTATTATATTTAGACTTGGTCCTCAAGTCTGGGGAGCCTGACACCTGGGAGGAATGGTGGTGTTGACAGCAGTGGTCACAAGCTTACTATTAGATGAGGGTAAGACTGCTGATTTTTGACAAGTTCTACTAAAGTGACATAGCCCTTTCTTTAACCATGACCTAACCCTAACATTAACCCTGACACTAAAATAAAAACGTGTCAAACTAAATCAGAGTATTCATTTGGTGTGTATTCTTTACAAGCGCAAATAGCGACCTTGCATGCATCCACGCGTGTGTGCATGTATTCACACCCACACACGCGCGCACACACACACACATTCACACACACACACACACATTCGCACACACATTCGCACACACATTCGCATACACATTCGCACACACATTCACACACACATTCACACACACACACACACACTTTCACACACACACACACACACGCACATTTGCACACACATTCACACACACGCACATTCACACACACACACACACATTCGCACACACATTCACACACACATTCACACACACACACACACGCACACACCCTCACACACATTCACACACGCACGCACACACAACCTCCATGCCACATTTCAGCCTCCTAGAGTGAAAACTGTTGCCATTAGAGGATGGGGAGACTTTTGTGGACCAACCAACGAACACAGCGATTGGTTCACAAATATGTACACACGCACGCACACACACACACACACACACACACAACTCACTCACTCACGCACACACACACACACACACACACACGCACACACACACACACACACACACAACTCACGCATGCACACACACAACTCCCTCACGCATGCACACACACACACACACACACACACACACACACACACACACACACACACACACACACAACTCACTCACGCATGCACACACATACACACACACACTGCAGTACTCCCCTGGCATTGTGAGGACCTGCCTGGGTATGAAGTTTTAATGGGGCTGCAAGGCCAAGCAGTCTGATAGGTTTTAAATGTTTTAATGTTGCTATTTCTCACCGCCAGACAGAGGAGAGAGAGTTTCCTTCGCAGAATCAGTGGTCTTCTTCCGATGTGGACTCTGCTGTAATGGTCCCTCTGGAGCACGAATGCCTTGACATGCCAGGAACTTTTGAACTTGTGAGTAACACAGAGGGAATTAATTAGGACTTTGAGAAAGGAGTGTTGGGATAACCACAAATGCCATGGCAGCTAGATAGACGTTACGTCAACACACACACACAAAAACGATTAAACTGTATAAACAACTATTTGGACACAAAAAAAAGAGTAATATCGGAAAGTGAGAACTGTGTCTTCTCCCTGAAGTGTGTGTGTGTGTGTGTGTGTGTGTGTGTGTGTGTGTGTGTGTGTGTGTGTGTGTGTGTGTGTGTGTGTGTGTGTGTGTGTGTGTGTGTGTGTGTGTGTGTGTGTGTGTGTGTGTGTGTGTGTGTGTGTGTGTGTGTGTGTGTGAATGTGTAAATGGTCTGCATTTATATAGCACTTTTATCCAAAGAACTTTACACCTTATGCCTCACATTCACACATTCACTCACACATTCACAACCAATGGCAAAGGAAACCATACAAGGTGTTGTGGTGGAAAAATATAATAAGAGCAGATAAGTGAGCGGCAGTAAACAATTTCTGAGTCCAAAGTTGAATAAAAATGATCATAGATTTATTCCCTGAATGGCCACACAAGGAAATGCTCAGTTCACAATCAGAAACGTTGTAGCACAAATGTCTGACCGAGAAGTGAGAACGAGCTCTGGTCAGACATACAATTAAATACATGAAATGACGTAGAAGAAGGAAAAGGACAAAATGGCTGGTTAGAATAATCAATAATACGACTATGTTATGGCTATATCCTGGAAGGAAAACAGCTTCGTTTTAACAGTTCCCATAACCTTGGGTTATGGCTCTGAAGAGACACACATCCTGTGTGACCTATAGTCTGGGCCTCTATGATAGAATACTATTTGTAACACAAATGTATAATGACATGATAATAATTCTACCACAGTGTCAACCTGCTCATCAGGAGCAGTTAGGGGTTAAGTATCTTGCCGGGGGCGGAGCCAGGCATTTGTTACAGGTACCAGGATATGGCACCTGATAGCAGATATATGTTTAACCTATGAAACAGGTTGTAGTTAATCATTTGACAAAGGAAGGTGCAGACACGATGTTATTGACTCTGGTTCCTCCCGGTTGTGTATTTCAACAACGTTTATTCATTCAACAGAATAATCAATCAATCATCATCATCATTGTATCATCATTGTATCATCATTGTATCATCATTGTATAATCATTGTATCATCATTGTATAATCATCCAGTTCAATTAGTTACATTACTTTAATACATTCAATTATAATCCCATACTTGTTATTAATTCAAAAGCATATTCATCATTGCAACACACATTCTACCCTTTTAGGATACCCTGGTTCACTTCAATAGCATTTTCCTTTTAAATGTAGTTATCCAGTATTATATACTGTACATTGTGATTACTTATGTCTTTATACATATTTGGCGTCTTAAATATAAGCACGTGAGAAGAGAAACATTATCCTGTTAACCTCTGTCTAGACATGTCTAGGCATGTTGGAAGGGACCATCGTATGTCTTTTAACCAACACTGTCATTCTCATTGTCTGTCAAACAATTCCTTAAATCACCAATAAGTGTTACCTTTATCATCAGTCACTTATCATCAGTCATATCCACTATTCTCTAGCATACCGAAATACCTCCACACCTCAGTGTTATCCATAGTTGTGTTCCGGTCTCAAGTTCTATTGAAACTCAAATGTGCACTGAAAGTACATTTATATATATATATGTATCGGGCCGTTCTCAACCCTACTAGGAATTTGCTAAACCGTGACCATGGTATAACTCAAGGGAATAGATTTATATTTACATTTAACGGAGGGCGCAATAGAGAGAGAGAGAGAGAGAGAGAGAGAGAGAGAGAGAGAGAGAGAGAGAGAGAGAGAGAGAGAGAGAGAGAGAGAGAGAGAGAGAGAGAGAGAGAGAGAGAGAGAGAGAGAGAGAGAGAGAGAGCATGTGGTACAGCTCCGGTGTTTAGCTACCTTCTAGGTAGGGTAAGCTAAAGTAATTTCCCTCTAACCATCTTGTACACAATATACACATTTACTACACAGCAATTCAACCCAACACAGTATGTATTTCAAAACATAAACCTTTATAATCCCCTTGGAGATACTTAACTTCGACACGTTAGTGCTTAAATGGACAATTGTGTTCCAACACTATTTAAATGTACCAACGAAACGTGGCGCCATCAATAGACGGTCTGCTTCTCAACCACGTTACTTGTCGTCTTAAACTTCTTAAACTTGACTCAAACATCGACAATAGTTACTTAATTTGAACCCTCGACATTGCATGTATCCTTGTTAACCTTTATGTGTGTTTTGTAGTATATTACCCACCTATGAAACAGGTTGTAGTTAATCATTTGACAAAGGAAGGTGCAGACACGATGTTATTGACTCTGGTTCCTCCCGGTTGTGAGGCTGAGATTGCCTCGTGCGTTCCTAAGCACACAGTACGGTTCCCTGGAAGGCGAAGCCACTAAACACCAGTCCTATACCGCCACCTATTGACCAGATTATGTTAATGTCTCCCATTACATATAAATGACTGTTCTAACTTGTTTCTGATGGAGGTAATCCTGTACCAATATGTTCACACTGTTTTGACACATAATCTAAAGATATTAACATGATACCACTTCTAGTGGTCATCACACATTCATGGAGTAGGACGGGTTTCACGAGAGCTCCCTACTATCGTGCAAAAATACACTTTTCTCCCCATTAGTCTTTATTTTATTTTTATTTGTTATTGGTTTTCTTGTTGAGTCGTCGAGTATCAACTACTTTTGTCGACTTTTTTCAACTTTCTGCGGTGTTAATGGAGACCCGAGCCATGAGCACGCCAGCCGGCAGACTGTCACCGAATCTGTCCTCGCCTTCGCCCGGAATCAGTGAAATAAGTGAAGCTGTTCTCTCGGTCATGACCAAACTCCATGCAGACTTTGAGGTACGCTTCGCTGAAACACAAAGAAAAGCACAGGCGGAATTTTTTGATACCCTTCATCAGGCAATGACAGAGGAAATTAGGTTGGCGGTCGACCCGTTGAGAGAGAAGATGGAGTCGCTACACGCTGCCTCCACGGCTAATGCTAACGAACTAGCCTCGCTAACGACAGAGGCCTCACAACAGGGCGAGAGGCTGGCGTGTCTGGAGAGCTCCCTGCTGGCTAGGCAGGCTGACGTTGCCAAACTACAGACGGTAATTGTGGAAATGCAGTCCCGGGAGAGACGTTACAACATCAGGATCGTTGGTGTCCCGGAGGGCAGTGAGGGAGGTCGTCTCTCGGAGACTGTTGCGGCAGTAGACTGTCATAGACAGGTACTGTAGTGCCGAAGGGCTGAGCGGAGGAGTTCAAACAATTGACACGCAACGTGAAATAACTCCGTTCCACGTCCAGGAAGTACTTTTAAGGCATTTATTCTTTCGCTTCATCATGAGACAAACAAAATACGATTTGCACTTTGCGGTATTGCGTTATTGCGTTCAAAAGAAAATATGCTCTCCTAACTGTCACCCCCTCTCTCTGTGAACTGTCAACCTCTGTGTACTGTCAAACACGAGAACTGTCAGACGTGAAAAGGTGAATGAAATTCCATAAAACACTCCCATTAGCGCCACACCCCCGTGAGCACGCCCACCACCTAAAGTGACAGTACAACTAATAATACAACACAACTAGAATACTGAATCATAATAAAGAGACCTCCATTACGGCGCCTACATACCGGCCCCTAATTATTCAAAAAGAATAATTACACAATTGTAAATTACGTAGGTGCCTACAAGAAAAAACATTAAATTATTCAAATAATAGTTATTTTTTGTTACCGGCCCCTAATTACTCAAACAATAGCTTTTTTCGTTACCGGCCCCTAATTATTCACATGTAATAACTACACAATTGTAAATTATGTAGGAGCATACAAGAAAAACATTAAATATAAGGCACAATTATTGACAAGTTTTTCTTTTCTTTTGATTTTTTTTTATAATTTTCTCGCAAATGTCCTTTTCTTCTTTCTTAATCGTATCCTAGGGCCAGAGGTTACTAGCACATAGCCTTAAGGAGGGATCTTTATGATCGCTAGGTCAGTCAAGTCAGAAAAAACAAAAAACTGTAATCCAAAGTGGCAAAGTCAGTTTATGAGTGTATATCTCCATGTATCAGTCTATGAGTGTATATCTCCATGTATCAGTCTATGGGTGTATATCTATGCATCAGTCTATGGGTGTATGTCTATGTATCAGTCTATGGGTGTATATCTATGTATCAGTCTATGGGTGTATATCTATGTATTAGTCTATGGGTGTATGTCTATGTATCAGTCTATGGGTGTATATCTATGTATCAGTCTATGGGGTTCAATGAATATGAACATCTGATGTCCTCATGGCTCTTCCGCTTCCTGATGAAGTTCAATTTCTGGCATTCTCATGGCTCTCTTTTCTTTTCACCTCTCTTTCCTGTTGAAGGCAAACCTTTTGTCTTTGAGCCGGCACCGCTTCCTCTTCCTTGGACATCTCTTTTAATTTGGCCCTTATAGCCACGGGGGGAATCTTCAACTGGCCATTTCGATTTTGGACTCACCAGTGCTTCCTTCTTTGATTCTCTTTTAGCTCTGAATTTCTTTCCTGTATCAATGTTGTCCTTCGATTTTTCCTGGGACACAGGCTTGAAATCCATGTGATGGTCCTCAGAATTATTGCTTTCAAACTTAATGTTATTGTCTACGTTTCTGTCACGCCGCCTCGCTCTCTTGGAAGCAACAGAATCGTCTGTTCGCTCTTCTTTCTTTTCCAATTTTCGGTTCAAATCCTCTTGTAGCTCTCTCTCTCTGAAGTGGCAGCTTGTCTGTCCTCTGCTAGGTTTGATTTGTCTCTTGCCAAACTCCCGTTCTTTGGACGATTCTGGTTGTCCAATTTTCTTCCGAGAGGTCCGTTCACAGTCCAACCCAACACAGTTTTGACTGCGTATGGACCCTCGTCCACACTCCGTATAACTCGCCAAGGCTCCAATGCCTTGGGAACGTTGGCTCCTATCAACAGGTCAATCCCAGAGTCAATCTCAGAAATGTAAACATGTTCCAAGTGAGGCCATCTTTGAAGGTCTTTCTGTCTCGGAATGTTGCCTCTGTGGACTGGCATGCTTTCCTGTGTGTAAATGTCAGGGAGTTCATAAAACCAGTCACCATCTAACGCAGCCACTTCCAAGTCTGAAATAATGTGGCTTTCAACCACTTTCTCCTGGCCCATAGTCCTAAGGAGAATACTTGTTCTTCTTCCGGTGACGTTCAGCTTGCTCATCAGCCGCTCCGTGCAGAAAGATGCTGAGCTACCGGGATCCAGGAAGGCATAGGTAGTCATTGTAACATGTCCTTTTTTAGATTTGACCTGTACTGGTACTATAGAGAGTGTACAGTCCTGCTCACCGGCCCCTGTAAGACCACTGGATTGTACAGAGATCGGAGCACTGCCCACTGCTGTCTCCGATTCTCTTTTGGCTGGCCTTTGATCTGTTCCCTCCTCCTTGTGGTACATGTGAAGTATGCTAGGGTGCCTGAGATTGCATATTTTGCAATAGAGGCGTAGCCTACACTCTTTACTCAAGTGCCCAATGCACAAACAGCCAAAACACACATTATGATTCTTCAAGAAGCCGATCTTCTCGCTATGCACCCTCCTTTCCAATAGAGAGCACATATCCAATGTGTGTCCATCTCCGCAAAACCAACAAGTCGTTGTACTAGATGAGCTTCTCTCCATCTTTGTTCCAGGTTCCTCTTTCCTATCAATTGTTGCAATGGTGGTAGCATAGCTACTTTCCTTTGCCCTTGTTTATGGTTGATTGCTGGACTTCCTCACATCCTTAGGTGCTGCTGCTGATGGTGTGTCCTGTATATTGCCAAACACTGGATCACTTGCAATTTTCACCTGTCGTTCAATGAAGTCAACAAGGTCAGGAAATCTAGCTCTATGGCCACGCCTTTCCTGCAGGTCACAGGCCACAGTTCTCCATATGTCTCTGTGCTTGTAAGGTAATTTTCTAATGATGGCTAGCATGTTGGCAGACATGTCCAGCTCGTACATCATTTCCACTTCTTCCATGGCGTTGCAGCATCCTCTCAAAAAGAGACTGTATGCTTGCAGAGCTCTGACATCTTCTGATTTTATTGGTGGCCATGAAAGAGCCTTTCCCATGTAGGCAGAAGCAATTCTATGTCCATTCCCAAAGTGCTCATGTAGCAAAGCCTTAGCTTTCACATACCCTCGGTCATGAGCCATATGCTGACAGCTTCTGACAAGCTCACGAGGCTGCCCCCTAGTGAACTGTTCAAGGAAGTACAAGCAGTCCATATGGTTGTGAGTCTTCTGTTCAATGCTGTGCTCGAATGACTTTATGAAGGTGTGAAAATGTAAAGGGTCACCACCGTAAATTTGAATGTCTCTTTTAGGCAAGAATGAAAGAGACTGTTGTTGGACTAGCAAAGCTGTTATTTCATTTTGTTTCTCTAAAACAGTGATTATGTTACTGCTGCTGATTGATTGTTGTGGTGCAGGGTGAATGCTTTGGTGCTGAATCCGTGGCTGTGCTTGAGTGCACTGTAACGTCCTTTGTCTCTTGACCTCTGTGTGTCTTGACAATTCGGGTTGTGGTTGTAGATTCTGATCTGTGGTTGTAGCGGTTTGTGCTTCAGTACTGAGTGTTTGAACATTCCTTTGTCCTCTTCGGAAATAAGAGCTCATGCCATCAGATTCAACAGACATATTAGTTGAAATACGAGATCCTCCAGAGCCTCTTAGCACATTGACTTTAGCTGCTGCTGAAGCTATTTCCATTTCAAGTTCAAGTTGCTCCTTCTTCTTTCTTAGTTCCTCCTTTTTCTTCCTTAGCTGTTCCTCTTGCTCTTCTTCCTCTTTCCTTATTTGCTCCTTTTGCTTTCTTAGCTGCTCCTCTTGTTCTTCTTCCTCCGTTCTTAATTGTACCCTTTGTCTTCCTTAGCAGCTCCTCTTCTTCTTCTTCCTCTTGCTCTATTGCATGCTTATCCTTTAATAGCCTTTGTTTTGCAATTAGAGCGGCCATGTCAGATTCAGCTTTGCGTGTGGAAGACGTGGTTGAGATGTTAGACCTAGGCCCAGCAGAGCTTCGATTGGCTGAACCTCTGCTTCCAGAATTTGACACACTGTCACTTGGTTTGATTTCATCATCATCAGCTTCAATTACATCACAGTGTTCATCAGGTATTTCAACAGGAGTTATTGCTGTGTTACAGGTATGGGGGAATCATGTACACAAACATTGGCACTTGTACTGTATTTTTGTCTCCCAGTTTCAGAAAGCCACTGCCTTACATCATCCATGAATCCCTTTTTGCATTTTAATATTGTTTCAAACCATTCGTTTTGTTTTTCCTGTTCCTCTTCAGAAATTAAAGAGATTACAGATTTGTGCAACAGAGTGGTATCTTCAACCATTTGGTTCAAATTGTCCAATTCAGACTGCACCTGTGAAGCATTGTCATTATCGTCCATAAGCTGCTTTAACCCTTAGAAGTCTAACCTAAATAGCTCCTCCTCCTGAGAATTTCCCCCTTTTTTTTTGTTACATAATATAAAATTACAGATTCATACCTTCAAAATAAGCCATCAATTGTCAAATTTGAGACGATAGTTTTCAATCAATGTCCTATCAAACATTCTGGTACAGTCATTACAAATTTGCAGCAGGAGCCTCTGAAGAGAATTCAGTGAATTCAGCTAATGATAAGGGAACTACACTCCTTCCCAGAATTCAATGTGATGTCAATGTTAATTTCAATGACTAATTCACACCATGAAACAAAGGCCCAGCAGGGAACAATTACAGCTGAATGGGGGTATAGTGTGACTGATCAATACAGGCAACACACACTTTGATTTGATGCCATGCATATACACACACTAGATGAGGTTTAGATATTTAGATAGATATATAATAGTAATATAATAGAAAGAGAGAGAGAGAGATAGAAAGAAAGAAAGAAAGAAAGAAAGAAAGAAAGAAAGAAAGAAAGAAAGAAAGAAAGAAAGAAAGAAAGAAAGAAAGAAAGAAAGAAAGAAAGAAACAGAGAGAGAGACATTTATAATAATAATTATTATTATTATTATTATTATTATTAAATAGAATAATTTTCTATAGGCTTGCCGTGGTAGTCAGTGATACTGGTGTCATTCTGTGTTCAGGCTTCCATACTTATTGAAAAGAATGCTCATATCCAAAAGTATTAGATAGATATAGGTCATACATGTAGGTATGCATTTGGTTACACACACACACAGAAGTAGTCTCAGACCGGGAGTAGTCTCAGAGAGGGAGATACAGAGGAGAGATGGAGGGAGAGAGAGGGAGATAGGGAGATATAGATAGAGAGAGGGAGAGAGAGAGGGAGAGATAGAGGGAGAGAGATATATATACGTTAGAAAGCAACCTGGGTTCTCAGACAGACAGACAGACAGACAGACAGACAGACAGACAGACAGACAGACAGACAGACAGACAGACAGACAGACAGACAGAGAGACAGACAGACAGACAGACAGACAGACAGACAGACAGACAGACAGACAGACAGACAGACAGACAGACAGACAGACAGAGAGAGAGAGAGAGAGAGAGAGAGAGAGAGAGAGAGAGAGAGAGAGAGAGAGAGAGAGAGAGAGAGAGAGAGGCGACGTCATCTTTCCTTCACAAAGCGCATCGAACGCTGTCAACTAAAGCACCGTGTTTACTACAGCGCGGGTGACCAAAACACCAAACGCGTCACACAGTAGCCAGAACCTGGGTTCTCAGACAGAGAGAGAGAGAGAGAGAAAGCTCCCATCTGGTAGAGATTTGGGCTCTACTGAGCCTACCTTTCTAGTTGAAACGTTGCCATTTTTACATCATGCGTAAGCTGTCAACTAGCGAGATGCGTTGTACTTGTTACAGAGCTGGTTACAGAGCTGGTCCACACTGCTATTATGAAATGACCCGAAATGTATGTAAGCTTGTCAACTAAAGCGGTCCGTGTTTAATAATAATAATAATAATGACTTGGATTTATATAGCGCGACAGCGCGGGTGAGCAAACTCGTCACACAGCAGCCAGTGATCATTCATACCTCGTATACACAGACGCACTCTGCCATACAGTAGTTAATGTTAAATAAAGCCCATTTGAATTGAGAGAGAGCGAGAGTGTGTGTATGTGTATGTAAGCTTTTTTTTTTTTTATCTGAGAGAATGTCCGCGAATGTCCTCAGACTCCTCACGCAGGAGAGGAGAAACGACTGCAAAAAGTCGAGTCCCGTGGATATTATTGCAACAGATAATTCATACATTATTATGTTTAGAATTTGGATGGGGGGGTAGGCTCTGATACCAGTCTCACGCCTCTGCGGGGGTGTAACACCTATTCACAGCGCACACGCCGCTATTGTGTGTGTGCGCGCGTCCATGTATGTGCGTTTCGTGACGCGATTGTAGTTCTTATCGCAAATGGAGATTATTACAATCATGCCATCTAGCAAGAATTAAACGTATTTACAATTCGTATTAGGTTTAGCAAGTTGGGGGACGTATACCTTACATGTCAAAGCACTAGAAATGGCAATTTTTCTATTTTTATCGATTTCTGAAAAGATGTCCTTTTTGAGCATTTAAGAGGGATTCTAATTTCTTTTGTTGTCCGCCGACGGGTTCAAAGCTCCAGCGTGACCCCTAAGGGTTAATACCTTCATAAGACCTTTCATTTTGCGAACATTTGCGTGACGTTCATTATGAAGTGTCTCCAATTTATAGGCCATGCCTTTGGCAGTGAGTTTAACTTCTCTTTTTTTCCCATCCGTTTTTGATGAGCCATTAGTATCAACAGTTGATCCTCCCGATTCAATTTTTCAATGTGCTCAGGTGCAATTATTCAATAATGCACAGTCCTCTTTAATGAACAATCAATCAATCAATTAACTGCCGCTTAGGCCGCACAACGTCCATGAGCGCAAGACGACGCAGCCAGTCAACAAACCGATCCCCAATGGACAAGCAAAGTAACTAATTCACACTGTGTTTTTTAACACGAAAGGCTTCACAGTTGAATAAAACAATTTACTTAGCTTCTTATTGCTGGTCTGCGTGTCAGGCCTTCAGAAGTGATGTCGTGCTCCTCCAATGCAGCGATGATCCAAGCGTCTCAGTGATGCCCTCAAGATCAGCGCCCCCGAGGCGACTCGAGGAATCCGTAATGTCAATACAGTTGATTTCCTTCTTATCAACGCTTTTGTTTGCTTGCTTAGTTTCTTTTGACTATGTTGCGGCAGTAGACTGTCATAGACAGGTAGTGCCGAGGGGCTGAGCGGAGGAGTTCAAACAATTGACACGCAACGTGAAATAACTCCGTTCCACGTCCAGGAAGTACTTTTAAGGCATTTATTCTTTCGCTTCATCATGAGACAAACAAAATACGATTTGCACTTTGCGGTATTGCGTTATTGCGGTCAAAAGAAAATATGCTCTCCTAACTCTCACCCCCTCTCTCCGTGAACTGTCAACCTCTGTGTACTGTCAAACACGAGAACTGTCAGACGTGAAAAGGTGAATGAAATTCCATAAAACACTCCCATTAGCGCCACACCCCCGTGAGCACGCCCACCACCTAAAGTGACAGTACAACTAATAATACAACACAACTAGAATACTGAATCATAATAAAGAGACCTCCATTACGGCACCTACAGAGACCATGCCGGAGTTGTTGCAAAAGATACTGGGGGAGGATGTCCTCCCCAGCCCACCCATGTGCGAGTCGGCCTACAGAGCGGGCAAGACCAGTCCTGGAGTGAACAAGGAGCAGAGGCCCATCATTGTTAAGCTAAACAGGCTACAACAGAGGGAGCTCATCATGCGGTCGGCCCGGGCCAGGAGGGGTGAACTCGGTCTCGGCAATCACAAAGTGGCCATTTTCGAAGACTTTACGCCGGAGGTTCAAGCACAGAGAGGCGAATACAAAGTGGTCATGGCCAGGCTATGGAAATTGGGCCTGAGGCCTACGCTATTCTTCCCCGCAAGATTATCTGTGCTGTGTAAGGGCGATGATCGTCGACCATTTTGGTCGTTGGCTAAAGCGGAGGAATATCTCGGGGGGATAGCCGAGACCGTAGCTTGATAACTGTGTCGGGCGATGTGGGCCTAAATACATTGATAGGGCGGACTACTCACAAATGTTTATTGTCATGCCCAAACAGGCTAACTGGCCATTGCCCATCCAAACTAGCAGGGCATCCCAATGACTTCTGTTACTTGCTAATGCTGACCTCATGGTCGTACGTGTGTGTCGCCTCTATGAAAGCTAGCGAGCTAGCTGGACAATGTACATAACAGATACTAGCGTGCTGGCTGGATTCATCACTGGCTTACGCGCTAGCCTCGGGCTAACTAGCATGCTATGTCTATCGCCCGCACCGAGTCATTCGGGACCCGTTAATGTTTACGTATTTTGGCTGTTGTTGCTGTTTAAGTGGCATATGTTTGCACAATTTAACTGTGATTGGGTCCTGCCTTAACTATCTTCTGGTATGCTTTTTATTTTTATTTTTTATTTTTTTATCCATTTGTGCTATAGCATTGCGACGTTGATACACAGATTCAGAAGTAGTTGGTTACAGGGATGGCGTTGAGTTATTATATAATAATAGCAAATTTTTCCCTTATAGTTGGCTCATATTAGGGCCAAGGCTCACGTTTTAGCTAGTAACACCTTCGGTTGATCTGTTTTGTTGTGTTTCTAGGTCTTGTTTTCCTTGTCTAGACGGGGTTTGGCTGTTTTTGAGCTTTAGGCTCCGGTCGTTGAAGGTCGGTTATGTATATATATGTAATATATAATAACAGGTTGTGTCAGGTATAGCTTATTACTACCCCCGGGTTAACACTTTAAGTGCCGAAAACGTGTTTAGGCGTCCTTCCCCGCCATGCTCAAGTTGCCGAGGACGCCGTAACTCGTCTTTGATATCAATATTTCAAAAATCTGTGATCGGATTCATATTTCCCATCCGCTGGCCTGAGACCCACCAAAAATCCCCACTGAACCCTCTAGCGGTTCAAGAGCGCCATCTGGTGGCCGATCGGCGCAATCGCCAAAGAGGAAGTTACTTGGACGATGTGCTATTCACCCATATTACTTCCGGGCACTCGGTATAGGTTCCGGCACTCTAGCTCGTCACAATACATAGCGATCCGTTGCCAATAACTCGATAAACAACATGATTTGGACGTATATACTATTATACAAGCTGGAAATGGACCCGATATTTCTACATCCCATAATAGGAAAATGTCTGTTCCACGCTCATCGCCCAACGGCGCGAGGAAGATACGGTAAGATTCAGCGTTATTTTTCAATGTCTCCTATACTAACTTATCTGATGAACATATGACCCACACTAGATGAATGGTATAATGTTGCCCACGGAATTATAAACGCCCCCTCACCCATCCGGTCAACATCAGATGACGTGTAGTAACTTCTAGAACCATGTCTAGTTGGAATTTTTTATATCGCGCCGATTGCCATCAAACTGTATTTCATCATCAATATAATGCATTTGGGGCTATAGATCACGTTCTGGAGAAAGCTGCAGAAAGAGATGAAAACATACTTATACATTAGACCATACTTTAGTATGAATATGTGAATGAAAAAGTTTAACGTTGCTTCACCCTGAACAATACATATAGGACATTGAATGGGCCCTAATAATGGCAATTTAGCAATAGAATTTAAAAAGTTATAGCTCTGCAAAGAAGGGGAACTTCTCCATGTTAAATAGAGCTGGCAACGGATGGTATATCATGAATTTAGCCTTAGGCAATCAAAGTGTTAATGAAGGTGTTTACTTCTATTCTTATATAGGATTTTGTCATTCCAGCCTTGTGCCTGACTGTGAAATGCTTGCACCTTGACCAATAACCTTTTCTTTTTTTTTTTTTATTGTTGCTGTTTAAATGACATCTGTTTGCACAATTTAACTGTGATCGGGTCCTGCCTTAGACTATCTTCTGGTATGCTTTAATTTTTTTAATTTTCTTTTATCCATTTGTGCTATAGCATTGCGACGTTGATACCAGGGTTTCCGTTAGAAAAAATTGTTGCCGGCCTCAGTGTCCGGTAGATTTAAATCTACCGGTCAAATGAGAGAAATTCCGGTCAGAGTTTATTGAGCTTAAAAACAATTGATAGGCAAAAGAATGACAACAAAACAAAAGAATGACATCATCAAGGCATGTAGATTTATAATATTTTTACTTAAAACTAGGCTACTTTTGCGTATAAAGTCATTATATTCCAAATAAAATAAGTCCCGAGACTCCGTGCTGCTGCCGACTTTAAATCAAATAGGTGTCTGTGGGCAGTCGCCGACATTAATAAACAGCAGTCTGCAGTGATGGGCAGTAGCTAGCTACAAGTAGCGACGCTACATAGCTTAACTACAATTCTCAGTAGCGTGCTGGTAGCTCGCTACTTTTTAACCAGGGTAGCGATCTCTGTAGCGGAGCTATTTATAGAACGAAGTAGTAACGTTGCGACGAGAAACGTTACACTCTACTTTCGAGAGAAACAGTCTAGACTAGAAGATCTGCGAGGAGAAAAAAAAATCCCCGTAAAAAACCCACTATGATTGATTGGTTTGTTTAGATATGAGTGACGACTCACGATTGGGTATGGTAGGCCAAAACATTATGGGTAGGCCAATCAGAGGCAGGATAGGGCGGGACTCCAGCCGCAAAGCAGGAAGTGAAAATCAAAACACAGACGTATTGAATGAATGCAATTTAACGGATTACATTAACCAGTCTGCGCGAAATGGCAGAGGGGTTCGATGGCATTGATGAAGATGATGATGTCAATAACAACAATGACTCTCCATGGCCCTATCTGGGACACATTTATGAGTTTGACTGAAAAAACGGCTAAAACATATGCTGCTCTCTCAACACGTCCAGCACTAACTTGAAGACACATTCAGGTGAGCTGATGAAAATCAACTGTTCCCAAACAGCACACAAGTCAGTACACTTTGTCAACAGCTTTAACTAAGATAGCTGCTATCATGATGTTTCACTGTAGGCAGAAAATGAACAATATTATTGGGGTGGAGAAAAGAAAAAAAGAGGGAAAAGCAGTGGTTCTCAACCTGTGGAACAGGACCCCCAGGGGGGGTCCCCACATGATTTTGGGGCCATGGAATGTTTTGTGAGTTACATATTTAAATACATTTGGTCATTTAGCTGACACTTTCATTCAAAGCAACTTACAAATTGTGTACAACAAGTCAGTAGGAGTGGTACATATCTAGCAGCCAAGGATAAGTAGTATTGTTTGTCAGTGTCAAGCTTGAGTGTTATACTCTGAGTACATACTGTAGTAGTATAGACATATTAGCATAGTTGGTAGTAGTATATACATGGTAGCATAATACTAGTAAAATGAAGTAAAACAATTCAGATATCGAAGAAGTGTGTAATACAAGTTCATGTTAAAAGGATGACACAAAAAGCCAGACCGAGGGCTTGTTTCAGTTTTATAATAAACAATCAAACTGAGAATTTTTTTTCCTGCCTATTTGTTTGGTGGAAACTTGGTCACGAAGTAAAAAAAAAAGAAAAAAAAAAGTAGTGCCGATGTAGCTAGCTATTTTTGCCATGTTCTTGTAGTGTAGCTTGCTACATTTCTCTGGGGATAGCTTCCATTGTAGTTGAGCTATATTTAATCGAGAGTAACTTGTAGTGTAGCTTGCTACATTTTCCAAGTAGCTTGCCCATCACTGGCAGTCTGTTATAATCACATTTTTATGAGCTAACGAATTCCGTTATATTGGACATTTGTATTAATTATATCAAGCGAAGAACTGAGAAATTTGGCAGAGAGAGACGGCAACATTATCGTGGGTTTGCGTGACGACTCTCTCTCTCTCCACCTCCCAACGACTTATTTGCGAGAGTATGTCGATGCAGAGCAGCAGATTCAGCTGTTTTCTGGCTCTTTTCTGGCTCTATCTGGGGACCGCACAGCAGCGCCCCCCACCCAACAGCTGAATTGCCAATGGCTGAATTGGAGTACTGCACTGTGCTGCACTGTGCTGCTGCTTCTAGCCTATTTTAATACAATTCAAATAATCAAATTGTGCTTAGACTCAGGGAATTATTTTCACCGGACATTAAGACCGGAGAGATTAAATATGTCGGACTTCAACAGATTTTGCCGGTCAAATACCGGTAATTACCGGCTAACGGAAACGCGGGTTGATACGCAGATTCGGAAGTAGTTGGTTACAGGGATGACGTTGAGTTATTATATAATAATAGCTAATTTTTCCCTTATAGTTGGCTCATGTAAGGGCCATGGCTCATGTTTGTTTTCGCTAGTAACACCTTCGGTTGATCTGTTGTTTTCCTTGTCTAGACGGGGGTTGGCTATTTTTGAGCCTTAGGCTCCGGTCGTTGAATGCAATATATAATAACAGGTTGTGTCAGGTATAGATTATTACTACCCCCGGGTTAATGAAGGTGTTTACTTCCATTCTTATATAGGATTTTGTCATTCCAGCCTTTGTGCCTGACCAGAGGGACTGTGGAATGCTTGCACCTTGACCAATAACTTTATTTTTATTTTAAATGTTTGTTTCTTGGACTAGTGGGGGGTTTAATCAGGGTTTTATCTAGAGAGGGGGTCGGAGTGGAGAGCGTCTTATTGGATCCATGATTCCAGTGGGAAACGATAGGAAGATGACCATCCTTAGTGGATGGAGCATAGGGAGGGAATTGGAGAGTGGGTATAGGAGGGTTAATATTAGGATGGGTGGGTTAGGGTATAGAGTAGAAGTAGGGGGGGTTGTAACTGGGGTGGTATTTTTCTGTGTTTTCTGTACTGTTGTCCTATATGTGTGTAATTGTTCCTCCTCTGAACTCTTGGGATTGACCGTCTGGGCCCGCCTGGATCAGCGCCTCTGTCCTCAGCCTGGCTGCACTGGTATGTTCTCCACGCATTTAGACAAATTCGACCATGGCTAAATTGAATATTTTAATTTGGAACGCAGGGGGTCTTAACGCCCCACACAAGCGTGCCAGTGTCCTTTGGTTATTGAAGAGAAGAAATATTGACATTGCTCTCCTTAGTGAGACGCATTTATTGGTGGGTGATGTGTCAAGGCTAGCAAATTGACAATATCACGTTATCTCCTCATCCTCAGCCGACAATAAAACAAAAGGAGTCGTCATAGTTACAAGACGTAACCTTGATATCAAAGTCCTGGATGTGTGGTCTGACACGGAGGGGAGGATTACTATAGCAAAAGTTGAGTTTTCTCATAGGAAGATGGCAATAATAGCATTGTATGCCCCTAACACATTTGATTCAGCGTTCTATAATACAATCACAAAGAATATGTTGGAACTTACTGAATACGCTCTCATTGTGGGTGTCGATTTTAATGCGTGCTGGGATGCGGAGATGGATAGGTCCGGGTCCTCTGAAACAAGCGACCAAAAACAGTCCTCTAAGGCCCTCAGGATGTGGGCCCAGGACACGGGGCTCGCAGACCTCTGGCGCATATCCAATCCCACCCTCAAGGATTACTCTCACCTGTCAGCCAGACACAAAACCTTCTCTCGAATAGACTATGCATTCGCGTCCCCTAATATGTTTGATAGTTTCGACGTCTCATTGGTTCCCCTAGCTCTCTCGGACCACAAGGGGATTTTCCTTATGGCAACCTTTGGCAGGCTCTCCACGAGAGCTCCCAGATGGCGTTTTAACTCAACCTTATTAAAGAATGATGATTTCTGTACTGAGTTCAGGAGTAAACTAGTTGAATTCTTGCAGATTAATGTCGGCACAGTGGAAGACCCTAGGGTCCTGTGGAACGCATTGAAGGGATTTATCAGGGGTCATGTCACACTTTTCGCCTCCAATTTGCGTAAATCCCGGTCAAAAAAACTAGAAGGACTGGAAACATTATACGCAGACCTATACGCATCTTTGCAAACTACAGGGGTGTAAAAAGTACCCAGAAATTATACTTAAGTGAAAGTATGGGTACCATCTCAAAATCTGACTCAAGTAAAAGTCAAAAGTATCTGGCTAAAAACACACTTGAGTAAAAGTAAAAAAGTCCTACTTTTAAATGTACTTAAGTACTAAAAAGTAAAAGTACATTTAAAAAAAAAAAAGGGATACACCAGGGGTCTCAAACTCAATCCATCGTGGGCCAAGTTTTCATTTTAACTATACATTGCACCAGGTGAGTTAGTTGAAGAGGTGAGCCAATTAGTGAAATCATCAGCTGGTGTTTAGGCAAGGCTGGAATGAAACCAAGCATACACTCTGCCCACAATGGAATGTGTTCTGGGATAGACAATGCTGAAATGAAAGAACAGAGGACACTTTTTTTGCATTAAAATTATTTAATGCACTTCTCCATTGAAGGTAAACTAACATGGACGGCATTCACATCACAGCATGAATATATCACAATATTAACCACAGCATACTGGATTATCCTGAATAATATCACAATATTAAAGGCAGAATACTGGAGTACCCTGAATAATATCACAATATTAAAGACAGAATACTGGAGTACCCTGAATAATATCACAATATTAAAGACAGAATACTGGAGTACCCTGAATAATATCACAATATTAACCACAGCATAATGCGGATCTGACTGTCTATTCTTCTGATAGCAGGTGTTTAATCAAAGATCCCCGCTTTCTAGTGTTGCACAAGGACCAATCAGCATGGGTATGGGCGGGTTCATTTTCCATTGATGGGGATTTGATTGGCTGTTTACCTGTGGTAGCAGGATTAATAACGTTAATGTTAGTTCGGCCAGATAAACAATTAAAATGGTTGGACCTGCGAGATTTGTACTTTGTACTTTGTAGGTCTGCATTTTAAATGTAAGGAGTAAAAAGTATGTTTTTTCCCCCTGAAATGTAATGGAGTAAAAGTACAAAGTATACAAACCTAATAATACTCGAGTAAAGTACAAATCCCCCAAAACAGTACTTAAGTATTGTAACGAAGTACAATTACTCAAGTACTTTACACCCCTGGCAAACTAACTATAATGAACGACTAAACACACAACGCAAGATAGTCAAGAAAGAAATAAACTCCATACTTAAACGGGAACTATCTTATAAATGACCTTTTCCAGTGTTTAGGGTTATTTTCTAGCTATGTGGACTTATAGTAATAGGATCTATGTCTCTAATTCTCGATTTGGCGCATTCTTCCAATTCTCCTCTCACAATAATGTCCCTCCCTCAAGTGAGTCATCTGAAAATTAGCGTATTCGGGACGTCAGATGGTGTGCATTTGCATAATAACACCCGCCCCCCTCTAGCTGCCAGCCGAGAGAGAGCGAGAGAACTGTAAACACTCTCCTTCTCCCGTTCGAGGAAGTCCAACACCGCGCTGTGTTTACACAGTTCTTTTTTTCTCTCTCTCTCTCTCTCTCTCTCTCTCTCTCTCTCTCTCTCTCTCTGGGAGACACGCTGAGTTTTTTTCTCTCTCTCTCTCTCTCTCTCTCTCTCTCTCTCTCTCTCTGGGAGACACGCTGAGTTTTTTCTCTCTCTCTCTCTCTCTCTCTCTCTCTCTCTCTCTCTCTCTCTCTCTCTCTCTCTCTGGGAGACACGCTGAGTTTTTTTCTCTCTCTCTCTCTCTCTCTCTCTCTCTGGGAGACACGCTGAGTTTTTTTTTCTCTCTCTCTCTCTCTCTCTCTCTCTCTCTCTCTCTCTCTCTCTCTCTGGGAGACACGCTGAGTTTTTTTCTCTCTCTCTCTCTCTCTCTCTCTCTCTCTCTCTCTCTCTCTCTCTCTCTCTCTCTCTCTCTCTCTCTGGGAGACACGCTGAGTTTTTCTCTCTCTCTCTCTCTCTCTCTCTCTCTGGGAGACACGCTGAGTTTCTCTCTCTCTCTCTCTGGGAGACACGCTGAGTTTCTCTCTCTCTCTCTCTCTCTCTCTCTCTCTCTCTCTCTCTCTCTCTCTCTCTCTCTCTCTCTCTCTCTCTCTCTGACTGACTGACTGTCACTCAAAACTCAAAGTGCTTATGGGCGGAGCCAGGCCATAACAGCCTGAAATCCGGAGGCTGAAAAATGATGGTTGATTAGAAATATAAACCAATGCATTTTTTTTAAAGAAAACGTACAGATGTCTTCAATAGACTCACAGGAATTGTGTAAAGTTGCCCAAATAGTGCTAGGAATAGTAAAATAGTTCCCCTTTAAACAACAGTCTGAGTTCTTGATACATAGGACAAGGCAAAATTACTACTTTCACGGTTCCAGCCCTAGCCATCTGTTGGCAATGAAAATACGCTCAAATGATCATTTCTCGGATATCCCTTCGATCAAGACGCGACAGGGAACAGTACTGATTCGAAAAAGATCAACGACACTTTTAAAGAGTTTTACTCACAGTTATATAGCTCAGAGGTTAATTTCGATAACTCTAAATTTGAATCGTTCATTGGCGGGCTTGAGATACCCCACATTTCTGAGGAAGAGGCTAAGGAACTGGGGAAACCGATCACTCTTATGGAACTTAGGGAGACGATTGCTGAAATGCAAAGGAGTAAGGCACCAGGCTGGGATGGGATTCCACCTGAGGTATATTTAGCTTTCTGGGACCAATTGGGTCCATTGATGCTCGATATAATCAATTACGCTATCGAACAAGGGGAGTTCTCAAGAGATGTCAACATGGCATTGATTTCTTTACTTCTCAAGAAGGATAAAGATCCCAATGATTGTGGTAGCTATAGGCCCTTGAGTCTTCTCGGGGCCGATCTAAAAGTGTTTGCCATGGTGCTGGCCCGCCGCCTGCAGAGGTTTATGACGGTATTGGTACACTGCGATCAAACTGGTTTTATCCCGGGGCGCCTGGCTGCAGATAATCTTAGGAGGCTGTTGCATGTAGTCGATAACAGTAAAGACAATACAGCTCCGTCCACAGTTCTGTCCTTGGATGCCATGAAGGCGTTTGACAGACTAGAATGGTCATACCTGTGGAAGGTACTTGAGGTTATGGGTCTTGGAAAGAATTTTATTCATATGATTAAAGTCCTGTATGCCTTGCCGTCGGCAATGATACTGACAGGCAAAAACTGCTCCACACTTTTTCCAGTCTCCAGATCTTCTAGACAGGGTTGTCCTCTGAGCCCAGGACTATTCGCGCTTTCCCTCAAACCATTGGCCCAATTTATTAGGCAATCGGAGGACATCGTCCCCATAATGGTCAATAATACACCACACAAAATTGCTCTCTATGCAGATGACCTACTGGTTTTTATGGATGACCCCTCCCAGTCCCACAAAATTACTGGGAATAATCAACGACTTTGGTAAATTGTCAGGCTTTAAGATTAACTGGAACAAATCAGCCTGCCTACCTCTTAATGAGCTGGCCAAGGCGGTGCGACTACCAGCTGATATCCCCATAGTGGAACATTTTAAATACTTAGGCATAGAGATATTCCCCACGCTAAGTCAAACTACTAAGTACAACTTCACAGGTACTTAGATCCGTCTAGATCCGCCAGGATCTAGACAGATGGTCGTCCCTTCCTAACTCCTTACAAGCCCGGGCTTCCATAATCAAAATGAACGTCCTGCCTAGGATAAATTTTGTTAGCTCAATGCTCGCCCTGCCCCCTCCAATAGACCAGTGGTTCCCAAAGTCGGGGTTGCGACCCAAAGGTGGGCCGCGAGCAGCCACAGGTGGGCCGCGAGATGATTAAAAAAAAATTAAATTAAAATGTTCTGTATTTTTTTTTTTTTCATGCCACTGAACTTAGAAGCAGGCCAGGACAGTGTTTCTAGTTGTATTCTAAAATTCTATTCTATTGTATTCTAAAATGTGACTATATGGTTTTATATTAACTTAATAAATAAACAAAAACGAATAATCTACTTATTTCAATGAACATTTCAAACTAAATAACAGATTATGCACATAAAACGCTGAAAACAACCGAAGCAACAATAATATTTTAATGAGGCTATTATTATTATCATTATTATTTTGCAACAAGTTAGCCCTCTCATAAATAGCACATATAAATGAATAACTAACTTGAACTAACTTAATAGGATTGAAGTGATATTTGGCTTAAAAAATCGGTCGCCTGACAAAAAAAGAAAAAAAAAAGAAGCCTGACGATGTGCATTGGGCAGCGGCTCTCTGACGCCTTATTTTCTGGGTCCTGGCCTGAAAAGTTTGGGAACCCCTGCAATAGACCACTGGCGCAAGGTACAATCGATGGTATCTAAGTTTATCTGGAATAACAAACGCCCGAGAATCAAAAGAGCTACCACTCAACGTAGAAAACAAGATGGGGGCCTCGCAATCCCTGATTTTAAGCTTTATTTTTGGTCCTTTTCACTGAGACCTCTGATGTGCTGGCTAAACCCTGTAGATGCTGTATCTTGGCGCTCCTTAGAAGCGGCGGCAGTCTCACCGCTAAGATTGCAGGATGTAGTGTACTCCACTGTCCCTATTTCGAAATTCCGACTGAGGTATGGACCGATCATAACTCACGTGATCCAAACATGGCGTAATGTACAGAAGTCGTGTGCGGTTAAATGCCCATGGCACCTGGACTCTCCAATTTTTAATAACCAGCAACTACTTGTTGGGCACAAGCCGGTTAGTATTCCTCAATGGCAAAGGAGGGGAGTTCATACTCTGGAGGATATTTATGATAAGAAAGAACGGCCTTCGAGCGTTTCAGGACTTAAAAGAATTTTATGATCTTCCCGGCAAGTCCTTCTTTCTTTACCTTCAACTAAGGTCAGCGCTGAGGGCGCATGGCGTGCCGTGGGCTCAAGCTTTGCAACCACACCCCTTCCTCAGGCTCATAGTGGACAGGACGACCTCCAGAGGGTTTGTCTCAGACTTTTATACGCTCTTAATTCAATCCACGTATAAAAATGTATCATTGGATACAATCTGGCATGGGGATATCCCGGAGTTGGACCCCTAGTTTGACTGGGATGATGTTTGGGCAAATGTGGCATTGTCTTCCCGCAACCCCAATCACCAGCAAATTAATTTTAATTATATTCATAGGACCTATCTTACACCTAGGAAGCTATTTGCTATGGGACTGGTAACCGACTCTCGGTGCACTTTGTGCTCTCAAAGGGCCACTGGCACTTATATGCATATGTATTGGGATTGCCCACCAGTAGCCCGCTTCTGGAGGTCAATAACGGACAAACTTTCAGATCTGTGTGGCTTAACTATCCCATTCACAGCTGTTACGCTACTCCTGAACGATATAACAACACTACCCGCGTCCGTACAACAAAAAAGGGTTGTCCTAGCGGGCGTCACAGCAGCGAAGAAGCTAATAGCATTGAGATGGAAGGAGCCTGAGAAGCTCACAGTGATTAACTGGTCCCTAACACTGTTGGATGTGATTTATCTTGAGATATCCACAGCGCGGGTGATTGGGGTGGGGCAGGCTTGGATTGACCTGTGGTTCGCAGCAGCTGAGAAGGTCAGGACCGCCGTGTGCGGCTGAGCGGGGTTGGGGTGCTTGTTCGGGGGAGTCCGGCGGTCTCGTGGGAGGGGGAGGAGGAAATGTCTTGTCTGTCTTGTCTTTTGTGTTGTCCTCTTGACTTTAACTGGGGGATTTTATTGGTGGGGAGCTATTTTGCTATTTCTTCACTATTTGGACACTTTTACACGGTTCCTGTGAGTCTATGGAACACCTCTGTAGGTTTTTGTTTTTCAAGAAGGTTCATTGTTTTGTTTTTCTAGTCGGGTACTCAAAAGCGGCGTTTTTCTACCTTAGGCCGTTTTGAGGCTGGGCTCCAACCACTGTGTGACCCGGTGGCATCTGCCACATTGTTATGCAGCTGGGAAATCTCTGACATCACTGATATGCACATTTTGTGATGACTCAGCTCGGTGAGGGTGAATGTTGTGAGGTGAATTGGAAGAATGGGCCTTTTTGAGAATTAGAGATATACGTTTTATTAATATAGGGCCACACGGCCGGGAAACGGTGCTGAATGTACTACATTCTGTTGTGGAAGGACAGCACATTCACTGAGAGACTTACACTGCATCAGGGTAAGACATTTTAAGTAATTTAGTAATATCTTTAAACTGAGACTTGATTGCTGACCTGACCAGCTGACTTGATTAAGGGGCGTGTTTAAAGCGGCCATTTTGTTTCCTTAAGTGACCCATTAACGGCTGCTTCCTGCTTAAAGACAGCACTTGTGTACTGAGTGTGATCTCAGAGCCCTGTCACTGCTTAAAAGCAGAACCTCAGCCTCTAGCTGGAATCACTCTGTACTACATTCTGTTGTGGAAGGACAGCACATTCACTGAGAGACTTACACTGCATCAGGGTAAGACATTTTAAGTAATTTAGTAATATCTTTAAACTGAGACTTGATTGCTGACCTGACCAGCTGACTTGATTAAGGGGCGTGTTTAAAGTGGCCATTTTGTTTCCTTAAGTGCCCCATTAAAGGCTGCTTCCTGCTTAAAGACAGCACTTGTGTACTGAGTGTGATCTCAGAGCCCTGTCACTGCTTAAAAGCAGAACCTCAGCCTCTCCTGGAATCACTCTGTACTACATTCTGTTGTGGAAGGACAGCACATTCACTGAGAGACTTACACTGCATCAGGGTAAGACATTTTAAGTAATTTAGTAATATCTTTAAACTGAGACTTGATTGCTGACCTGACCAGCTGACTTGATTAAGGGGCATGTTTAAAGCGGCCATTTTGTTTCCTTAAGTGCCCCATTAAAGGCTGCTTCCTGCTTAAAGACAGCACTTGTGTACTGAGTGTGAGCTCAGAGCCCTGTCACTGCTTAAAAGCAGAACCTCAGCCTCTCCTGGAATCACTCTGTACTACATCCTGTTGTGGAAGGACAGCACATTCACTGAGAGACTTACACTGCATCAGGGTAAGACATTTTAAGTAATTTAGTAATATCTTTAAACTGAGACTTGATTGCTGACCTGACCAGCTGACTTGATTAAGGGGCGTGTTTAAAGCGGCCATTTTGTTTCCTTAAGTGACCCATTAAGGGCCAGGTGTTAGACAGCACTAATTAGTGATAGGGATTTAAAGGCCTGCTGGCTTAGCGTCAGCGAAGCGTCGAGAAACGAAGAGGGACAAAGAGGAGTTTTATTACGTAACCATTGACTACAGGAAGGCTCGTTATCTGGTCAATGTTACATAATAAAGAGACGGCAGCCAAAGTATCTAAATAAAGAATATTTAATTTATAGTTACCATGGTTTTGTAATCAAAATGAACATCAAATAATAAACAGACAAACACAGAACTATACAGACAGGATCAGCACCAGACGGAAGGGATGACAGACTACTTATACACAAGGGGATGACGAGACAACACACACCTGGGGTAATGGTAATTGGGTACACCTGGGGGAAAACAATAGGGACTACACACCATGACAGAGGACTACATCTAGACATGACGACTCACATTAGGAGCGCCTGATCAGGGCACAAACATACCCCCACATAACACTGGAGTTATCCGCTTAGGAATCCAGGAATCCACCTAGTGCTAAGTACACCATAATCCTATCTTACACTCCACTCTAAAAACCTCCCTTTCCCTCCCACTCTGCTATTTCTCTACTTCCTCCCTGCCACTCTTGACACCACAATGTGTCTCATATCCACAATTTGCTCCTCCAGAACAGATTCAACCCACCCACGGCAGTTTGCTAGCAACCCGGCTAATCTATCCTACCCTCCTACAGCCACTAATACACCTGTCACAGAACGGGGGGGCTTATGGAATTGTCAATCAGCAGTCAAGAAAGCTGACTTCATTACTGCCTACGCCCATAGTCAAAATCTGCAGCTCCTGGCTCTAACTGAGACCTGGATAACCCCCAATAACTCATCAACACCTGCAGCATTATCTACAAACTATAACTTCACTCACACACCTCGACCTTCCAGACGGGGTGGAGGCACTGGCCTCATGACATCTCCTTCATGGACTACAAACTTAACACCCCTCCCAGAACTGTCACTCTCCTCTTTTGAATATCATGCAGTATCTGTCTCTAATCCTTTCAATCTCACCATTGTTACACTCTACCGCCCTCCAGGTCCGCTCGATCACTTCACAGATGAGCTGGACATGCTTCTAAGCTCCTTACCGGAAGATGGTACCCCTCTCCTTCTATTGGGCGACTTCAACCTGCCTGACTCATCTCAGTCAGTCATAGTAGTCTCCCTCCTACAATCATTTGACCTGACTCCCACTGCCATGCCTCCCACCCACAAAGCAGGCAACTCCTTAGATCTCATATTTTCCCGTAACTCCAGCATCATTAACACCACGGTAACTCCCCTACATGTATCTGACCATTCCTTCATATCCTTCTCACTAACTCTCATGCTTAACCGAAAGGTCTTCACCCCAACTCAAACCGTCTCACTCAGACGCAACCTGCCCTCCCTATCCCCCTCCACCCTCTCCTCTGACATACTATCCGCTCTACCTTTGAGTGACACCTTCTCTGCTCTCTCCACAGAGATGGCAACCTCCACCCTCCTCTCAGCCCTTGCAACCTCCTTCGACAAGCTCTGTCCCCTCGTTGAGAAACCTGCCCGCCGTTCCCCACCCAGTCCATGGCTGACAGATCCAGTGAGAGAACAAAGACAGGTCCTGAGAGCAGCTGAAAGGAAGTATAGAAAGTCATGCCTCACTGCTGACATCGACACATATCACAACCTCTTGTTAACATTCTCCAAAACCATTACAAATGCCAAAGCTTCTTTCTTTCACCATAGGATCGAGGCCTCTGCCAAGAATCTTCGCAAACTGCATGCTACCATGTCCTCCCTCCTCACTCCCCCCCCCACCCCCCCTCCCTCATCTTTCTCTGTCGAAGACTTTGCGATCTTCTTTCAGGAAAAAGTGGAGAACATCCGCAGCTCCTTCTCCCAACCCCCACCCATTCCAAATGCTGAATCGAGAACCTCATCTTTCACTCTGTCATCTTTCTCTCCCATTACAGAAGCCGAGACCCTGACACTGGTAACGTCGAACCGTCCGACTACATGCCAGCTGGACCGGCTACCCTCCCCACTCCTCCAGACCATAGCACCAGACATCCTCCCATTCCTAACTGCAACCATCAACTCCTCACTCAACTCGGGGGTGGTCCCCACCTCCCTAAAACAAGCCAGAGTCACGCCCCTCATAAAAAAACCATCCCTAAACCCTACCATCATAGGCAACTACCGTCCTGTCTCTCTTCTCTCCTTCCTTTCTAAAACACTTGAACGTGCTGTATCCAACCAACTTACTGCTTATCTCTTACAGAATGACCTCCTAGACCCTAATCAGTCAGGCTTCAGGACTGGTCACTCCACAGAGACAGCCCTCATTGCGGTCACAGAGGCACTTCACTTAGCAAAAGCGAAAGGCCTCTCCTCTGTCCTGATTCTCCTAGATCTATCTGCAGCCTTCGACACAGTCAACCACCAGATCCTCCTCGCGGCCCTCGCAGGAATGGGAGTGGCTGGCTCTGCGCTGACATGGCTGTCATCATACCTCAATGACCGCTCCTACCAAGTGTCATGGAGAGGGACCCTGTTGGCCACCCGCCCCCTGCGGATGGGTGTCCCCCAGGGCTCGGTTTTAGGACCCCTTCTCTTCTCCCTCTACACTAAATCACTGGGTAACATTATCACGTCTCATGGCTTCTCCTACCATTGTTATGCCGACGATACTCAACTCTTCCTCTCCTTCCCTCCCTCAGATATCCTCGTCTCTGAGCGGATCTCTGCCTGTCTGTCCGACATCTCCGCCTGGATGACGACCAACCACCTCAAACTGAACCTAAGCAAAACAGAATTGCTCCACCTGCCGGCCAAATCCTCCCCCCTGACTAGGGATGCCCCCCGGACCCCGGTTTTAAACGGGAACCGGTACTATATTAGAAAATACCGGAGTATTTATAAGCTCCGACGTCCTCGGTACTGCTATCGATACTCTAGAGAAATTATTATTATTATTATTATTATTTAAAAGTTGCAAACGATCTCTCCTCTCTCTGTCTCTGCACGAGAAGCGAGCCGCAGCGAGTCATCATTACACTATATTATTACGCTCGCTAGTAGTGCTACACATACGGGTACTCCTTAATGAAAGTGCTGTCCCCGACGCCCGTGCTGAAGCGCGCTGCACACAGACACAGACAGCTCTGCCTCTGCATGCACTGAGTCGTGATGGCGGATAGAGCGAAGCGTTCTAAAGTTTGGATATACTTTACAAGGGTCAATGCCGACAACGCACGTTGCCACAAGTGCAACAAAACATTTGCCAGTAAGGGTGGCAATACGAGCAACCTATCAAAACATTTGTTGGCAAAACACGATATTAGTGTGCAGAAATGCGCCGTATTCGACTGCCTTGCGCGCAGTGGTCCATCTGCATCCACGTCCACTGCAGCCGGTAAGCCAAGATACGGAGTTTCCTAGGCTAATAACGAATTATTACAAATAGGCTAATAAACAAAATAATTGTTTAGCTACAAATACTACAATCTAAAAACGTTTTATAGATAGTCAAGCTGAGGCGTCAGCCACCAATGTGTCCCAGGCCAGTGAGCCCAGGGCCACCACACATCCTCCCTCTACCTCCACCACCCAAAGTCCCTTCACCCTAGCAGCTAGACAGAGGAAGGATGACAGAGGATAGGGTGAACGAGTGTCACAGGGCTGTGACAAAGTTTGTTGTCAAAGGCCTGCACCCCTTCTCTACAGTGGAGTCCAAGGGCTTTAGGTAACAACTAATCATTCAGTGTATATCGTTTTTTTTGTATACATAGTTGTCTAACTTGTTTGTTGTTGTTGTTATAATATAAGTTATTATTGAAGCAGCTATTCCCACCACTCCACACAAATTTACAATAATTCAATAATTTCTAATCTTTACTGTAGGGAGATGACCAATGCTCTCAACTGCAAATATACCCCTCCCTGCATAAATTATATTTATTTATAATACTTATTTATAAAGTTGTATAAATAATAAAGCAATGTCGATTCTGTTCTTAATTAATTGTCTTTTTTTCAAAAAGAACCGATAAGAGTATCGATAAAGTACCGAACCGTTAAGCAGTATCGATAAGAGTAGTAGTATCGATAAAATCCTAACGATACCCATCCCTACCCCTGACCGACCTTTCCATCACAGTCGAGAATGCAGCTGTGACCGCGTCCCCGACCGCCAAGAACCTTGGTGTTGTCCTCGACGACCAGTTGAACTTCTCTGCTCACATCGTAGCGACAACCAGAACCTGCCGATTCCTCCTGAGCAACGTCAGAGGGATCCGCCCCTTCCTGACAAAAGAAGCCACCCAACTCCTCGTCCAATCAACAGTCATCTCCCGCCTCGACTACTGCAACGCACTGCTCGCTGGCCTCCCGGCCACTGCCACTAAGCCTCTTCAACTCATTCAGAACGCAGCGGCCCGCCTGATCTCAAACCTACCGAAGTCGGCCCATGTCACCCCACTTCTTAGGGACCTGCACTGGCTCCCCATTGCTGCACGAATCCGCTTCAAGGCCCTCGACCTAGCATACCGTGCGGCAAAGGGAACCGCTCCCGCCTACCTCCGGTCAATGGTCTCTAACTACACACCCTCAAGACCCCTACGCTCTGCATCTTCTGGCCGCCTCAGACCTACTCCTATCCAAGCTCCGGGAGGGTCATCAAAGAGAAGTCGCCTATTCTCAGTCCTTGCCCCACAATGGTGGAATGAACTACCCACCCCAGTTAGGACAGCCGAATCCCGTCCAATCTTTCGCCGTCGACTAAAGACGCACTTCTTCAACCATTATCTGAATAAAAAAAATAATAATAATCTAACCCTAACTAACCATACTGTCATGCACTTGTCCTAATAAACTAACCTACACTGTAGCACTCAACACTTTGATGAACATTGTTACTCAGCTGATAGAGTTGTGCCCTTCCTGATGGCTTGTCGTACAGAACTTGTAAGTCGCTTTGGATAAAAGCGTCAGCTAAATGACTAAATGTAAATGTAAATGTGAATACTGGGAAAGGCCATTTATTAGATAGTACCCCTTTAAATTTTAAAAGGTTGTACTCTGTTTTCTTTTTTTTGTCTTTATAATTTGTTATTTCTGTATTATTATTGTTTCTGTTATTTCCCTGTGAAGTTCTGTGTATTGTTATTGTGGTGATTGTGTTGTCTTGTTTTCATGTAAATAATAATAAAAGAAATTTGATCAAAAAAAAGGGGTTAAGTATCTTGCCCAAGGACCCTTCGACACGCTACCGGGAGGAGCAGGAATCTAACTGGGAACCATCCGATAACCAGACGACCGCTCTACCACCTGAGCCACCGATAGCTGTGTGTGCCGTCAGCTGTGTGTACTGTGCCACCTGTACACAGTGTCATGAACCATGCTCAGGGTATACAGACAAAACAAGGGAGACCAGACAAGTACTTGAGGATTTAAAGAAAGTGATTTAATTAACCAATGAAACTATTTACAAAAAAGAATGAAAGACTGAGTGGATCAGTAATATCAGTGATGTAGTGAGTGCATGGATGAGTCAGTGTGTGGCGTATGTATGCAAGTGATAAGGTGAGAATCAAACAAACAAAACCAAACAAAAGCTCATAGCTGGCTTGGAGGAGAGGAGAGAGACAATAATGGAGAAGCCAGTCCTTATAACCTTTGATCTCAGGTATGACTCCTCCTCCTGACACACCTGAATAGTTGTGTCTGTGAATGCCAGGCTGCATGACAGACGGCCACACACACAGGGAATGACATGACAGGGAATGATATCCCTTATAGCTAACCTGTAGGAGAGGGATGGGGTTGTCACAACAGTAACGAGGAAGCTATTGAATGTTTGTGGGGAGGCCTGGCCTATATCGTGCCCCCAATGCGTCTCAAAGTCTGTTTAGCACAAGCAGCGGAAGGATGTGTTCTCAAGGAGACCTGGTTTGAGGCTTAATTTAACATCTAACGATGGAGTGGTTCTGACACTGATTCTGTTTGACAGCCGTCACCTCCCACACTCTACCTCTCTATGCCTCCCTCCCTCTCTCTCTCTCTCCCTCTCTCTCTCTCTCTCTCTCTCTCTCGTGCTCATGTTAACACTGACACTCACACCTCACTAATTTATTCTCTCTCTATCCTTCTCGCTCTCTCTCTCTCACACACACACACTACAAAGGGAAAAAAAAAAAAAAAAAAAAAAACATATTAATCATTGCATGAGCAGTATAGAAAGAGCCCCCCAATATATACAAAATATAACGCACAAACACACACGGACAGAAGAAATGCAATCAGAGATGCTTAGAAAAATAGTGCATCTCAAGACCTTTAGTATGGGCACCAGAGAGATGGCAGATGCCAGCTAGCAGACCAATAGTGCCACTGTTCATAGACATCTAATAGATACAAGCTGGCATCATTAAAGCAATGGTCTTGTGCCAAGTCGTGTTGGTGTCAAGAGACATATCCAATTATATGGTGCCATCTTGTGGTATGTAAGGGTAAAACTTTTTTTTAAATACACTCACACAGCCAACTTAGATGTTGGCTACTCAAGAGTTAAAGGGGAACTATACGCACAATTTCAGAATTCATACATGTTGTTCCTCTGGTCTAAGACAGTACAGAAATATGAGTGCAAATTAGCAAATCCAAAAACTAGAGTGCTAAAACTCAAATGTGTTGATGTCATCAAGTATAAAGTTTGAAGCTGTTCCATTGACAATGAATTGGGAGAGATGTTATAGATGACACTGAGAGGAAAGTTCTGAGTTCATAGGTACATTTTCTGTTTCAGAACTGAGATCATTACTATAGAATAACGTTAAAAACAGAAAACAAACATTCTGTGGGTCCAGAAAATCAGTCTCCCATTCATTACCTATGGAGCAGCTCCATTCTTTATACTTGATGACATCACAAGTTTGTTTCTTACTTCTGGGAGAGAGTAACTCATGCTCACAGATATTGATTGAACTGTCTTAGGCCGTGGAAATAACATATTAGAATGTTTAATTTGAGTGGTGTTCCCCTTTAAAAGCTAAAACTATCTAACAATAAAGCTTTTAGAGTAATTTTCAGTGTGTACAGACACCTGTTCATTTGTTACTCACTCTATATCATTTGCACACACAAGTGTGTACACCCAACACAGAGTTACACTCTTAAAAAGATGTGTGAAGATTCCAGAGGAAGCATGTGTTGTCCTTAAAGGGGCACTCCATCAGTTTTGCACATATTCATTTAGTTTGACAGTGATGTCATCTGGGACATTGAATCCTTGTGTTGTGTTAATTACAGCATAATGAAATAATGAGGTAGCAGTCCCTATAAGACACGGTATTGCAACAAGGTATTGCAATGTAGATTTCATCTACATAATTTCATTGAGCTGTAATTAACACAACACAAGGAGTCAATGTCCCTTATGACATCACTGGTGGCCATATTCAAACTAATTTACTCTCAAAAACTGTCAAACTAAATGAATGTGTGCAAAACTGTTTAGAGTTTTTGGATGTGTGTGAGATGATGTGCAATTATATGTTATTTCCTTGTATAATTTCCTTTACAGTGTGTGAAGTAGCTGAGCTGATGGGGTGAATATAATGAAGGTACAGCGTCCTCATACAAAAACAACCTGTTTTCTATGGGTTTTCTGTGGGTTTCATACATGAATGACAAACAACTATATTTAGTATGTTGAGGAAAAGCCCCACTGATTGTTTTCTGTTAGAGGTAGAAACAAACTCTGCTGTGAGAACTGTCGAGACATGTGGCTACACAAGACGACATAAAAGATTGTGATTTCACGTATTTATCATGAAATGTATTGTTATTTAATTGGTAGAAAAACGTTTCTTGTTTATGTATCTCAAAAACATAGAGGAGTTATATGAAATGCTTGGTACTGTTGGATTCAGAACCAGTTGAATTGTAATGATATGTAAATGTGAATATGTAAATATGATATTTAACATGTCAAATGATTGCTTTGTATTATTCAACTTATTTAAAAAAAAATCAATTAAACTTTGTCTACTAATTAAAGCATGATAAATGTATTGTGTAACCACATCTCATTTTGTTCTCACAGCAAATTGGTGTTTAGTTATAAATATAGTATGTTTTTAATTATACATGTAATATGTGTTTATTTAGGGACAACACATGTAGTATGTATTTATTTAGGGACAACACGTGTAGTATGTGTTTAGTTATGGACATCACATGTAGTATGTGTTTAGTTATGGACAACACATTTTGTGTAATTTCAGAACATCTTTTTGTAAGAGTGTATTAATTACTACAATCTACAAAACAGAAAATAAAAAGATAGAAAAATATAAATTGAAAAAGCTTGAAAAAGATTTAAAAAAAGATACAAATACAAAACATAAGAAGGTTACAAGGCCATTTGTGACACAATCATAACAGTGTTTTCCATAAGCATAGTGGACATAGTGGTGGTTGGCCAGTAAGAGGCAGTAAAGAGCTAAAATGCCGTCTTTCATCCTGTACTTACTGTCTACTCAAAACTGAGGATGGCTAGCAAGACCACAGTGAACAGATAAAGTAGCCTACAGAATGACTACAAGTCCAAGAGACGGATATTCTGTAAATGTTTGATAAAGCACAATAAAAGAAAAGTGTGGAATACAGTCCTGAAAGTAAGACAAATAATGTGTTTACAAAATGTACAGGTTGCAGCAGGTAAACGGTTGCAGCACCAGTGTGCTTTGAATCCTGAATCCCTCTCCGTTCAGCAAGTGATGACCAGTCATCCAAGACCAAGGAGGGCAGCCTTGACGGAGCAGTAATCCATCAAGTGTACATTGTAGTACATACTGGGGTTGGGAAGTGGGGCACCGCCCACCCTCAAATCATGAAGGACTGAGTGTGTTTATAGTTCTTGGGCTGCGGAGAGTGGAAAGACACACGATGAATCACTTCTTTTAATTAGTTAAGAGGCTATTGTTATCTGTGATTTAACAACAACAGTGCAGCAGCGGCGGCCTAAAGTCATGGCGGCAAAACCACAGCTAACGTGGCGCTGATAGCGAAGGCTTTGATCACTCACATTGCGGGTGGGAGGGGGAGGCGGAGGTCTGCTGTAGGACTTAGCACTGAAAGACAAACAGTTCCACGTAAGAGTTCTGTACAGGACGATGACACGTGAAGCCATGAGAACGAAGTCAAATGAACTGAAACTCACCTTTGTACTTTCTTTTCCTCTGTTAAAGAAACAATGAAGGGAAAGATTGAATGAGTGATGAGAAGTGAAGTCAGTTCTCTATGACCAGTGACCCTCCCCCCTCATCACACACACACACACACACACACACCACATACACACACTCACACATTCACACACTCTATCTCTCTCTGTTTCTTACACATGCACACGCTCTCTCTCTCTCTCTCTCTCTCGCTCTTTCTCTCTCTCTCTCTCTCTTACACATACACACACGCTGTCACACATTGACTCGAACACACTCTTAGCTGAAATGACTCACTTTTGCAGCAGCCTCTGCGACGACCGAGACAGACACCTAGACAGCAGATGAAGACGAACAGCACTAAGCCGGCAGCGCCTGCCAGCAGAGTCGTCAAGCTCAACTCATCTGAAGGACAGAAGAGCGGCAGGTGATGCTATATTTTTCCAACTGCTGCATTATAGTCACTTATCATATCGGCACAAATATAATACAATAATTGTTTCCCCCTACAAATGAGAGATTGGAGGTGTCCCGGTAATTGGAGGTGTCAACTTTGGGGGGGGGGGGTGATGTTTGAGAACTGAGCTAGCGCAATGGTGACCTGATGACCTGACAATGAATTAAGTTAATCTGTCCATTACATTACCTGATGATACGATGGGATGTCGGAATTTAAACTTTAAAACTTTCTAGAGCATTGATTCTCAACATGGGGTCATGGGGGGTCCAGTTTGATTTCACCATAGTTTCATTGTGTAGAGGTGGGCCCAATGAGACAATGTATTGACTATTTGAACCATAGGTTTCATTCTCTCCACTGTAATCTCCTCAACTACAGTAGAGACGGTTGTGAAATTATGAACCTAATCATTTCTTGATGAAGATCTTGCGATAGAAAATCAGATGCGTATCAATATGCAGGTCCTTGACACGAAAAACACTGCTCTAGAAAACATGCCCCTACAGAACCACTGCTCTAGAGAATGTTTCCCTACAGAGCCACTGCTCTAGAGAATGTTTCCCTACAGAACCACTGCTCTAGATAATGTTTCCCTTCAGAACCACTGCTCTAGAGAATGTTTTCTTTCAGAGCCACTGCTCTAGAAAATGTTTTCTTTCAGAGCCACTGCTCTAGAGAATGGTTTCCTTCAGACCCACTGCTCTAGAGAATGGTTTCCTTCAGACCCACTGCTCTAGATAATTGTTTCCTTCAGAACCACTGCTCTAGAGAATGGTTTCCTTCAGACCCACTGCTCTAGAGAATGGTTTCCTTCAGACCCACTGCTCTAGAGAATGGTTTCCTTCAGAACCACTGCTCTAGAGAAAGAATCATCAATACCAAGCAAAGTATTAATTTGGTCCCTGGTATCAGTGAGTAACGTTACTCAAAACAAAGTACTTGTACTTGGTCAGCAAAAAAAGTGACATCAGTGCACCTCTAATTATCTAATTAATATATTGTTTATTATATTGTCATATCCAATTGTCCATGGTCTTTCTTTTCATAGAATACAGAGGTGCTTACATTCAATGACTCTTCTCATAGAATACAGAGGTGCTTACATTCAATGACTCTTCTCATAGAATACAGAGGTGCTTACATTCAATGACTCTTCTCATAGAATACAGAGGTGCTTACATTCAAGGACTCTTCTCATAGAATACAAAGGTGCTTACATTCAATGACTCTTCTCATAGAATACAGAGGTGCTTACATTCAAGGACTCTTCTCGTAGAATACAGAGGTGCTTACATTCAAGGACTCTTCTCATAGAATACAGAAGGTTTACATTGCTTACATTCGATGACTTTGAGGTGTTGAGCCACACAGCTCTTGGGAGCACCGACGCTGTTGGAGGACTCACAGCGATACATCCCCGCATCGACCTTAGACACACTCTTAAACTTCTGCTCCAGAGAGAGGCAGAGGGGAGAATCATGATCAATATATGTGTGTGTGAGAATGTGTGTGTGTGTGTGTGTGTGTGTGTGTGTGTGTGTGTGTGTGTGTGCGTGTGTGTGTGTGTGTGTGTTGTGTGTGTATGTATGTGTGTATGTGCGTGCATACTTGTATGTGTTTGTGTGTGTGTTTGTGTGTTGTGTGTGTATGTATGTGTGTATGTGCGTGCATACTTGTATGTGTGTGTGTGTGTGTGTGTGTGTGTGTGTGCGTGTGTGTTGTGTGTGTGTATGTGTGTGTGTTGTGTGTGTATGTATGTGTGTATGTGCGTGCATACTTGTATGTGTGTGGTGTGTGTGTGTGTGTACTCACCAAGGTGCCTTTACTTGTGTCCATGCTGTAGGGAGTTTCTGCAGAGGCTGCCAGGGCCTGGTTGTCTTTGTACCAGCGGTAGGTGGCAGGGGGGACACTCAGGCTGTCCCTACAGGCCAGCTCTAAGCCTGACCCTGCAAACACAGAGCTGGGCACCTCGCAGGATGGGATGTGAGGAGGCACTATGGAGAGAGGGAGCAGAGACACTTCAAGTATCACACTCTTCTAATATCCATGTATCACACTCTTCTAATATCCATGTATCATACTCATTTAATATCCATGTATCACACTCTTTTAATATATATGTATCACACTATTCTAATATCCATGTATCATACCGCTGCTGGCGGGACAAAACCTCATAACTCCATTTTTAAATATATTTTTTAATATAAATCAACTCCGTAGATCAGCCTCCATATGTGTGTGTGTGGGTTTTACAAAGTTTAAACAATGGGAAAGCATTAAACCGATCATCTGTCTAAACCTCCTAACTCTATTCACCCTCAAATCTGTGTTCGTTTTTTTCATCTGCTGAAAAGTTGGGTTTTTGGAGTTATGAGGTTTTGTCCCGCCAGCAGCGATACTCTAATATCCATGTATCACACTCTTCTAATATCCATGTATCACACTCTTCTAATATATATGTATCATACTATTTTAATATCCATGTATCACACTCTTCTAATATCCATGTATCACACTCTTCTAATATCCATGTATCACACTCTTCTAATATGTATCATACTCTTCTAATATCCATGTATCACACTCTTCTAATATCCATGTATCACACTCTTCTAATATCTATGTATCACACTCTTCTAATATCCATGTATCACACTCTTCTAATATCCATGTATCACACTCTTCTAATATCTATATATCACACTATTCTAATATCCATGTATCACACTCTTCTAATATCCTAATATCCATGTATCACATTCTTTTAATATCCATGTATCACACTCTTCTAATATATATATATATATATATATATATATATATATATATATATATATATATATATATATATATATATATATATATATATATATATATATATATATATATATATATATATATATATATATATGTGTATCATACTCTTCTAATATATATGTATCACACTCTTCTAATATGTATCATACTCTTCTAATATCCATGTATCACACTCTTCTAATATCCATGTATCACACTCTTCTAATATCTATGTATCACACTCTTCTAATATCCATGTATCACACTCTTCTAATATCCATTTATCACACTCTTCTAATATCTATATATCACACTATTCTAATATCCATGTATCACACTCTTCTAATATCCATGTATCACACTCTTCTAATATATATATATATGTATCATACTCTTCTAATATATATGTATCACACTATTCTAATATCCATGTATCACACTCTTCTAGTATTCATGTATCACACCCTTCTAATAGCCATGCAAAACTAAACATAAGGGATCTTTTTAAAGAGAGCTCCCCTTTGTTGTTTTCTTTCTTTATTGAGACAGTGGGAAGGCTAAGAGTAGGAGAGACACAGGAGAGAAGGTTCTTTATTGAGACAGTGGGAAGGCTGAGAGTGAGACAGAGTAGGAGAGACACAGGATAGAAGGTTCTTTATTGAGACAGTAGGAAGGCTGAGAGTGAGACAGAGTAGGAGAGACACAGGCCAGAAGGTTCTTTATTGAGACAGTAGGAAGGCTGAGAGTGAGACAGAGTAGGAGGTATAGGAGATAATGTTCTTTATTGAGACAGTAGGAAGGCTGAGAGTGAGACAGAGTAGGAGAGACACAGGAGAGAAGGTTCTTTATTGAGACAGTGGGAAGGCTGAGAGTGAGACAGAGTAGGAGAGACACAGGAGAGAAGGTTCTTTATTGAGACAGTAGGAAGGCTGAGGGGGGGACAGAGTAGGAGAGACACAGGAGAGAAAGTTCTTTATTGAGACAGTAGGAAGGCTGAGAGTGAGACAGAGTTGGGGGGACACAGGAGAGAAGGTTCTTTATTGAGACAGTGGGAAGGCTGAGAGTGAGACAGAGTAGGGGAGACACAGGAGAGAATGTTCTTTATTGAGACAGTAGGACGGCTGAGAGGGAGACAGAGTAGGGGAGACACAGGAGAGAATGTTCTTTGACAGTAGGAGGGCTGAGAGGGGGACAGAGTAGAGGAGACACAGGAGAGAATGTTCTTTATTGAGACAGTAGGAGGGCTGAGAGGGAGACAGAGTAGAGGAGACACAGGAGAGAAGGTTCTTTATTGAGACAGTAGGAAGGCTGAGAGTGAGACAGAGTAGGGGAGACACATGAGAGAAGGTTCTTTATTGAGACAGTAGGAAGGCTGAGAGTGAGACAGAGTAGGAGGTATAGGAGATAATGTTCTTTATTGAGACAGTAGGAAGGCTGAGGGGGAGACAGAGTAGAGGAGACACAGGAGAGAATGTTCTTTGACAGTAGGAGGGCTGAGAGGGAGACAGAGTAGAGGAGACACAGGAGAGACTAGTGTTCTTTATTAAAACAGTAGGGAAGGCTCAGGGGGAGACAGAGTAGAGGAGACACAGGAGAGAGCGTTCTCATGGGATTTGATCCGAGGCCAGCAGGACATGTGGTTCCAGAGGCAGGGGTCTTTAAAGGGATAGTTCTATTTCTTGCTTACCAATGATGATGTTGATCGGTAGAGTCCTTTCTCCGCACAATCCACAAGAGTTAGCCACAAACTAATGCAAAGTCCATTTCATTTTGAGCCTCAGTCACCCCATTGACTTTGCATTGGTTTGTGGCTAACTAGCCGGAACTAGAAATTTTGTTTATTGTTATTTGCACTTACAAACATACATTCTGGAATAAAAAGAAGTAAAAGAAGAACAGTTAAAATGTGGAGGAAAGGTCATAAAGCCCAAGGGCTTATAAGAGACCCCCCCTCTTAAACCTATATAGAATAACTACACTGAACCCCCCCCCCCTCCCCCACATGCAGTAATGGGCAGTAGCTAGCTACAAGTAGCGACGCTACTGTACATAGCTTAATTACATTTCTCAGTAGCGTGATGGTAGCGTCGCTCCTTTTGAACCAAGTAGCGGTCTCTGTAGCGCAGCTATTTTTAGAACGAAGTAGTGACGTAGCGACGAGGAAACGCTACAACGCTACTATCGGGAGAAACAGTCTAGACTATAAAGATTTGTGAGGAGAAAAAAAAATCCCCGTAGAAAACCCACTATGATTGGTTGGTTGGTTTAGATATGAGTATGACGACTCACGATTGGGTATGGTTAGGCCAAAACATTACGGGTAGGCCAATCAGAGGCAGGATAGGGCGGGACTCCAACCCGCAAATCAGGAAGTGAAAATCAAAACAGACCACTGAATGAATGAACCAGTCCGCGCAAAATGGCAGAGGGATTCGATGTTTCCAGGGCTTGTGATGGCATTGATGAAGATGATGTCAATAACAACAATGCCTCTCCATGGAATGAATGAATGGAAAATATGAAGTTGTGGGATGCATGCGCAGGCGCGGCGTATCTAAGGTAAGGGACAATAATAATGTTGTTGTTTAAACTGCCGCCGTGCACTGCAGCATTGGGCTGTGTTGGCACTTTCTTCGTCTGTTAACTTACCATGGTGATTGATCTGATCTGTGGTCTGGGGTCCCCACATGATTTTGGGGCCATGGAATGTTTTGTGAGTTACATATTTAAATACATTTGGTCATTTAGCTGACGCTTTCATTCAAAGCAACTTACAAATTGTGTACAACAAGTCAGCAGGAGTGGTACATATCTAGCAGACAAGGATAAATAGTATTGTTTGTCTAGCAGTGTCAAGCTTGAGTGTTATACTCTGAGTACATACTATACTGTAGTAGTATAGACATATTAGCATAGTTGGTGGTAGTATAGACATGGTAGCATAATAGTAAAATGCAGTAAGACAGTTATTATTAGTTAAAATTCAGATATTGAAGAAGTGTGTTTTTGATTGATAAAGTGGGCAGGTTTCAGCTAGGAGAGGGTATCAGGCAGCCAGAAGATGCAGAGTTTAGGGATAAATAATACATAAAGATAGAATAGAAAAGAAAAAGACCATTACTGTATCAAAAGTAATCAACAAACTATACTATAAAAACTGATCAAACCAAATGGTCTCTTTCTTTTCTTTTGTAGAGGCTGCACCCAGCTAAACTTGCCTTCCTGGATTTTGTACATAATACAAGTTATGTTATGTTAAAAGGATGACACAAAAAGCCAGACCGAGGGCTTGTTTCAGTTTTATAATAAACAATCAAACTGAGCATTTTTTTTGCCTGCCTATTTGTTTGGTGGAAACTTGATCATGAAGTAAAAAAAAAAAAAAAAAACAAAAAAAAAAAAAAGTGCCGATGTAGCTAGCTATTTTTGCCATGTTCTTGTAGTGTAGCTTGCTACATTTATCTGGGGATAGCTTCCATTGTAGTTGAGCTATATTTAATCGAGAGTAACTTGTAGTGTAGCTTGCTACATTTTCCAAGTAGCTTGCCCATCACTGCCCACATGTAGGTAGTAAGTATGAGGAAGTATAGGGAACAGTATGGATTCTGCTGAGAAAGGATTCATTCTACCAATCAACATCATCAGTGGTAAGTAAGAAATAGGGCTAGTAGGGGTCACCTTCACTGTCTTACCACACACACATACACCTTCACTGTCTTACCACACACACACACCTTCGCTGTCTTACCACACACAGACACACACACACACACATACACACAGGGAGCGAAATTAACTTTTTGACTCACCGGCCAGTGGCGGGTAGATGGGAAGAGTCTACCCGCCAAGCATATTTCTTACCTGCCAAATTTTTTTTGATTAAAAATATATATATATATATTTTATATAAAAAAAAATGTTTAAATAAAATATATATTATATAATCATACTTGTAGTTGTATTATCTGCGAGACATCGCCACCACGCAATAAGTCAAAATGCTTGCTATCTGCAAACAGCTCCACTGTCTGTGTGTATACTTGAGTAGCCTCCAGCTCCAGCTAGGATTCTCCGGCCCTGCAGCTAGACCCTATATTCAGCTAGACCCTACATTCAGCATGCAAGGATTCTCTGGCGATGCAGCTGGACCCTATTTAACATTACGGTTCTTTTGTCAAATCACATTCAACATGCCCTCAGCTAGAATACGCATTCAATCAATGTTATAAGACATTGATATCAGGAGCTATCTGTAGCTACTGCTAGCCCGGTAGATAACGTTAAGACAATTTAGTTTACTGGGACAGATGGATGTGAGCTAGCTAAGCTAGCTAACGAGGGAACGGAGGTATTATGCACTCGAGTAGACTATTGCTGGAGCATTTGTTGATATCAGCAGCTATCAGTAGCTAGCCAGCTAGATACCGTTAGACAATGCCTCGTCATGTATTAAACTAAAAGTGAATAGTTGACTGGGTCATTGTTTAAACAGTAACGTTAGCTCATGGAGGTCCGATATAGACTAGAGCAGACGGAAGTAAACAAGCCAGATGAGAGCTTCCGATTGGTCATTTGCTTTCTTTCTCGTGAAACCAGTCACGTCACTCTACTGTGATTGGACCGTTGACTTGAGTGCAATGTGGGACTTGTAGTTTTTTAACGATCTCGCGGCGGAGAAAAAAAAGACGAGCGGCTATAATCTGTACTCGCACAAGAGTATCGTTATGAACTACATGTCTACACGCCACACGGCGGGCAGCCCTCTAAGTGTCATGCGCCAAAGGTAAAAACAGACCGCCCCTGGCGGGCGGCGGGCTTTAGTTTCGGTCCCTGCATACACACCTTCGTTGTCTTACCACACACACACACACCTTCGCTGTCTTACCACACACACACACACCTTCGCTGTCTTACCACCAGTGTTGGGACTAACGCGTTACAAAGTAACGCGTTACAGAAACGAAGTTACTTTTTGCCGCAACTAGTACTCTAACGCATTACTTTTGAAATTCAGTAACGCTACTTACGTTACTGAATGGTTTGTTAGTTCGTTACTGCGTTCTTTTTATGTAGATTCATAGCGAGCGTCCTTATTTCGCCTGCGTTTGTTTTGTTTACTGTAGACTGAAAGGCGCTATATAAAACGAAGTATTATTATTATTATTATTTCTTTCCGTAGCCTCATTCTGGTTTCGCACTTCTGATTGGCCACTGACGTTCTGAAAGAAATAGGCGCTCTCTACAGTAAACAACAAGAGGACGCTCGCTATGAATCTACATAATAAGAACGCAGTAATAATAACGAACTAACAAACCATTTAGCAACTACTTGGAGAGATAATTAATATACAACATGGAAACGAGATAAAGAACATGTTTGAAGGGCTGCTGGAGTCAACTGGACTAACGTTACATCTCGACCACCGCAGACTGGTGACGGTGAGTGCAATGTGTTCACTGAAACTCAAGATCAACGGATTTTGACTGTACAAAATCTGCCAGGGAATCTCATAATACTAATCAAACAATATAAATATAGTCCTTTCATGCACAATTGATATCCTAACTATTCTAACGTTGCAATGCTTTGATAACAACGCTGCAAGATGGTTATGAATGAATTAATGAATGGATGAATGAATGAATGAATGAAAACTTTATTTAACAGATTGCAGAATGGGTACAATACAGTACGGCTCAATACATACAATTGTTAAGGGGATGCAGACCTGAGAAAGACGTTTGTCTTGTTTCCATCAGGGTCCCCCATTTTCAATTCATATAGACATTTATGACATACACAACATACATGACATTTATGGCATAGGGACATATAGGTATTTAGTACTGATACATTTGTGACATAAGCGGTATTCAAATATACAGTACTGTTACCCCTAGATCCTGACAGAGTATATACATATGATGGGGAGGGGACTGTACATTAGGAGGGGGTGGGTGGGTGGGAGAGAAATATACATACAGCGGGGAGGGAATATATAATGAAACGCTCTAGACCACATTGCTTAGCAGAGTTCGGTGATGTGAATGGAAACTGTCAAGTTGATCAACCGATTTTGAGTATATGGGGCATGGGACTTGAGCAATTTATTTTTTTTATTTTTTTTTAAATAACTAAATAGTTACTTTTCACAGTAACTCATTACTTTTGGGTGTAAGTAACTAGTACAGTAACGAAGTTACTTTGAAATGAAGTAACTAGTAAAGTAACTGAGTTACTATTTTTCAGTAACTAGCACAACACTGCTTACCACACACACACACACCTTCGTTGTCTTACCACACACACACACACCTTCACTGTCTTACCACACACACACCTTCGCTGTCTTACCGGCACACACACACCTTCGCTGTCTTACCACACACACACACACCTTCGTTGTCTTACCACACACACACACCTTCACTGTCTTACCACACACACCTTCACTGTCTTACCACACACACACACACACCTTCACTGTCTTACCACACACACACACACACCTTCACTGTCTTACCACACACACCTTCACTGTCTTACCACACACACCTTCGCTGTCTTACCACACACACACACACCTTCACTGTCTTACCACACACACACACACACCTTCACTGTCTTACCACACACACACCTTCGCTGTCTTACCACACACACACACACCTTCGCTGTCTTACCACACACACACACACACACCTTCACTGTCTTACCACACACACACCTTCGCTGTCTTACCACACACACACACACCTTCGCTGTCTTACCACACACACACACCTTCGCTGTCTTACCACACACACACACACCTTCACTGTCTTACCACACACACACACACACCTTCACTGTCTTACCACACACACACCTTCGCTGTCTTACCACACACACACACACCTTCGCTGTCTTACCACACACACACACACACACCTTCACTGTCTTACCACACACACACCTTCGCTGTCTTACCACACACACACACACCTTCACTGTCTTACCACACACACACACCTTCACTGTCTTACCACACACACACACCTTCGCTGTCTTACCACACACACACACACACACCTTCGCTGTCTTACCACACACACACACACACCTTCGCTGTCTTACCACACACACACACACACACCTTCGCTGTCTTACCACACACACACACACCTTCGCTGTCTTACCACACACACACACACCTTCGCTGTCTTACCACACACACACACACACACCTTCACTGTCTTACCACACACACACACACACCTTCGCTGTCTTACCACACACACACACACACCTTCGTTGTCTTACCACACACACACACCTTCGCTGTCTTACCACACACACACACACACACACACCTTCGCTGTCTTACCACACACACACACCTTCACTGTCTTACCACACACACACACACACACCTTCGCTGTCTTACCACACACACACACACCTTCGCTGTCTTACCACACACACACACACCTTCACTGTCTTAGTTACCACACACACACACACACACACACACACACACCTTCGCTGTCTTACCACACACACACACACAAACACACACCATCGCTGTCTTACCACACACACACACACACACACACACACCATCGCTGTCTTACCACACACACACACACACACACACACACATACCATCGCCGTCTTACCAAGTACACTGAGCGACACAGTCGTCTCTCCCAGGTTGACATGGTCCTCGCTAGCGGTGACCTCACACCGGTAGTCCCCAGAGTCCCCCTGGGTAACGGCGTGGATGGTCAGCGTTGCGCCCTCTATCTTGGCCCGTCCCACGTAGGAGCCTAGGTGCCAGGGGTCAAGGGTCACGAGGAGGTGAGTGTGTGTGTGTGTGTGAGAGAGAGAGAGAGAGAGAGAGAGAGAGAGAGAGAGAGAGAGAGAGAGAGAGAGAGAGAGAGAGAGAGAGAGAGGGGGGGGGGGGGGATTTATCAAGTGGAATAACAAAAGTGAAAGTAAGGTCGCTTTCACACAGGGGCTGTTTGGTCCGGACTTTCGGACCAGAATTCGATAGTCCGGTTTTTCGGGTCTGTGTGAATGCGCGTCGAACTCGGTTCGCGGACCAAACAGTCGAACTCTGGTCCGCCTGAAAACATCGGTCTCGGTTCGGCTTCATCGAACCAAACGCGAACCAAATATAGGAAGTGATTATTATTACCACTGCTCGCAGCACTCACTGCAAAACAAGCACACTGCATCTAATCTCTCTATCTATCTATATATATATCTGTGCATCTTGGGAAGAAGGAAGAAAAAATGCGGCTTATTATTATTACCGAGGCGCGCGGCTTATTATATTATTAATAAAACAGCTACTTGTGGGCACTCATAAAAACACTGTGGTCTACAAGTTGTTTAGCGAGAGGATGGTGGTAATGTGCTTCAATAGAACAATGGATCAATGCCATGTCAAAACTCGGCTCCGCTGATCTGGAGGGCTCCGCAGTCCACACAGACACACACACACACACGCGCGCGCGCACACACGGGATCGCAGCCACACACACATTTCCACTGTCCAATAGACAAGCGCCCTTTTCGACCGCGTGACATTGTTCAGAAGGTCTCGGTCCGCCTGACAGATTTCTATGTGAAAGCAGGCGAACCAAATGAAGAATGCAACAATGTTGCAACTTCACCCCCAGAACCGCACCGAGTCCACCAAAACTATATGTGAAAGCGACCTAAGAGTGTAGGAAGGAAAGAAAGTGCTGCAACATTTCAGGGGTCATTCCAGGGGTCAAGGGTCACGAGGAGGTGAGTGTGTGAGAGAGAGAAGAGAGAGAGAGAGAGAGAGAGAGAGAGAGAGAGAGAGAGAGAGAGAAGGGGGGGGGGGATTTATCAAGTGGAATAACAAAAGTGAAAGTAAGAGTGTAGGAAGGAAAGAAAGTGCTGCAACATTTCAGCAGGCAGATAGTGATCTGAAGGAAAGGGACACGAGATGTGATGAAGATTTATTGCTCACCACTAAACTCGCCGGCGAAGTAAACAAACGTCACTCCCTCGCCTTTCTTCTTCCACTCGATGCGAGGGTTCTGATCCTTCTCCGTCCTGAACTCACAGGCCAGCACGGCATCTGAGAGGGCGGGAAGAAAACACACACACACACACACACACACACACACACACACACACACACACACACACACACACACACACACACACACACACACACACACACACACACACACACACACACACAAGGAGGATGAAAAACAGGGAGGACAGTAAGAGGAAAGCCAGGGGATAGATAACAGGGCAGACATACACAGACACACAGCTGGTTTGAATGGCGATGAAAGGAAAACTCTCACATTAAATTGGTTGCTTTTGCCAGGGACCTGTGTGTGTGTGTGCAAATCCATTAGGGAATGTTGATTTATAGACGCGGATTAGCGCCAAAATCTAGATCAGTGGTTCTCAATCTAGAACAGGCGTTATTTGCTACGCCCCAACATAAATAAGCATAGAAAGAATGATGATGAGAACTTTGACACCAAATAATCAAACTGCAACTACTCACAATTTATGAGGTCAACAAGTACCAAACAGGGGTTCTTATGTACAAAGTGATTGGTCTTCCTTTATCTTTGCCTAATTTTTTTTCAAAGTTATTTTGAGTTTAATTCTCATTATCATGCACATCTCACAAGAAGAAATAAAGACTTACGCATTCCTTTCTGAAGGACCTCTGTTGCCACATTCTCATTTGTTTATCAAGGTGCAGTGATGTGGAATGATATACAAAATCTAACAGAAACATGTTCCACTTTAAATATATTTAAAAGTAAGCTTAAAAAAGAACTACAGATCCTGTAGTCTGTAGTATCCATGTGTATTTGTGTGAAGTCTTTTTTTCCCCACCATTATAATTGTTGTATAATGCTGTATTGTATGTATCTGTGTGTATGAGAGAGGGATATGCGCATGTGTGTTTGTGCATAATGTGGGGGAGGGGGGGTTTATTGTGTAGTTTAGTTATCCTATATACTAGGTTTAAGAGGGGAGGTCACTTATAAGCCCTTGGTTTTTTTTTACCTTTCCTGCACATTTTAACTGTTCTTCTTTTACTTATTTTATTCCAGAATGTATGTTTGTAAGTGCAAATAACAATAAACAAATAAACAAACAAACAAATAATCAAATAATAATTTAACTTCATTAACAATTGGAGGCAGACTTTAGACTTAAAATGTTTCCCATTGTTTCCCATGGGGGGGGGGGGAAACATAATACAAATATATCAGCATGTTTATAATCTTGGGTACAAGATTATAAACATGATGAACTAATTGCATATATTTTCACGACCACTGATCTAGAATACTCAATCAGTCCTACGGAATAGTAAGTAGAAACCCTTGTTGTCCTCTGATTCAAGGTCTTGTCGCACAACTCTCACCTGTGTGCTCATGAACCTGCACTCTGGGCGAACTGCTGCTCACCGTCACAGACAGCAGGGTTGGACCTGGGGGGAGGACACACTGTCAAAAGTGTACTGATAGTACTGATAGTGCCACAATATTTACAAAGGTTCTTGAATAATAATAATAATAATAATAATAATAATAATAATAATAATAATAATAATAATAATAATAATAATAATAATAATAATAATAATAATAATAATAATAATAATAATAATAATAATAATAATAATAATAATAATAATAATAATAATAATAATAATAATAATAATAATAATAATAATAATAATAATAATAATAACAACAACAACTGATAGTGCCACAATATTTACAAAGGTTCTTGAATAATAATAATAATAATAATAATAATAATAATAATAATAATAATAATAATAATAATAATAATAATAATAATAATAATAATAATAATAATAATAATAATAATAATAATAATAATTATTATTATTATTATTATTTGTGGCGGCTGATTGGCGCAGTGGGCAAGGCGCTCGCCACTAACACAGGAGACGCTGGGTTCGAGCCCAGCTCTCGGCGTTGCTACCGGCTGGCCGGTCGTTCATACTAAACACAATTGGCAAGTGTTAGGGGTGGAAAGCCGGTGGGTGGGGATTGGACGTTGTGGACAGCGACTCCTACAGGTCGGTTGGGTGACACCGGCGCGGCGGAAACAGGAGGTATCGGGGGCAGCGTGAGCCTCCCACGCGTTACCCCTCGCCACTGAGAGTTCGAGCTGCTGCGGTGAAAAGATGCGACAGGCTGCCTCCTCGTGTACCGGAGGGGACACGTGATGCAAGGCTTCTGTCCTCACTACAACTGACCTGTGGGAGGCATGGTCTAGCAACGATCAAGACAGGGGAGGGAAGAATTGGATAATACGAAATTGGGATGGGAGAAAAATAGAAAATGGGGAGAAAAAGTGGATAAAAAAAATAAACTTAATTTGTATAGCACTGTTCATACAAGAATTGCAGGGTGAAAGTGCTTCACATCAGTGATGTAGACACAAAATAGACATTTTAGGCATAAAATGAGCAGAGAATTTATATTAAAACCTCCCTGAAGATGTGTAGGCTAATAGATTTCTGTCAATAGAATCTATGAGAAATAATACAGAAAAATGTATTCAAGAAAATATTGCAATAGATTTCTGTCAATCGAATCAATGAGAGATAATACAGAAAAAGACATTTAAGAAAATATTGTAATGTATTTCTGTCTCTAACAAACAAAACAAAACTAAAAAAAAGATTGTGATAGATTTCTGTGCTAAAATGTCCAGCCCCCAAGGGAGGTTCCTGCACAGGACCCACCCATTCCAGGGTCTGTCGCCCCACTTGTGTTGGGAATCGTGCAAAAATAAAAGCAATGCATGAAGTGCAGAGATAGAATGAGCATAACAATAGACAGAATAAGAGCAGTGCAATAAAATAGACATACATTTGTATAGAATAGACAGAGTAAAATAGTGCAATAGTGCAGTGCAATAAAAAAGTTCTCATCTACAGTACAACAATCACAGTCTGGTTGCAATGAGACCAAACAGCAGAGTGTATAAAAAGGCTAAGGTGAAGAGGTAGCCTCCCATAGGTAGGGTGTTCCATAGCTTTGGTGCATAATTCACTGACGACAAATAGGATCACTTCTAGCTGTGATGTGAATACTGTTGGCGTAAATACTCCACTACAAAGACTATAGCCTACTCAGGTTTTAAGCTTGTCTATAGCAGTGAGGAAGAACAAACCCAGACAGACCCCTCAGACAGACAGGGATCAAACTGTGTGGAATGACATCACACCCTGCCCAGACACAACATGTATACTCCCCCAATAGGAACCCACACACACACTCCCATGCATCATCAAGATAAACCCACACACAGCTGCATTAAGTAACATTACCAACAGCAGAGTATATAGGAGCTACAGTCCAGATGCATGAATTATACACACACACACACACACACACACTCACACACACGTCACACACACAAGAACCGACACAAAGTAGGAGACCTACAGAATCCATACACCCTGGTGGTGCCAGGAACGCATGGTGTGTTGGAATGCAGGTGATGGATGTTTCTCTGACAAGCGGCTACACAGCTACTCCAGCATCCTGACCTGATAACCTCCCCTGCCATCTGTGTCTCACATACATTATAAATACACTGGTGACACATATATATATATTCTAGAGGTGTAACGATACACGTTTTCAGATTCAATACGAAGTCCGATCAATACTACCGAGCTCTAACTATATATTGTACATGTCTACTACGCAGCTTGGTTTGGCTAAAAGAACATACTAATTGTATGTATGTGTGTGTGTGTGAATAGCGGGTCCCTCCCTCCTCCCTCCTCCCTCCTCCCTCCTCCCTCCCACTCTACGCTGACGGGACGCAGGCAGATGCGTAGTTTAGACAACAAACAGGTCGAAGATTTAGACACTTGAAAGACAGAGTGAGACAGAGAGGTGGCTTTTTTTAATTCTCGTTTTCCATTCTGTATTGAGATTGTTACACTTTCACTGAGTGTACACAATCTGGCTATCCTTTAGGGGAAAAGCATTTGGAAAGAGAATGCTGGATAAATGTATGTCATTCTCTCTCTCTCTCTCTCTCTCTGTGTGTGTGTGTGTGTGTGTGTGTGTGTGTGTGTGTGTGTGTGTGTGTGCGTGCGTGCGTGCGTGCGTGCGTGCGTGCGTCGTGCGTGCGTGCGTTTGTGCATGCGTGTCGGATCTTTAATACACACAAAGTCCTTCTGTATCATGGTAACCATAGCCTGCTCAGCTGGCCAACAGAGGGTCTTAACACAATCACACATGTGCTCATCTTTTCAATAGATGCCCCCCCCCCCCCCCCCAGACACACACACCTCCCATTCATAGACAAGTGGTGCAAATCTCTCTCTATCTCTCTCTCTCTCTCTCTCTCTCTCTCTCTCTCTCTCTCTCTCTCTCTCTCTCTCTCTCTCTCTCTCTCTCTCTCTCTCTCTCTCTCTCTCTCTCTCTCTCTCTCACTACTCTCTCTCTCTCTCTCTCTCTCTCTCTCTCTCTCTCTCTCTCTCATTGATAGCACGTCCCTCTTAATAAGATGATTCCCCCTGCAACTTAAGTAGAAGTACAAGTGGAATATATGTATTGTTAAGTAGATTTGTACATGTAGCCCAAATGCATCCTCTGCATGTAACACCCCTTCCTGACAGGCAGCGACGCGAGCGAGCGTGATTGCGAAAATAATTAAAATGTATTCGTTTCAATCAGACTATCCTGATCTGCCACGAGCGACAGCGAACTGAGCGGCGATGTCGTTCCCCCCTCAAATATTCGCTCGCTGTGTCTCTAGTTGAGCGATTACACGTCCGAGTCCCGCCCCTAAACACTTTTTATTGGTCGAGAATCGCAGGCTGCTTTGCCCCCTGTTCCTGGTAACACACACACAGAGACACACTCGGACACGCGCCGCGTCATATCAGGACAGTGTCGCGCGCGATTTTCGTCTCCAGTTCGCTCGCTCGCTGCCTGTCAGGAACCGGTGTAATGCCATCCTAACTAGTTAGAGCAGTGGGCCGCCCCAGGGCAGCACCCAGGGACCAACTCCAGTTGTCATGCCGGAGCCTTGGTCAAGGCCAATGAGGAGTAACTTCAAATACATATTTTTACAAGATAGTGTACTTGTTGATTTCATCTCTCTGTAATTAGCAGCTGGGTCAAGCAGGGGCTACCACCCAAATGAAACGGTGGGATCTCCTTTGGTCCAGTGGTCTGCAGTCCTCCGGAGGCCTATGTGACTTCTCTCATCAGGCTCTGGATCTCTGGCCTTGAACAGCATCAGAGACAAACGTGTGTAAACATGACCCCCCAACCACCCGAATCCCTGCCCACCCCTCCACCTCCACCACCTCTATCTGTCCACCCTGAGCCCCCTCTCTAGCCACAACACGCTTCAAACCACTCGGATCACACCTCCTCTGCAGATGCTAAACCTAGCGCCAACTCCAAAGTCAACTCCTCAACTCCAAGCGTTTGAGTTGTCTGTTTTGGTGACAGATCTGCTACGACTGCATTGATGAGTTAGGAAAAGGCATCCACTTGTCACATGTCTTGTTAATGTGATACCTATAGTCTTGTTATTGTGATACCTATAGTCTTGTTATTGTGATAATAGTCTTGTTATTGTCATACCTATAGTTTTGTTATTGCGATACCTATAGTCTTGTTATTGTGATACCTATATAGACCTGTTCGCTGTTTACAAACATACCATGTTCAAACGAAAACGGCTGGATGTCATTTTGACAAATCAGCATGGCTGTGAGCGTGTGAGTCTTTCACCTTTTACATATCTAGCTTTGGCATGGATTGATTGTTTAGATCGCTAGCATGGCTAACAAATGCAAATATATTGTAGTCTGCCCCGTTGTTCTGACCAGGATTACGTTCCTTTCTGCTCCTGTAATGCGCACACACACTGAGTATGACGTATACAGCGGGTCTATAGTCTTGTTATTCTCATACATATAGTCTTGTTGTTGTGATAATTGTGATACCGATAGTCTTGTTATTGTGATACCTATAGTGTTGTTATTGCGATACCTATAGCCTATGGACAGATCAGTTATCGATTTGCACTTATATCAAAGATATGTGAGGTCAAATAGTCGATTACTGTACTTTGACTCTCAGTTACAAACAAGTATAGTCCACCCCAACTCACCAGACTGTAGGAGTTTAGATGGGATCGTCTCTCTCACCACTTTGTTCAACTAGTCTCAAACACTGAATGTCTCAAACACATTCAAGATGTGAACATTTTAAATTAAATGTGAGCAGGTTGCCTATCGAAACTATATCCAGGATATTTAGAGAGCATCTCAATTAGATTAAAAAAAAACATCTTCAAACCTTCAAATTGTGTTTTTTTCAGCAGCAGAAGTACCATAAATATCACGTTATTAACATGGGGGGGGGGTGCTCCATCACTGTTATGAGGTTACTATAATACAGCTGAACTCTATTTTGTTCCAGTCATCTGTGTAATTTTTCCAAGATACATATGGTCTCTAGTTCATCTGTAGTTAGATATTTAGCTACAATGCTTTGTTTTTATACACATTCATAAAACATCTGTATATGACAATTTACTAACTTGAAAAATATATTTTGATATCCCTCCATTAAATATAACCCTAATTATCCTTCTTAAAATGGGCTATTTTATTTCATTTCATTGAGCTGAAGATAATTAACACAACACATGGATTAATTCAGCATCCAGATGACAACACAATGAGGACAAATTCATACTCATTCAATCTTCAAGGCTACTGTTGTTATTGTTTAATGCTTTGGCAATATTGTTTCTTTTAACATAAGCCAATAAAGCATATTGACTTTAATTGAGATTCCATTCCAATATCTTGCAAACACAAATGTGTTAGACTGTTTACAGTGTGAGATTGTAACTAAGTTATTATGTGAGATGTCAAGCACCTTCTGTAAATGCCCTGAAGAAGTCTGTTGACCGAAACGTTGGTTTAAAGTATTTCCACATTTAAAGCGAAGAAGCATGAAGAAGCAAGAATACCTTGTGCTCGACTATTCATTTTAATTCAATATTGTTTCTTTTAACATACATGCCAATAAAGCGTATTGACTTGAATTCAGATTCCAATATCTTGCTAAGTGCAAACACAAATTATTTTGTTACTGTTTACAGTGTGGAATTGTGTGCAAAATAAACCAGTATTGTCTAAATATTTTACTTGGACTATCCATATTTTATAACGCTATTATTTTGTTGCTATTATTATTTGTAGTTGCACAAACTAGTTTATTCTTCCTCTCCTGTAGTCCGTTTTATATTGCAAACTAAAATAAACTCCTTTTAGAAAAACAATTAAGCTATATAAGATAAATGCCAAAACACCTTTGTTCTCAAATCATAATAAGGGAAAAGGGAAGTTTAAACTCACTCTGCAACAAGATGATGAGAAGAGGTAAAGCCAAAAAAAATTCCATGGTACTCTTTTATTCTGTTGTCTCTCTCATGAAAAGTAGGGTGCAGTCTGTTCTCTGGGATGGCTCCGAGTGGCTCACCGCTAAGATACAACTGAAGGAATTCCAGTCTCGACTCTACTGCATTTCTTGAAGTTTCATCAACTGCCTGCGCGCGACGCTCTCGTGTCGCACCCACGATGAGGAGAGAACACAGATAATATCTATGAGAGAACACAGATAATATTATCTATGAGAGAACGCGCCTGGTGGGCGGCCAGCCAGGGTGCGCGTGTTTCCCTCACTAGTCGGTGAGTGAAGTCGGCCAATCGGCAACTCCGGGTCATGGTTTTCAAGTTTGATTGATTGATTGAAAACAGATTGCAGAATGGGTACTACAAATACAGTATGGCTCAATACAAACAACTGCTAAGAGGATGCAGACCAGAAAAATACTTTCGTCTTGTTTACATAAGGGTCCTCTCCTCCTCCATCAAGTTCAAGTTTCAAGTTTTGTTTTATTTGTCACATAGGCTAAGGTACTGTACAGTGCAGTGAAATGCTTGGTTCTGTATGAGCCCCCTGAGATTGTGCTTCATACAGTAAACAGCAGTGGTGCAGTCGTAATATGGGAACTGCCCAAACGCCACGTGCACGCGCGCTCCCGCGCATACATGTTCCCTCGGTTGCGCACAGAACAGATGATTATTATGCATAACAATGTTTTAAATGTAATTGTAGTTACAATTTCTTTAATTGAATTAAATACAAACTAAATTAACAATGTAACTTAGAGTTAGTTTACAGAAGGACAGTTCCCTTCAGACTGAAGCACAACTCTCATCCTTCCAGTCGGACCACAGATCAAGCAACCCCCCACCAATTGGTACAGGGCTTGTATTTTGGTTTGGCTCTGCTCGTTGTTATGCTATCGGTATCCTATTATTATGCAAAGTCTAGGTGATAAGTGCCGGCCGGGTACTTGCCGCATGGCGCAACGAGTCCAGTGACCATTGTGAACGCATTTTTGTGTGCGCGCGTGCACATCCGCGCGCACTTCTGCCTCAGTGATCTACTACAACAGCGTGTAACCGCGTGTGTGCACGACTGCATCGCTGGTAAACAGTCAAAAGAATAAATACCAAACACTATACCAATTATACAACTAAATTAACTACAAAATGTAAACAATGAAGTACAAAATGCTATAACTTTAAGTTGTTCACCTAAAATGTTGATAAACCAAAAACCCTAAACTTAACCATTTAACTGACCTCAGTGGAGATATTCTAACATAAAACGAAGATGAAAAAAAAACATATCTTTGTAATCATCAATTTTCAAAGTCGTCCCCGGGCCCCAACTAGGGCGTGGTTGGGGGGTTACTATAGGGGTCCTTCTTCATTCATCTGTCAAAGGGTAAGTAGGAACATCAGAACATCAGCAGTGATTCTCAAACTTTTTTTATATCAAGGACACACAAGGGACTGCCATTGATAAGATGTCCCTGGGCCCCCGATGTGAGAAAAGGTGTAATACAGTGTTGGGCAGCAGTCAGGCCCGGACTGGCCATCGGGAGCACCAGGAGTTTTCCCGGTGGCCTGGCCTGCACAGATAAAAAAATATATATATATTATATTAAAAAAAAGTATATATATTTTTTTATTATACTTTTTTTTTTTTGCCAGGCCATTGTTTCTAGTTGTGGCGGCGCGATAGTTAGATAACCTAGGTGGGTGGGGAACAACCAGGATTTCACTGTCTGCGACAGAGTTGGAGAACTATCTGACTCTCTCCCTCTCTCCCTCTCGCGGATCACACACACACAAATGGAGCCGTGCTGCCGCTTGTGATTGGTGGAGGCGGGACCAGGCGATACAACTGACAGCGGAGGCGGCGAATGGAATGGCAGATGGCACTCGGATGCAGAATAACAGCCAGGCAGTGAGCGAGGTAGTGAGGGACTCGGGAGAGATACAGTAGAGCAAAAGTCAATTAACGTTGATGTCAAGATGGACAGTGGAAGAAAGAGAAAGGGTGGAGGAGAGAGGGATAAAACAAAGAAAAAGAAAGGCCCTTACAGGAGATGCTGCTAAATCCGGCAACATTTATCAAATGTTTTCTTGCACCAAGATCAAGGAACCAGCAGGTTAGTCAGTGATAAAAATAAACATGTGGATGTTAGCTAGCTAACGTTACCATGCAATGCATCATCTCCCCTGTCAAAAGCTCAATGTTAAATCTGCCAAGAAACAAATAAATAATTTAACCCTTGTGTAGGAGCCAAAGCTATATATTTAGGTTATTGTATTATATGAATGTTTATATGTTTATTTGTATAACCTTACATTTAAACGGCATTAGGAATATTGATTGGATTTAGATAAAGTCATTGAACCGGCTTATTTGTCATAATAGAACATTCTAGAACATTTGTGATGTCACAGTATGATGTCATAATCAAACATTCTAGAACCTTGGTGATGTCACCGTATGATGTCATAACCAAACATTCTAGAACATTTGTGTATCTATATAGTCAACAATTCTCTCAGTGTTTGTAGGGCGTAGGATGTATAGGGTTAGGGAATTTGTTCATAATCCTCTTAGGTGCTATAGGTGCCAGGAGTTTGGCCATATAGCTACCACGTGTAGGAAGGGGCTGAGGTGCGCTAGGTGTGGCGGGGAACATGAATATGGGAATTGTGGAGAGGGAGTGAAGCCGAAGTGCTGTAGTTGTGGTGGGGAGCATAGTGTAGCGTTTCGGGGGTGCGAGGTGATGATGAAGGAGGTCGCGGATCGGAGAGAGAGAAGGGAGGGTAAGTTGACGTATGCTGGGGCGGTTAGCAGGGCAGGACAGGGTAGCCAAGAAAGGGTGCAGGGGGTTGAAGGAGGGCATTTGGCAGTGAGGGTAGAGCAGGTGGAAAGAGAGAGGGGAAGGGAGGAGAAATTAGGTATTGTGGCCTTCGTGGCAGGGGTAGTTACTGGTATGGCAGAGGCTAAGGGTAGAACAGAGATGGTGAAGATGATTGTTAGGATAGCGGTTCAACATCTGGGATTGGAAGGTCTGGACTGGAAGGAGGTGTATAGTGAATTGGCTGAGGGGGCTGCGAGGGACAAGGCTGCGAGGGACAAAGCAGCCCAGGATAAGATAGCAGGGGGCAAGGAGGGTCCCGCGGAGGGGGGCTCAGGCAGGAAGTAGCAGCAGTAGCTGCACTCCAATGGACAATGTAGTTGATGACGGGGTCCAGTAGAAGAAGAAAAAGAAGGTGAAGAAGGAGAAGAAGGAGAAGAAGAAGAGCCCATAAAAAGAATTGCGGAGGGCAGTAATACGCCACGATGCGTCTACTCTGCCGGAAATTCAAATAAGAAGAAGAAGAAGAAGAGCAGCAGTGTGCATCTTGAAACAGGACTGGAACAGATAGACTAAACAACATAGACTCAAGCCTGCATTTCTCAACCAAGGTGCCCAGCCTACCGTTTTGCTGTGGAAAGAGCCGGCAAGTTGATTTACGGCTTTCCAGTGTGGAGGAATTTTCATGTGTCGAGTCGGCTGTGATTTTGGAGACTGGGAAAATAGTTTTCTTATCTTGTAGTAGTAACGTGAATATTTAGGAAAGTAGCTTTAGGACTACTTCTGTAAAGAAAGACTTCACTGTGGAAGAGAAATAAACCATTTGGATATCTTTGTTTTACACTGGAGCGGCTGTGGACATTATCTTTCTTTATCAACAAACGTACTACTCACGAGTAAGCAACTTTAACCAGTAGAGTGGAACGTCGGCCCTCATATTATGCAGCCAGTAACGTTTGTTTTTGTCCTGCTGTGTCACTGAATCCAATTGCTCCTTGAGGAATCCCGGTCGTATAATACCTCTCTCAGAGTGACCGACTAGCTGTCTCTGTCATTTCTCTAACAATGAAGTTCCAGTACAAAGAGGAGCACCCCTTTGAGAAAAGAAAATAAGGAAGAAGTATCCGGATAGCGTCCCTGTAATTGTGGAGAAAGCCCCCAAAGCCAGAATAGGAGATCTGGACAAGAAGAAATATCTTGTCCCCTCTGACCTGACAGTGGGCCAGTTTTACTTCCTCATTCTGAAAATAATCCACTTAAGAGCGGAGGACGCGCTCTTCTTCTTTGTAAACAACGTCATTCCACCCACCTCAGCCACCATGGGACTGTTGTATCAGGAGCACCACGAAGAGGACTTTTTCCTCTACATTGCCTACCTTGATGAGAGTGTGTACGGGGACAGCCAAAGGGAAATCTGATCCCACCACCATCACTCCTGCCCACCCCCCAAAGCCCTCCACCACCCATTGAAATATTAAATCCAGCTCAGCAGCCTAGAGTTCCCAGAGTAAATATGTCAAATGCACTTTCACATCCCCCCTCCCACCCACTTAAAATCTTTATTTTTCTTTATCAACGAACGTACTACTCACAAGTAAGCAACTTTAACCAGTGGAACGTCGGCCCTCATATTAGTAAGAAAACTCTGTTCCAAGAGGAAAAAGGAATCAACACGAACTACTGGAGCGCTGAAAGAAGGATAACAAGTGCTTGGATACAGGGGCCGGAATTCCTCACCAAGCCCGAAGAGGAATGGCCTCAGAACCCAGAACACCGCGGGGACCTAACTTCGGAGGACCCAGAGGTAAAGAACGCTGTGGTCAGCGCTACTGCAGCTGAAGAGCAGTTCGACACAGTTCACCGGTTCCTGACCAGCACAGGCTCGTGCGCCGGGTCCGTGTCAAGACGAAGACAACCACTTTAGATAGACCTATCACTAAGATCTGTCTTCTCCAAGAAGCTGCATGAGGCGGTGGTAAAGACCGTCCTCCTACGGTGTGCCATGTACTAGGGACCTCTGGCACCAGGTATTGGTTATCCAGCAGCAGAGACACTTATCAGTTAAAATAGTGTTTGGTTTAGCTCCTTGTTTTTTAGTTGTTAGTAATTGTCTCTAGATTAGAAGTACAATTAGGGGCCGGTGTAGGAGCCAAAGCTATAATTATTGTATTATATAAATGTTTATATGTTTATTTGTATAACCTTACATTGAAACGGCATTAGGAATATTGATTGGATTTAGATTGATTGAATTGATTGAAACGTTTATTAACAGATTGCAGAATGGGTACAGTACAGTACAGCTCAATACATACAATTGTTACTGGGATGCAGACCAGAGAAAGACTTTCGTCTTGCTTACATCAGGGTCCCCCATTTTAATAAAGTCATTGAACCGTCTTATTTGTCATAATAGAACATTCTAGAACATTTGTGATGTCACACTATGATGTCATAATCAAACATCCTAGAACCTTGGTGATGTCACCGTATGATGTCATAACCAAACATTCTAGAACATTTGTGTATCTACAGGATATACTATAACTATTATTATAGTCAACAGCAGTGTGCATCTTGAAACAGGACTGAACAGGACTGAACAGATAGACTAAACAAAATAGACTGAAGCCTGCATTTCTCAACCAAGGTGCCAAGCCTACCGTTTTGCTGTGGAAAGAGCCGGCAAGTTGATTTACGGCTTTCCAGTGTGGAATTTTCATGTGTCGAGTCGGCGGTGATTTTGGAGACTGGGAAAATACAGTTTTCTTATCTTGTAGTTATGTTTGTTGTTTCCAGTATTCCTAACTAGGAATAAACAGGCTAGGCTAGGGTTTCTTTACTGGCTTTTATTCACGTTGTCTATCCGTACATCAAGGCACTCTCTCCGTTGTGCATCCGTACATCAAGCACTGTTCCTCTACCCCGGTCCTCGGTCCAGGTACTACAACAACAGGGCGGAACCAATATTATGTATTATAATAACAACACATCTTCCCTTCTTTTAAACAGAAACAACTTGTTCTTTTCCTGTAGTCGTCTATAACAAAACGTTCGTTTCCGACTGTTCTTAAACCTGTACATTCCAATAATAAACATACATTTTAAACATGAACGTATGCATTCAAACAATAAGCATATGCATCAAATCTTTCTTTACAATCCTTTTTTTTTTTTTTTTTTTTACATTTCTTTTTCATTTAACCTTCATCATCAACTGTCCTCTTTTCTTTACCCTATCCACGTCCACAGTCCACATGCCTTTCAGCACTGTGCAATAAGTCTCTCAGGAGGGTTAACAGTCCTTTTAGGCCTGCAGCAGGTCTCAGAGGGCGTGCTGCCCCCTTTTGGCATGACAGAGTCACTGCGGTCGGGGGAACTCTGACAAAACTGCTCACTCCTGGGAGCATCTAACACCTCTGCAGTGCTTCGTTGTTGAGAGTCTGTCTCTGGGACTGTCACCTGTGGTCTCAAATCCACACGGTTTTGTCTCAGAGAAGCACCATGGTCTGTCTGGATCTGGTATGAGCGTGGTGAAACTTCTCTTTGCACGCGTCCTCCTTGTCTCCATGTGCCTGTTGTGTGATCCAGGATACGGACTGTATCGCCTGGCTTGAGGCTTGGTAAGTGTTTTGCCTTCTTGTCATGTTGCAATTTGTGTTTCTCTTTTTGTTCTTGTTTCCTTGAGCTGATTTTGTGCGCTCCTTCTGGTGTCAACAGGTTCTCATGGATAGGAAGGTTAGTGCGTAAGCGCCTTCCCATCAGCATCTGGGCTGGGGACAAACCATTTTCCAATGGGGCACTCCTGTATATCATCAGACTCCTCTGGAACTCCTCCTGTCCATCTTGAGCCTTCTTCATGAGGGCCTTGACGATCTTGACTGAACTCTCTGCAAGCCCATTGGATCTCGGGTAGTTCGGGCTTGAGGTGGCGTGGTGAAAACCCCAGTCCTCTGCAAACGAAGCAAACTCGCTGCTGGAAAACTGTGGCCCATTATCTGAAAACAGCTCACAGGGAACTCCATGTCTCGCGAAGACTGTTTTCAGGTAGGCTATGACTGTTTTGCTGGATGTTGACTGCAGTGTTACAACTTCCGGGTAGTTGGAGTAGTAATCTGTGACTACAATGTTGCTTTTACCGTTACAGTCAAACAAATCGACTCCGACCTTCTGGTACGGGCGATCAGGTACAGGGTGGGGCATGAGCGGCTCTGCTTGTTGTTTAGACCTGTAGGTGAGACATATTTCACATGCAGCTGTGGTGTGGCTGATGTCTTGGTTGAGTCTTGGCCAGTACATTACTTCACGCGCTCTACGTTTACATTTTTCCTCACCCAAATGTCCCTCATGCACTTTCTGCAGCATTTCCTTGCGCATGGATGCCGGGATGACAAACTTGCTTCCTTTGAAAACAATTTCATTAGCAACTGAGAGCTCTGATCTGCATGCCCAGTAATCTTGGATCTGACCCGGGCATTCACGCTTTTGCTCAGGCCACCCTTTCAGTATGGTCTTCTTGAGCTCTTTCATTGTGTCGTCTAGTTCAGTTGCTTTCCTCTTCTTCTCTGTTCGCTCAGCAGACACAGGAAGTGATGTGACAATCATGTCAACATAGGCTTGTATTTCTATGCTTTTCTGTTCATTTGGACTTTCCATTTTGTTGACTGCGCGTGAGAGCGTGTCAGCAGTAAACATGAATTTTCCTGGTGTATAGACCATGTTCACATCATATTTCTGCAGTCTGATTGACAGTCGCTGAATCCTCAGAGGACAATCATTGAGGGGCTTGGCCATTATTGATACTAGGGGCTTGTGGTCTGTTTCCACTTCAAAAGCCTTTCCGTATATGTACTGATGGAAACGTTCACATGCATATGTGCTGGCTAAAAGTTCCTTTTCTATTTGTGCATATCTAACTTCAGCACTTGTCAATGCACGAGATGCGTAGGCTACGGGCTGCCAGCTGTTGTCATACATCTGTAGCAGTACTGCTCCTAGGCCGTACTGAGAAGCATCTGCCGATATCCTAGTGCTCCGTTCTGGGTCATAAAACTTGAGCACTGGTTCCTTGGTTAAGATCTCTTTCAGCATTTTGAAGCATTCTTCCTGCTCATGAGACCATTCCCACTCGTTCTTCTGCTCTAGAAGCCCTCTGAGTGGTGCTGACTGGGCAGACAACTGGGGGATAAACTTAGCCAAGTATGTGACCATTCCCAGAAATCTCCTCACATCTTCTTTGCTCTGTGGACGTTCCATGTTCACTATGGCTGACGTCTTCCTTGGATCCAGCTTGACACCTTGCTCTGAAATCACATCTCCCACAAAGGTAAGGCTTTTCACTGCAAACTCACACTTGTCTCGGTTTAATTTCAGATTGGACTTGCGTGTCAGATCCAGTACTTCCCTCAGCCGTGCATCATGTTCTTCTCTTGTGGATCCCCACACGATGATGTCATCCATCATGGTCTCCACTCCCTCTATGTGCTCATAGATCATATGGATTGTCTTGTGGTAAACTTCGGGCGCAGACAGAATACCGTAAGGTAAACGCAGAAAGCGAGACCTTCCTTCTGGTGTATTGAACGTGCACAGTTTTGAGCTTGCCTCATCCAGCCTCATCTGCCAGAAGCCTGTTGACGCATCCAGCTTGCTAAACCATTTAGCACCGGCAAACTGTGACATGATCTCTTCTCTTGTTGGAAGCTTGAAATGCTCACGCTTTATAGCCCTGTTTAGATCCCGTGGATCGAGACAGGTGCGTAGAGATCCATTTGTCTTCGTCAATACTACTAGTGAGCTCACCCAATCTGTTGGCTCATCTATTTTCTTTATGACGCCCATCTTCTCCATGCGGGCTAGCTCCTTTTTGAGTTTGTCTCTCAGTGCAAATGGAATCTTTCTGCACACATGCACTACAGGAGTCACTGTGTCATCCACACATATCTTGTGCTCACCAGGCAAGCATCCTAGTCCTTCAAAGACATCGCTGTACTCCTGCATGACTGCTTTGTGGTCTGTGCTAGTCTGGGAATTCACTACAAACACCCTCCTCACTAAGTCAAGCTTTTCACAGGTACTCAGACCTAGGATTGGCTGTACGCTATTCTCTACTATGAGCACCTGTGCCCTTAACTGCTGTCCCTTGTGCTTTAGAGTCACTACACAACACCCCTTAACTGGAACAGTCTCTCCTGTATAACCAGTCACTTTTACTTTCACAGGGTGTATTTTGCTCTTAACTGTGAGGGTCCTGTAATCGTCTATGGACAACAGGTTGACCTGTGCACCAGTGTCTATCTTAAATGGAATTATGGTCTCATTCACAGTTAATGGGACTATCCATTCTGCCGCCTCTGCCGTGCTAGACTGTACTACTGAGTCCACAAAGAACTCCTCTGGCTCTTCTTCCACTGTGTTCACTTTCATCCCTGAAGCCTCAGCTCTGCAATACTTCGCAAAGTGGTTATCCTTCCCACACTTGTGGCAGACTTTCCCATAAGCAGGGCATGCCCTAGACATATGCTTGCCTCCACATCTTCCACATCTACTGTTTGGACTCCTGGGACTTTGCTCTGTAGGCTTTTGTTTTACAAACTGTTTTGGGCGCTGTCCCTCTCTTTTCACGGCATGCACTGCTGCCGACTCATCCGTGCGCAGCTCCTTTGCTTGTGCACGAGTGGTTTCTGCTGCTCTGCACATGTGAACTGTTTTCTCTAGCGTTAAATCATGTTCACATAGTAATCTTTCTCTGAGCCCATTATCAGGAATTCCACATATTATTCTATCTCTGACTAATGAGTTTCTTAAATCTTCAAATTCACATGACTTGCTCAACGTAAGTAGTTCAGTTAAGTACTGATCAAAACTGTCACCTGTTTTCTGACTGGCGGAGAAAAACTTATATCTCTCAAAAGTGACATTTTTACTGGGCACAAAGTACTCCTCAAACTTTGTCACAAGCTCAGTCAATGTTATATTTCCCTCATCTATCTGAAAGCTGTTGTAAATATCCAATGCATCTTCTCCTATTACATGCAAAAATATAGACGCTTTTCTGTTCTCATCTCCTCCCCCCGCCCCACTTGCAGCCAAGTAAATACTAAATCTCTGCTTAAATCTCTTCCAATTATCAGCAAGATTGCCGCTGAACTGCATGGGTGTGGGAGGACTGAGCTTATCCATGACGGGGAACACTACGGGTGCAGGATTTTCTTGGTCTCCTTCTTGATTGGTTGAAACGTTTTCACTCACGTCGTTAGCTTGATCACTTTCACTTTCACTAGAAGACATGCTCGCATGCTGATCCTCTCGCTAGCAGTGCGCACATGTGTGCCTTCGGAATCCAGCACATTCCTTCTTGACGTCGATTCAACTCTGCGTCGCCAGTTCCATTATCTGACACCATGTTATGTTTGTTGTTTCCAGTATTCCTAACTAGGAATAAACAGGCTAGGCTAGGGTTTCTTTACTGGCTTTTATTCACGTTGTCTATCCGTACATCAAGGCACTCTCTCTGTTGTGCATCCGTACATCAAGCACTGTTCCTCTACCCCGGTCGCATTTATGCTTTCCGCAACGGAGTTCGGTTTCCGGGTTCCTCTGATTGGCCGCGACCCCCACGTGACGCTCTGCTGTGTTGTGTTGCAGCCCGCACCAGAGCGGCAGAGGTCCCTACCTTCCTCAATTTATACGCATGGTAAAAAAATATACCGTTAACTGGAATATGTTGTGCCTTTACACATATGTTGGATTATGTAATTGGTTTGTCATGACAAACAAATAAAATATCGCATCGCCGGCTGTCTCTGGCTTGCTCCAGCGGACACCAGAGCTCAGCCATGCCGCTCGCGGCAGCATATTCTCGCCGCTGGCTGAGCTCTGGTGTCCGCTGGAGCAAGCCAGAGACAGCCGGCGATGCAATATTTTATTTGTCATGACAAACCAATTACATAATCCAACATATGTGTAAAGGCACAACATATTCCAGTTAACGGTATATTTTTTTAATGATTTGTTACGGCGTAGTCAATACTCCCATGCATATAAATTGAGGAAGGCAGGGACCTCTGCCGCTCTGGTGCGCGCTGCAACACAACACACAGCAGAGCGGCAGCGTCACGTGGGGGTTGCGGCCAATCAGAGGAACCAGGAAACCGAACTCCGTTGCGGAAAGCATACACGCACCCCGGTCCTCGGTCCGGGTACTACAACAACAGGGCGGAACCAATATTATGTATTATAATAACAACACAGAGAGGACATGAGGAGAGAAGGAGAGGACAGGAGGAGAGAAGGAGAGGACAGGAGGAGAGAAGGGGAGGACATGAGGAGAGAAGGAGGACAGGAGGAGAGAAAGAGAGGACATGAGAGGAGAGGACAGGAGGAGAGAAGGGGAGGACAGGAGGAGAGAAGGGGAGGACATAAGGAGAGAAGGAGAGGACAGGAGGAGAGAAGGATAGGACATGAAAGAAGGAGAGGACAGGAGGAGAGAAGGAGAGGACAGGAGGAGAGAAGGAGAGGACAGGAGGAGAGAAGGAGAGTATAGGAGGAGTGGACAGGGGGAGAGAAGGAGATGACAGGAGGAGAGGAGAGGACATGAGGAGAGAAGGAGAGTATAGGAGGAGAGAAGGAGAGTATAGGAGGAGTGGACAGGGGGAGAGAAGGAGATGACAGGAGGAGAGAAGGAGAGGACATGAGGAGAGAAGGAGAGGACAGGAGGAGAGAAGGAGAGGACAGGAGGAGAGAAGGGGAGGACATGAGGAGAGAAGGAGAGGACAGGAGGAGAGAAAGAGAGGACATGAGGAGAGAAGGAGAGGACAGGAGGAGAGAAGGGGAGGACAGGAGGAGAGAAGGAGAGGACAGGAGGAGAGAAGGAGAGTATAGGAGGAGAGAAGGAGAGGACAGGAGAGAAGGAGAGGACAGGAGGAGAGAAGGAGAGGACAGGAGGAGAGAAGGGGAGGACAGGAGGAGAGAAAGAGAGGACATGAGGAGAGAAGGAGAGGACAGGAGAGAAGGGGGGGACAGGAGGAGAGAAGGAGAGGACAGGAGGAGAGAAAGAGAGGACATGGGGAGAGAAGGAGAGGACAGGAGAGAAGGGGGGGACAGGAGGAGAGAAGGAGAGGACAGGAGGAGAGAAGGGGAGGAGAGAAGGAGAGTTAGGAGAGAGAAAGGAAGAAGCTCAACGGCACTCGAATGAATTTTAACTGTTAAACTATTTTATATCCTGTAAAATACATGTTGTAAATAGCTTTTAAAGAATAGGTTCACTATTTTTCAACCCAGACCATATTAAAATGCTGTTTCCCAAATATTTATATTCCTCACTGATATCTTTAGCATTGAGAAATGTACTGTACCACCGCAGCAATGGTTTAGGCCTTCAAACACCATGATAATCCACTTTTCAAACACCATGATAATCCACTTTTCAAACACCATGACAATGAGGTGAAATAAACATTTGAAAGGTGTATTGTTCCCTGTGTGTTTTTATCATAGAGGTGTGGTTATACTATTAATCTGGATTGTCTATATTATTCTAATGTTAATCTTAATCAAGAATGAAGACTATTTCACCATATATGACGCATCATAGCTTTTTGTTCACTGATGGGGTCCCATGTTGTGCAGTAGGTGCCCTTTTTTTCTTTTCGCCCCTGCCCTTCAAACAGCCTGAGTCTGCCACTGTTCCCAGGTGATATTAATTACCCTTCTTCCCACACCTCCAGACAGACACACCCACCACCACTGGTGACAAAATGACATACACCTCCCTGCTCCCACACATGTGGTATAAGTATAAAGTATAGTATTTTGGTTTGCAAAAAAAGTATGCAGTCCTCAAAAACGAAAACTAAAATGGCCAATTTTGGGGTTTACTACCACTCTTAAATTAGCTTTAAAGTTCACACTGAACTTTAAAGTGCTAGTGTATTTTGTGCAAATAATCCAAAAATAATTTGTACACTTTATTTCCAAATTGAGAACACAGGTTAGCATAGAATCAGCTAAGCAAGGTACCTGTTTAGTTAGCTAGCTACAGTAGTAATACAGCTAGCCTAGGCTAAAACATACTGCCATCAATAAAAGCACTTGCAGTGTACAAAGATTGAGTTTGTTTTACCAATTATGCATTACTAAATACTAATAGTGTATTTAGTAATGCATAATTTGTAAAAACAAACTCAATCTTTGCTACTTCAAAGAAAGCTTGATGTATTACCTACCTCACACACAGCAGTAGGATGCAGGGTTACAGCTCAGACTGCATTAAGCCCTCTGGCATCTGAACATTCAAGAGGGGATGTGTCTAAAACTGAACATTTAAATGGATGGAATATTGTAGTGACAGGGCTGCTCAGAGTTGTAGCTAACACTTTTGCATGACATTATTTAACTGTCTGGGTCAAGTTTAGACCATTGGAAGGGCACCAATGGGCACGTCCTCTCATTTTCGCCACTCAAAATGCCATTTTAGCGTGATATTTTCAGCTGTGGGGCCACATAGTCAAGTTTAACCATTGGAAGGGCACCAATGGGCACATCCTCTCGCTTTTGCCACTCAAAAGGGCACTTTAGCGCGATGTTTTCAACTGTGGGGGCACATGGTCAAGTTTAGATCATTGGAAGGGCACCAATGGGCACATCCTCTAGTTTTTGCCACTCAAAAGGGCACTTTAGTGCAATGTTTTCAACTGTGGGTGGGGGCACATGGTCACGTTTAACCATTAGAGGGGCACCAATAGGGCACATCCTCCAATTATTTCCACTCAAAAGGGCACGTTTGCATGACATTATTTAACCGTGGGGCACAAAAGCACTCAAAAGGGCACTTTAGCGCGCGTTTTTCAACCGTGGGGGCCCCCCCTGAGTCCGCCAGTGGGAGGGGTTATTGCTGGTCAAGAGATATATATATTTACTCTATATTTATACCATATTATAGCTATAGTATTATACTGTGAATTCCTCCAGAGGTGTGGCCAGCAGTACTAACCCCTCTCCTCGCCCCACTCAACTCTAACCCACACATCAGACCACAACAGAAAATGTAAACAAAGTGCAATACCATGAGGAGCACTTTTACATGACAGATTCTACCTTTAACCCTTTCACTACCACACTATCAAAGGGTTAACCCTTTCACTGCAACAATACAGAAGGTTAACCCGTTCACTGCCACACGACAAAGGGTTAAAGCTATATTTTGGATTACCTCTACAATAATTAGTTACAAGTGCTTGAAATGTATTTCTAATCTCGACAACAAATCCTTACTACTTATTACTAACCTTTTTAAACAAAATTAACCAGCGTGGCGTTTAGAGGATGCTTGTTTGTATGGTAACCACGGTGGGAGGGTAGAAAGACCACAGCCAATATAGATGAATGAATAGTTTATTTTCGGTCTTTGTTTACAGACAAGTCAAAAACACACTTGTGTGGACTTACAAAAAAAAGATTTTAATCACAAATGTACATATTCAAAGTAAGCTCACACAAAATCCAAAATCAGTGACCGAAAAAAGAAATAGGCTGAAGCACATGCTTATTTTTGCCTATCTTTCACAATTCTTAAAAACGAAATATATTTTAATATTTAACCTTCCTGCACCCCACTAAAACACTGCACACCTTTACCCCTTTGGGAAGTTTTCTGTCCCATGTACTTTACATGTAATATATATATATTTACTTATGAATTTCTTTAAAAAAAAAATTATGAATACCATTACTAACTTCAGTCCTCAACATACATATAAAATATTCATTCATTTTCAGGATTTTAACCCCTTAAATACCAGTTTGTGTGATTGAAGCGTGGCTTATTTTCAAGACAAAAAAACACTAAGGGTTAATTATTTTCCATCCCATAAATGCAAATGTCATTTTTTTTGGGGTGGGATTATGAGAGCCTGGAGTGTCGAAGATTGGCAAAAAAAATAAGTTTGATACATAAAAATGTTTTGTGCAGTGACACAGTGTATAAAATACTGCACACGTTGACCCCTTTGGTCAAAAAACTTCCCTATTGACTCCCATGTTAAACACGTTTTTTGAGGGCGCCCTCGTGGCGCATACCATAGTGCCTTGCGCACCTACGCGGCCGACCCCGGTTTGATCCCAGCTCCCGTCGTTATTTGTCGCATGTCTTCCCCACCTCTCCTCCCGTTCGCCCTCTCCTCTGTCGGTCCTGGGTGACCAATAAAACTGTAAAAATGCTAAAAAATAACATAAAAAAAAAGAAAACACACGTTTTTTGAAAACAACGCCATTGCAGATTGAATTTAGATTTTTATAATTTTTTTCATCTAGGCCCCTTTATGGGTATTTACATAATGCATGATTACTAATTTTTTTCAAGATGGCCGCATTGCGTCATCTATTTCCGGCGGCCACAGCTTGTGTGTTTACTGCTTATATCCTGCAATGCCGCTCAAAAAATAATTTTATCTAAAATGATTTGAGAATGTTTTATGGAGGTCTTAGTGTGGTGTGCATGCGTGTGTTGAGAAATTAATGTGTGTACATGTGGTCATTTGCAGCCATTATGTGAAAATGGCTAGTACACAGTAATGTACTGTACTAGTAATGCTAGTACAGTAATGGCTAGTTTTCACATAATGGCTGCAAATTACCACATATGGGGTTTCCAGCAGAGTTTATGGTCTAAAATCACTCCCAGGAATTTATTTTCATATACTCTTTCTATTCTATTATTATCTATTATCAACTGAATGTCTGTTTTTATCTGGCGGTTTCCAAACACCATACATTTAGTTTTATTTAGATTTAAAGATAATTTATTTATATCAAACCAGTTTGTATTTATTCATTTCTATTGTTAAGACCGTCATAAGCTGCTGGATGTCCTCCCCTGTACAGAACATGTTAGTATCATCAGCAAATAGTACACACTTCAATACATTTGACACCGAGCACAAATCATTAATATATAGATTAAACAGTTTGGGTCCCAGAACCGAGCCTTGAGGGACTCCACACATTATTTTCATACATCTAGATTTGCAATCTCCAAGTTGTACAATTTGTTCTGTTATGTAGCTTTCAAGCCAATCTGACACAACCCCTCTGAAGCCATATTTGACCATTTTCCTTATAAGGATTTTGTGATCTATTGTGTCAAAGGCCTTCTTTAAGTCTACAAAGACTCCAACTGTGTACAACTTTGTATCTATGTTTGTTATTATTTCTTCAGTTAATTCAATCAATGCCATTGAGGGCGATCTGTTGGCTCTAAAACCGTATTGGTTCTCAGTTAGTAAGTTATTATTTTCTACAAAGTGATCCAACCTGTCCACAAATAATTTCTCCAGTACTTTTGAGAACTGTGAGAGCAAGGAAATTGGTCTGTAGTTTGTGAAGTGTTGTTTATTGCCTGCTTTGTAGACTGGGATGACCTTTGCCTTTTTCATTTTATTTGGGAATACACCATTCCTGAATGACAAGTTGCATAATAAGGTAAACGGTTTTACTATGGTATCCATTGTTTTTTTTTAACAAGTGACATGCTTACTGTAGGTCATTACAGTCAGTAGATGTCTTGTTTTTGCATTTGCTAACAGTTTCGATAACTTCCTGTTCCTCCACAGCTCTCAAGAACATAGAGTTTGGGTTACAGAAACCCCACTCATCGGCTGGCACATTTTCCTCTGTATCTGCTAAGCTATACATATTATCAATAAATGTATCTATAGATTTATGCTTGTATGGATTGAATACATTTAAATTATAGTCGCCACAAACAAAAATTACTTTCTGTTGGGATTTGGAGAACAAATGTTCCATCGTTTTTGTGAATGTGTCAATATCAGTCCCAGGAGCTCTGTAGATGCAGCTGACAATTATATTTTTATGTTTTTCTCTACATATCTCAACAGTATATATACATTCTAGCACATTATCAATAACAATAGACATATTTTCTACCACCTTATATTTGAGGTTGTTGTCCACGTACAAGGTAACTCCACCCCCTGTTTTCTTTCCCCTGCTCCTATAATTTTGCTCATATCCTTGAAGAGGAAAGTTGATGCCCCTGTCAGGGTCAAACCATGTCTCAGAAACAGCAACAATGTTGACGTTTTTTTTTATGTTTCTTTAGATAATCTCTGATTTTCCCGTAATTAGTATACATACATCTACTGTTGAAGTGTATCATTGATATATCATTTCCAGGTGGTTTTATGTTTAGTTGTTCCTCAGTATAATAGTTGCAATTTTGTTCTGTTATTGAATATATTATTGTCCGGATCAATGTATTGTTCAAAGTCATATCTATCATATTCAGTGTATTTGAATGTCTCCAAATTCAAGCCATCTGGATTCTGGAGACAGTCATTGTCTTGGTTCAAGTTGCTTAACTCATCATCAGACTCATCCGATTCCATTAATATATAGGGCAGTCATATACGCATAGGTTACTGTGAGGATTTGCCTGTTCCCTGGACCTTTTTCCCTGTCTCCTCACCTCACCAGCCCCCACCCTTGCGATGATTTACTCTCCTCTACTCTTCACCAGCCCCCACCCTTGGACTTCCTTGATCCTCTACCTTCACGCACCTGTTGGGAGTTTGCAATCACCTCGGGAGAGTACATAGGTTGCAGACTCCCCTCCAGTCCTTGTCGGGTCGTTCTGTGTTCTGGACTCTGTGTTCGTTCTGTATCTGTATCTGTGTACACTCTGTGTTCATGGAGTTCTGTACGTTACCATCCTGTACGTTACCATCACCTGCCGCGTCTCCGGCATGAGACGACGTGCCAGCCATCACCACCTGTCGCCGTTTGCCTGGAGTGGGACACCGTCTTCGCTCTCTAATTCTCTACGGGAGGTTTTCCAGTGTTCCCACTCCAGACGTCAAGCCGGCTCGTCATCGCTCCCGATTCCACGGGAGGAAGGCGTCTCTTCGTGATCTTCGTTCCTGGGGGTGAGGCTCGTCGTCGCTCCCTAGTATTCCACAGGAGGACGGCGTGTGCCCATCCCGTTCCCCTTGGACCCAGGCTCGTCGTCGCTCCCTAGTATTCCACGGGAGGACGGCGTGTTCCCATCCCGGTCCCCTGGGACCCCCTTTGTTCTGCGCTGCCCGTCTGCAGCATCCGAAGAGGAGGAGGAGGATCTCCGTGCCAGGCCCCGCTGTCGGGCCCCTGTTCCCGTGCCAGGCCCCCGCCGTCGGGCCCCTGTCCCCGTGCCAGGCCTCCGCCGTCGGGCCCCTGTTCCCGTGCCAGGCCTCCGCCGTCGGGCCCCTGTCCCCGTGCCAGGCCTCCGCCGTCGGAACCCTGTCCTCATCCCTGTAAGCAGCTCTGGCCCTCGCCCTGTCCAAGGCCTTAACCCTGTTCTCTGTCCCTGTCTCAAGCTCGCCTCTCCGGGCCTCTGTCCCTGTCCCCCTCTCCAGTGCCCCTGGTCCTTGACATTTAGCCCTGGCCCTGTCCCTTAGCCTTAGTCCCTTAGCCTGTTCGCCTCTTAAAGGCACAGTGCCGCATTTTCCATATTCCTTTGACTCTTGTGTTTTTGTGTTCTCCCTTAAAGGGACTGTGCCGCTTTTTGTTATGTATAAATAAATGCCCTGTTTTGGCTTACTCTCATACCTGTCTTGTGTTGTGCGATTGGGGTCGGTTACAAACCATAACAGGTTACTACATTATGATACCCATAATATGCTAAGATTAGATGGATGTTGATCATAGGAAATAATAATAATATTTGTGGTATACATAATTTAGGGCTGCAACTAATGACTAATTTGGTAGTCGACTAATCTGCAGATTATTTTTTCGATT
>NC_140169.1:185793723-185899723 GCF_963971535.1 Notolepis coatsorum
GTCAAAGTGGGCAGGGGTGAGGTGGGTTCTTGGAGTAAGGTCAAGCAGTAGTCTGAGGAGAACCACTCAGAATAGGTTGTGGCAGAGCAGGTATGGTTCGACGGTGCAGGTCAGCTCTGCACTAGTAGTGCAGCCACAGTCTGCACTGTAAAAATCCAGCACAGCTCATAGCCATGTCTAAAAGGTTCCAGAGAAGTATTCAATATTATGTTTGGTCTATTTTGATGCATTTAACTACTTGAAACTTAAACTACATTGACTATTACAAGGTAGAAACACACTGACATTAGCCCTGAGATACTGTTATTTTTCATGTTACATTTATTAAATGATCAATGTCCAGTTGTATTATTTGGCCCAAGGCCTACCACCCATGTTATATTTCAGCCCTTGGCCCTCCATGTCAAAAGGTTTGGGCACCACTGCTTTAGGCTGTCTGGAAGATATCTACTCATACTTAGCTTCCTGGAAGACTCAATAAAAAAACATTGGCTGACAAACCTTGCTTGTTCTCTGAATGGGGTGGAACCGTAGTTGGCTTCCTGACAGGGACTGTCAGGGAACGAAAGTCCCCTCTGTGATTATTTTACTTCCTTACATTCTACATGTTACATTTGTTGTATCTCTTGAACTTAAACAGCAAAGAAACAGACTAAGAAATAATGTAAACACCATGATCAAATATGCAAAAAAATATTTCATCAATGACAAAACTGAGGAAAACAAAAGCAAACCCTGTGAAATTGCTCAACAACCAACTATGCTGCAGTAAAAAAACTAAAAACCAGATTTACAAACATAAACATAAAGACAGAAAACACTCTCAAGCTGGATGTGGCCAATTACTTAAACATTTTCTTTACAAACATAGCCACAACATTAATAAACTACCCTCCCACTCAGGGCATTTTGGGGTAGAACACATCATAGCCTTCTACAAAAAACCTAGGGGTCCGCAAAGACGACTTCAAACTTGAAACGGTAACAACAGATGAAGTACAAAAAAGAAACTGAGCGCCCTCCAACCTAACAAGGCCACTGGTCATGACAATATCCCCTCCAAATTCCTCAGAGACTCAGCAGCCGCCATCACCTCAGTCATCACCCACATAATAAACCTCTCCATAAAACAGGGACACATCCCCAAAGACTCAAAAAATTGCGAGAGTGACCTCCCTGCACAAAAAAAAAGGCAGCAAATTAGACCCAGGCAACTACCGCCCTGTTTCTATTCTTACTTCCATCTCGAAAGTCATGGAAAAAATAGTCTACGAACAGGTAGAAAAGTACCTCGCGGAAAAAGAAATAATCTACAAATTCCAATCTGGCTTCAGAACATCCCACTCCACTGACACATGCCTTCTCTATTTGAACAACCACATCAAACAAGAGGTGGACGTGGGCAAATACTGCGACATGGTCATGCTGGACCTCCAAAAGGCTTTCGACACTGTCAATCACTCCATTCTGATTGACAAAACTAAAAGCAATTGGTTTTGATCGTTCATCAGCGAGCTGGATGCTATCCTATACCTGGAGGGGAGAGAACAGATGGTGGAGGTAAACGCTATACCCCCCCCTCCCAGTGAGCTGTGGTGTTCCACAAGGAAGCATACTAGGACCGCTACTGTTCCTAATTTATGCAAATGACATGTCATCAGCTTGTGACTGCAACTTGTTTCCTGTTCGTGGACGACTCAGCCCTGCTGGTCTTTTTAAAACCCTCAACTCGGAACTCTGTAGAATCTGCACCTGGCTCGCTGATAACAACCTATCATTACACCTGGGTAAAACAGAGTCCATTCTCTTTGGATCAAATAGCAAACTCAGCAAGGCCAACTGCTTCTCTGTTACAGTGGGTGACAATATTGTCAGAAGGAAAGATGAAATTACATACCTGGGTTCCATCCTAGAGGCAAATCTTTCCTGTGACAAAATGGCAACCAATGTAATCAAAAAAGTCAACCAACAAACAAGATTCTTGTACCGGATCTCCTCTCTGGTAAACAAGAATACCCTGAAGACTCTCTAACAGGAGCACTCATTCAAGGGTACTACGACTATGCTTGCACCTCATGGTACCAAAGCACCTCAAAGGCACTAAAAACAAGATTACAAACATCACAAAACAAACTGGTCAGACTACTGCTTGACCTTACTCCTAAAACCCACCTCACCCCTGCCCATTTTGACAACCTAGGATGGCTTAGAGTAGATGACAAAGTACAGCAACTTGCAATGGGCCTGGTCTACAAGATACACTACACCACTAAGGTGCCCATGTACATGTCGTGATACTTTCCAAAGGTCAGTGAATACCACGATCACAACACCAGAGGGAGCTCCACAAATCATGTCCAACCCAGATTCGGCTCAAACAAGGGACTGAACACGTTTCGCAATTATGCCACAACAATGTGGAACGCCCTACCCACAGCCATAAAATAATGTGAATCCCTACCCACTTTCAAAACCACTCTAAAAAAGTACAGACGGGAGGCAGCAATTCGAAACTGGCCCCGGTAAATGTCAAACCCCCCCCCCCCCCCCCCCAACCCCCCCAATGTACAGTTTCCTCCCCCTCAAATGTATATATTCTCTTTTAGAAACTCTGTCTGTAAATAAACAGTACTGTATATGTGTATATCTTGTATGTCATAAATGTCTGGATGTAACAGTACTGTATATCTGTATGTCATGTATGTCATAAATGTTATGAATTGAAAATGGGGGACCCTGATGTAAACAAGACGAAAGTCTTTCTCTGGTCTGCATCCCCTTAACAATTGTGTGTATTGAGCCGTACTGTATTGTACCCATTCTGCAATCTGTTAATACAGTGCTTCTCAAACTTTTTCTGTCAGGCCCCCCTTTGGCGGACCAAAATATCTTGCCCCCCCCCCCCCCCCCCCCCCCCTCGCCCCAACAAAATAGTCATGAAATTGGCCATGTTTAAATTTTTTGAAATAACACCAATATCGTGACCTTTCAAATTGACAACACCTTCCCTCGCGATAGCCGCCTTGCCTCGCTGTGAAACAGCACTGCAGAATGGTCAGCTCCCATCTCCTCACACAGCGCCGTGACAATTAAAACTCTTGACTTGACTTGACAGGCGCGCTTTCAGGGCTCGGGTTTTGATGAAATTTACCACGTTTATAACTTCTGTCAAAACCTCATTCAGCTCAGGGCTAAGCTGTCTTGACGCTGGCGCCTCTCTGTGAATTTACAGTGCGTCCATTGCGCGTTTGGCGAGACCCCCTTGATGAGCGCCTGTAGCTAGGCTTGGGCGGTATGACGGTATTACGGTACACCGGGGTATTTCGAAATACCGACGGTATTGAAAATCAATACCGTCTAAACAGAGTTTTGTTGTAGTGCACACACGCGCCAGCAGAGGGCGAGACTAGTCCTCACTAGTGGGGCGAGCCATGCAGAGCTGGTTGTCTACACACAGGAGGAGGAGGAGGAGGAGGGGAACCCTGCTTCAGTGAGTGAAATTAAATGAGACACGCTTACCGTTGCTGGTGCTGTGGTCTAACTGGCTATTCTGAGAGCTAACTGTAGTGTTGTGTATGATCACAACGGTGTTCACGCTTTACGGTAATGTTGCGACAGTGCTGTGAAAAAGCGTTGTGGTAACGAGAGTGTGTGTTGTTGTTGTGTGTAGGATGCTGCGGGCGAACTGCTACCAGTCTGAGAGCTTAACGTTAGCACTAGATGCTGCGGGCTAACTGCTACCATTCTGAGAGCTTAACGTTAGCACTAGATTGCTGCGGGCGAACTGCTACCATTCTGAGAGCTTAACGTTAGCACTAGATGCTGCGGACTAACTGCTACCATTCTGAGAGCTTAACGTTAGCACTAGATGCTGCGGGCTAACTGCTACCATTCTGAGAGCTTAACGTTAGCACTAGATGCTGCAGGCTAACTGCTACCATTCTGAGAGCTTAACGTTAGTACTAGATGCTGCGGGAGGACTGCTACCATTCTGAGAGCTTAACGTTAGCACTAGATGCTGCGGGAGGACTGCTACCATTCTGAGAGCTTAACGTTAGCACTAGATGCTGCGGGCGAACTGCTACCATAATGAGAGCTTAACGTTAGCACTAGATGCTGCGGGCTAACTGCTACCATTCTGAGAGCTTAACGTTAGCACTAGATGCTGCGGGAGGACTGCTACCATTCTGAGAGCTTAACGTTAGCACTAGATGCTGCGGGAGGACTGCTACCATTCTGAGAGCCTAACGTTAGCACTAGATGCTGCGGGCGAACTGCTACCATTCTGAGAGCTTAACGTTAGCACTAGATGCTGCGGGCGAACTGGCCATCTCCGTGATTTGTTTACTTGGTAACACGGGTTGCCACCCCTCCCGCTGATGATAATGAAAGTCATACCATCATATACCGTATACCGGGGTATTAGGTAATCAGAGTATAACGGTATGAAAAAAGTCATACCGCCCAAGCTTACCTGTAGCCCCCTCCTTTTCCCTGCCATGGCCTGCGCACCGTCAGAGCAAAAGCCCACACAGTTCTCCCATTTCAGTCCATGTTCTGTCAGGTAACTGTCAATAATTTTGAAGAGCTCATAAGCTGTCGCTCTGTTTTTGACATATTTGCAAAACAGCAGATCTTCACTCAGTGACTGGGAATTTACAAAGCGAACATAGGAAATAAGCAAACAGTCTTTATTGCTGTCAGTCTTTGACAAGGCAACACGCATATCATCCTCAAGGCTCAACTTGGCCCTATATTTTGTTTTCAGAGCTGTCATGGATGAAAAGCCAGCTTCACACAGATATGTGGTGCTGAATGGTATCAACACCGTAACTGCTGCATCATGAGATACTTGGTACTCAGCACCACACTCTGAAACTAGAGTTTGTGTCAGGAAGCTTTGTCTCAATGTTGTCTGTAAAGTTTTTTTTTATCGAGAGTAACTTGGTGATCCTTTTCTGTGTTTTATTAAATAATGAATTTCAGATTTTGAGAAATGGTCAAACTTATCCAAATATGGTATTTTCATGGAGAACAGTGCAGCTGCAACAGATAGCACTTTAGTGATAATTTTCTGTAATCCAAAAAATAAAATAAAAATAAAAAGATTAATCTCAAGGCCCCCCCTGTCATGCCTCTGCGCCCCCCCCCTGGGGGGCGCGCCCCCCACTTTGAGAAACACTGTGTTAATACAATTTTCAATCAATCATTCAACCACATCTCCAGTGTAATCCTGTGTTGCCATCTGGTGGAATGTGTGGGTATTGTATCACATAATCTCTTGAGGGTTGGTTAAGGTTAGAGTTTGTCTTAGAGCATGGCATTCAAATAACAAACTCAGCAAGACCGACGGCTTCTCGGTTACAGTGGGTGACAATATTGTCACAAGGAAAGATGAAATTACCTACCTGGGTTCCATCCTAGAGGCTAATCTTTCCTGTGACAAAATGGCATCCAATGTAATAAAAAAAGTCAACCAACAAACTCGATTCTTGTACCGGATCTCCTCTCTGGTAAACAAGAATACCCTGAAGACTCTAGCAGGAGCACTCATTCAAGGGTACTACGACTATGCTTGCACCTCATGGTACCAAAGCACGTCAAAGGCACTAAAAAACAAATTACAAACATCTCAAAACAAGCTAGTCAGACTACTGCTTGACCTTACTCCTAAAACCCACCTCACCCCTGCCCATTTTGACAACCTAGGATGGCTTAGAGCAGACGACAGAGTACAGCAACTTGCAATGGGCCTGGTCTACAAGATACACTACACCACTAAGGTGCCCATGTACATGTCGTGATACTTTCCAAAGTTTCAGTTCGCATTGCTTAATTGATACTTTGGTGTATACTATGTCCTGCAGTCTCTGTGGTGCTACTATATTTACTTCTAAATTTCTCCAGGATACTGATGCTTGGGGTTCAAACCAGGTTGTCAGTGGTCTTAAAGTGTACGCCTTAAAATAGTGGAAAAAAATTGGAAATGCCATCCCTCCATCGGCTTTGTTTCTCTGTGCGGTGGATCTTTTTATACGTGGTGGTTTGTTATTCCAAATAAATTTATATGCGGAAGAGTGTAATTTTTTCCAGTAACCATCTGGAGGGGGTAACGGAAGTGTTACAAAGGATCAGATTAAACCGAATATATATATTTATTGATTGATATATATTGCATAATATTTGTATATCGTTTGATATCCCTTGTATATTCCTTGTACATATACACGGAATATCCCTTTAGCCTAGTACAGACCATAATATTTCATTCTCCTATTGGACAGCGGTCCACAGGCGCCAAGGCCATGCCTCCAGAGTCAGGTTCAAAGCCACCGTCAAGACATGTCTGTACATGCCCGGCCTTGCCCAAGAATACGAGACAGAAATGAGGTTGGCACTGGATTGTTCGCCGTGCATATAAATATGGCGCAGGTGAATACAGATGTATGTTACCCAATAAGTTGAAGCCTCACCCACGATACAACGTGCGGTGAAGTATGGCCTGTTTGGCCCCAAATAGAGCATTGAGACCGCGTGCGAATTAATAACTGAATTGTCAGAGTTTGGCGCTATACCGTCGAGTGCGACATATTTCTATTAAGTCAGTAATAGTCTATTTGTGTATAGTGTATCGTGCGGCTAAAGTTCTACAGTGACCAGCATCACCAACGCTTCCTCGTATCAGCTAGAGAGCTTATCCAGGCTGGGCTGCTTTCATGGCGCTTTCACCCGAGGAGCCCTAGACGAGAACCGTGTGGACATGTACACTGGATTAATCTACCCGACGACTACATAGCCCTTTGCGGCTGGATTATATTTGCTTTTGGTCCTGTGATTAATGGAGCGGAGAATCGCCGACGCCTACACGTGTGTGGGATTTACCCTGTGAGGAGCCACGTCGAGTCTGCGCCTCAGAGAGCCTGAGGCAGGCTAGCTTTCTTCCCTGTGGATCTACAGGCTACGGAGAACAGCTGTATTCGTCTGTGGATCAAGATCTTATTGCACCGTCTCCCGTACTCGGAGTCTCCTTATCATCGTTGACCCAGGCTCTACTACCGACAGATCCTCTACCCCTGCTGGCTTACAACCGGGGGGACCCTTCCAGTATCTCCCGCTATATATTACTAGTGTACCATAGATATAATTCCCTAAGATTCAGGTTGTATAATTACCTCCTGCGTAACCAGAGAATGGACATTCATTATTGATTTGCCTACGCACATTCCTTTGCCTTATAAGCGCATTCAAAGTAAATTAGAGAAGTATATTATGTACCTTTTGCTGCAATAAATACTTAATTATAACTTTGTGTGGAACCGATTCATTGTGGGAAGTGTTCATCATATATATATATCATGTACTGTATGGCCAGTAATTAAAGTACATAAGACGGTAGTGGTTTAATGATACCATACTTATCAATACAGTCAGGGAATTGTACCCCTCAGTTACAATTGGTCCTTCGAGCCGGAGGGTAACTAGCGTAATATTAATATAGTGGTATTAATATTGACATGGCCAATGATGAACACTCCACAAAACGGTTCTCCTAAAGTAGATCGCCCGCAGCGTAGACGGCAGACACCTCAGTACTTAGAGGATTACGTTGCCAATATACTACCTAGCTTTCTACAGACAGTAAACGCGGAAAAAGTAGATAGTAAAATTATGTCCGACCCTATCGACCAGGCTACCCCGCCAATAGAGGCCCTAGTGGGTTCTAACGTAACTGACCAAGCTCACGGTAGGGACCAGGAGGGACCCGACATGACTTTACCCCCCGCCAAGACCGAAGAAGTAGTCCCCGGAGAGCTCCAGGATAAAGACAGCCCTCCAGGGATGGAACTCGACCCGCTACAAGAAAAGGCGAGCACCCCGGAGATGGATCTCCAGGACTCGCCACAGGAGAATAGATCTCCAACGAGTACTGCCAGGAGCGGATCACCCCAACCAGCGTCTTCCCTCAGCGAGGCGGACAAGATGCTGGCACAGGCCTTCCTCGCCAGCCTAGCAGCCTCAACAGAGCACGATCGACTCCAAGCACAGACGCTTAGTGAGCGCGAACATTCTTCCATGGAAAGAGAACGCCTTCAAGCGCAGCAACGGAGCGACGAAGATCGTATACGTCTAGAGATTAGACGCCTTCAGATGGAAGAGAATATGGGAAGGGACCGGGCCGAAGCCCAGCGCGCCGCCGCCGAAGCCCAGCGCGCCGCTGCCGGTGCCCAAAGAGAAGCAGAGCGCGACCTCGCTCTCACCAAGCGCGAAGCCGAGCGCGACCGATTACAAGCGCAGATAATGGAGCAGCTGATCACCAGGGCAACACCCCCTCCCTCCGCACGGGGTTCCAGGGCCTCGTCAAGACAAGGGTCAAGGGCACCCTCCCCTACCCGATCAAGCGACCCTGAGCCCGACCACCAGAGAGAGCCTATACCCCCCTCCGAACCCCTTCCCCGACCGGTCCAAGTGAGACCCAGCTACAAGGAAGAAACGGTCTACACCGCGGAGAGGCTAAATAGACGACTACAGGATCTAGAGGACCTGCCAGAGGAAGAAGAAGAGGGAGAGAAGGAGAGTCAAGCCCGACAGCAGCACAGTACTCCACAGGACCAGGAGGTCCAGTACAGCCCAGGCTCTACCCCCGCGGCTCTGCGCTACAGACCCCCGACTCAATTCACGGGTGAGCTTGACGCACGACCAGCCCCGAGGAACAGCACCTGGATACGCGGGCCATGGTACCCAGCAGGTACCAGCCCACCAAGAGGCGTAAGAGGAGACTCGCCTAGGAGGCCTCTCTTCCAACGCTCACCGATGTGCCAGCCATCCATGGCATCATACATTGGCACACCGACGTTTCCGGACTTCACACACGAGAACAGAGCACAGTACACGGAGCTACGAATGTGCTTAGAGACAATGATGTCCGATGTAGCTGATGAACCGTACAAGTATGCTATCCTACTGAAGCACCTCAAGGTGCCCCGAGCGCACAATATAGCGCTGGCCTATGCCACCTCTACTACCCCATACACAGCGGCTCTAGCAGCACTCGACAAAAGATATGGACGCATATGGGACTACGTAATACAAGAGATAAGGCATATTGACCGCCTACCCCCAGCCACAGACAATCGCTCACTAGATGACCTGTCTATCAAGGTACAATCCCTGGTAGGGATGCTGGGGGCGCAAAGAGAAAAGGGTATGCACGAACTGTACGCGAACTCTAATGTCGAGAGGATTTTAGAGAAGCTTCCGCCCGCCCGACAAGAGCGCTTCAGGCGGCAAAGAGACCACCGTGATCCTAACGGTCCCGAGCCATCCCTCCTAGACCTAGCCGACTTCCTGGCGAGAGAAGTCAACAGCCTACGGTTGGATACGTTCATGCGGAGCACACCAAGCTCCAGAGAGGGACCTAGGAGAGCAAACGATGGCCGCAGATTGGTGACCGTCATGCACCAATCAGAATCAGTACTGAGCAGCAAGAACCACAGTACCCCCTCGATGAAAGAGAAGTGGAAGATGGTGTGCCCGTACTGCGAAAAGGAACACTGGTTGTCACAATGTGACACGTTCAAGAAGATGACCGCCGACGAGGTGAGTCAATGGATAAAGTCCAACCGACGCTGTTACCGATGTGCGCGCAGTCACATGGCAGCCGATTGCCGCTTAAAGAAGAGGTGTAGTCGGTGTGACGGAGCCCACCTAGATGTCCTACACGACAGTAACAGAAGAAAGCCTGCACCCTCAAGCAGCACAAAGGCAAGTGTTATGTACATTGACCCCGCCAGCAGCGGGGGCGCCCGGGTGCTCTTAAAGGTGGTCCGCATAACACTGAGTTACCAAGATAAGGTCATGGACACTTACGCCGTCCTTGACGACGGGTCAGAGAAGACCCTTCTCCTCGCGTCCGCTGCGGCCCAGCTGGGGCTGCGGGGGAGCGAAAACCAGATGACGATTCGGACAATAAGAAGAGATCTAAAGACGATAAAGGGCGAGAATGTCTCCTTCACTATCGCAGCAAGCGGGCAGCCAGAGAGACGGTATAGGATTACTAACGCTTTCACCAGCCAAGAAATAGGCCTGTCGCAGTACACCTACCCCATCGCCAAGCTGATGGATAAATATGTGCACCTGCGTCAACTACCTATACCGCTCATAGACGGTGCCACCCCGACCCTGCTGATAGGCTCCGACCATGCAGACCTCATCGTCCCGATAGACCGGGTCCACACAGGGCCCAGAGGCTGTCCTGCAGCAGTCGAGACCCGCCTAGGATGGACATTACAAGGCCCCCTCGCTAAGTCTCTTAACCGAACAGCAGCCACTAACTGCCTCCACTCCAGAGTGACAGAAGAAGACACCACCCTCCTACAGCATGTCGAGAGGCTATGGACACTAGAGACAATGCCCTTTAAGAACGAAAAGAAAGACATTCGTTCCAAGGAAGACATTTACGCTATAGCCCTCCTCGAGCAGGGGACAAAGAGAGTCAAAGTCAACGGAGTGATGAGATATGCAACTCCACTCCTGAGGCGAGAGGGTATGCCTACCTTCCACGCCCCAAAAGAAGCGACGGAGCGGTATCTATTGAACACAGAGCGGCGCCTAGCCAGAGACCCCGCTCAAGAGACGGTGTACCGCGCTGAGATTAACAAGCTAATCACAGCGGGACACATAAAGAAAATTGACATTAAAGAGGCCGATCAGACGACCGAATCATGGTACGTGCCGCACCACAAAGTCCACCACAACGGCAAGGATCGGATTGTGTTCAACTGCAGCTACCAGATCGGATCACAAAATCTGAATAAAGAGCTCTTGCCCGGCCCAACACTCGGCCCCTCTCTACTAGGCGTGTTACTACGTTTCCACCAAGACAAGGTGGCCATCAGCGGCGACATCAAAGGGATGTTCCTGCAGGTGAGACTAGTGGAGGAGGACAAGCCCCTGCTGCGGTTCCTATGGAGAGAGAGGATCGGGGATGAGCAACCAGCCATCTATCAATGGGAAGTCCTCCCTTTCGGAACCACATGCAGCCCATGCTGTGCTACGTTTGCACTGCAAAAGCACATCGCAGAGGACCCAGCAGCTGATGAAGAGGTCCGACAAAGTGTAGGAAATAGTTTCTACGTGGACAACTGTCTGCAAAGCGTCTCGACGCCAGAAGAAGCCGAGGCCCTTCTACTCAAGCTCCGCGCCTCCCTGATCAAAGGCGGCTTTGATCTCAGGCAGTGGGCCAGCAGCGACCCGCAAGTATTGCGCAGCCTCTCCCCCGAGGACAAGGCAGCAAGCAGCGAGACCTGGATGGCGACCATCCCAGGAGAAGCCCAAGAAATGACATTAGGACTAGTCTGGCGCTTCAAAACAGACTCGCTCCATTATAAACACACACCCCTGACCAAGGAGCAGGGAAGGTCGACTGCACTACCGACCACCAGACGGAGTGTATACAGAACACTCGCCAGACAATATGACCCGTTGGGATGTATTCTACCTTACACCACCAGGGCAAATATGATTGTAAGAGCGTTATGGGACAAGGACCAGGGCTGGGACGACCCCATACCCGAGCACCTTGCGTCCACATGGAGAGAGTGGGAGACGGAACTCAGCTCACTCCCAGGTGTCAACATACGCCGCAGCTACTTCCCACCCACAGTGAGGCCGGAGACGTGCCAGATGGACCTGCACGTCTTCAGCGACGCCTCCGAAGTAGCCTACGGTTCGGTGGCCTACTTGCGTGCCCGAGAGGAGGGAGGAGAAATACATACTGCTTTCATCCTGGCTCGCTCAAGAATAGCCCCACGAAAGCAACAATCTATCCCGCGTCTAGAGCTCTGCGCAGCCCTAGCAGGAGCGCAACTCGCCACGTTAATCCAACGTGAACTCACCATTCTGGTGCAAAGAACAATCTTGTGGTCAGACTCCACGACAGTACTCACATGGATCCGGTCTGATTCGTGCAGATACAAGGTCTTCGTGGGAGTCAGAGTCACAGAGATTCAAGATTTAACAGAAGTAGCAAGCTGGAGGTATGTGGACACAAAACACAACCCAGCTGACGTCATCACCCGGGGAATGTCCCTGGATGACCTCACCCGTCACAACCTATACAGTGACGGGCCAGAGTTCCTCAAGCTCCCGGAAGAAGAGTGGCCTACACCCACCCCACGGGAAGCAAGTAAAGAGGAGGCCGAAAACAAGAAATCTATGTTCTGTGGATTGAACACACTCGTCTCCACAGACCCCGACATAGACGATTGCCTCACCCTAGAGAGTGCGCAGCTAAAGACATTCCGGTGGCACCACCCAGAGGTTCAGCTCACTACTGACATTACTGCAGCTGACTACGAAGAAGCAGAACTTCTTCTACTACAACGAGCCCAGAGAGACTCGTTTCCCGATGAGCTAGACTGTCTACAGGGAGCAAAGCCCGTCCCATCAGACAGCAGACTGCTCCACCTAGCCCCCGAGAGCGACGCCCATGGTCTCATCAGAGTGGGTGGTCGTCTGCGGAGAGCTCCAGACTTACCGGATGACGTCAAGTACCCGATAGTCTTAAACAGCCGACACAAGGTCACAGAGCTGATCATAAAGAAATACGACGAGGATGTGCATCACGCCGGGGCAGAGAGAGTCTTCGCGGAGATCAGACGTTGTTATTGGATACTGCAAGGGAGAGAAGCAGTGCGGCGCTTCCAGCGAACCTGTCTAGACTGTCGTAAGTGGCGAGCACAGCCCAGTATACCCCGGATGGCTGACCTACCTCCCTGTCGCCTCCGACTCGGCGACAAGCCTTTTCACTCCACCGGTATGGACTGTTTCGGCCCGCTGTATGTAAAGAAAGGAAGAGGAACCGAGAAGCGGTGGGGTATTGTATTCAAATGCATGACCACCCGAGCGATGCATATAGAACTCCTTCCAACCATGAGCACAGACTCATTCCTTATGGCCTTCCGAAGATTCACATCGCGGAAAGGCAAACCGTCTATACTATTGTCTGATCACGGGACAAACTTCAAAGGCGGAGAAAGAGAGCTGAGAGAGAGCTTCCAAGCTATGGGCCCAGAACTTAAGACCCACCTCGCTCCATCCCAGATTGACTTCCAGTTTAATCCCCCGAATGCACCTCACTTCGGTGGAACTTGGGAACGAGAAGTACGTTCAATAAAGACAGCCCTGTACGCCATGCTTGGGGCCCAGACCGTGGCGGAAGAAGTCTTAATGACAGTCCTCACGGAGATCGAGGGAGTATTGAACTCAAAGCCCCTCGGTTACGTCTCAAGTGATGTAGCAGATGTCGACCCAGTCACCCCCAACACACTCTTGATGGGGCGGCTGGACCCCGCGCTACCGCAGACAATGTACAGGCCTGAAGAAGCGAACGGCCGAAGAATGTGGAGGTACAGTCAAGTATTGGCTGACAAGTTTTGGAACAGCTTCCTACTCCACTATCTACCGTCTCTACAGACCCGCCAGAAATGGGTGAAAGAGAGAGACAATTTGACAGAAGGAACAGTCGTCATGATTATCGACCAGTCACTACCCCGAGCTATGTGGCCGGCTGGCCGCGTAAGCAAAGTGATCACCGGTGCCGACGGAAAGGTCCGAGCAGCCGAAGTGCTCGTCCAAGGACGGATCTACACCCGACCCGTGGCGAGGCTAATAGAACTGCCAAGGCTCCCCGATACTATCGATGACGACCATGACCCCATGACTTTGTGAACTGCCCGACCCCTCACAACAGACATTGAGTAGTGGACAGTGCGGTTAATCTGTCTCTGCTTAGCTAATTAGGTGGGACTAATTAGGAGGCGGCTGTTACAAAGGATCAGATTAAACCGAATATATATATTTATTGATTGATATATATTGCATAATATTTGTATATCGTTTGATATCCCTTGTATATTCCTTGTACATATACACGGAATATCCCTTTAGCTAGTACAGACCATAATATTTCATTCTCCTATTGGACAGCGGTCCACAGGCGCCAAGGCCATGCCTCCAGAGTCAGGTTCAAAGCCACCGTCAAGACATGTCTGTACATGCCCGGCCTTGCCCAAGAATACGAGACAGAAATGAGGTTGGCACTAGATTGTTCGCTGTGCATATAAATATGGCGCAGGTGAATACAGATGTATGTTACCCAATACGTTGAAGCCTCACCCACGATACAACGTGCGGTGAAGTATGGCCTGTTTGGCTCCAAATAGAGCATTGAGACCGCGTGCGAATTAATAACTGAATTGTCAGAGTTTGGCGCTATACCGTCGAGTGCGACATATTTCTATTAAGTCAGTAATAGTCTATTTGTGTATAGTGTATCGTGCGGCTAAAGTTCTACAGTGACCAGCATCACCAACGCTTCCTCGTATCAGCTAGAGAGCTTATCCAGGCTGGGCTGCTTTCATGGCGCTTTCACCCGAGGAGCCCTAGACGAGAACCGTGTGGACATGTACACTGGATTAATCTACCCGACGACTACATAGCCCTTTGCGGCTGGATTATATTTGCTTTTGGTCCTGTGATTAATGGAGCGGAGAATCGCCGACGCCTACACGTGTGTGGGATTTACCCTGTGAGGAGCCACGTCGAGTCTGCGCCTCAGAGAGCCTGAGGCAGGCTAGCTTTCTTCCCTGTGGATCTACAGGCTATGGAGAACAGCTGTATTCGTCTGTGGATCAAGATCTTATTGCACCGTCTCCCGTACTCGGAGTCTCCTTATCATCGTTGACCCAGGCTCTACTACCGACAGATCCTCTACCCCTGCTGGCTTACAACCGGGGGGACCCTTCCAGTATCTCCCGCTATATATTACTAGTGTACCATAGATATAATTCCCTAAGATTCAGGTTGTATAATTACCTCCTGCGTAACCAGAGAATGGACATTCATTATTGATTTGCCTACGCACATTCCTTTGCCTTATAAGCGCATTCAAAGTAAATTAGAGAAGTATATTATGTACCTTTTGCTGCAATAAATACTTAATTATAACTTTGTGTGGAACCGATTCATTGTGGGAAGTGTTCATCATATATATATATATCATGTACTGTATGGCCAGTAATTAAAGTACATAAGACGGTAGTGGTTTAATGATACCATACTTATCAATACAGTCAGGGAATTGTACCCCTCAGTTACAGGAAGCATTGAGCTGATGAAGTTGATTCTAGGTAAGACATCCATCTTAACTATTGAAACCCGTGCCTGTACTGAGTTTTTAAGTTTTGACCACCTGTCAAAGTCGTATTTTATTTTATTTTGGATTTCTATGTAATTGTGTTTCACCGTTTGGCTTATGGTAGGGAATACTTCAACTCCCAAACATCTAAAGTGTTTAATCATTGGTATTTCTTCTGGAAGACTTGTTTTTTTTGCAGGGGCGTTCAGTGGAAGGAAAGCCGACTTTGGCCAGTTTATCTTAAATCCCGATAGGTCGCCAAAGTCATTAATCAACTTGAGAAGATGAGGCATTGCGGTGTTAGGGTTTTGCATGAACAGTATTACGTCGTCCGCATATAGACTAATTTTGTGTTGTGTGCCCTTGATTACGATTGGTTCTATGAGTTGGGATTGTCTTATATATTGTGCTAAAGGTTCTAGTGATAAATCGAATAGTCCGGGACTAAGAGGGCAACCCTGTCTAGAAGAGCGTGATACCGGAAATATTCCGGAGGTGATTATACCTGTTGTAATCATGGCCGATGGGTCTTTGTATAATACTTTAATCATATCAATGAATCCTTTTCCTAACCCCATCCTTTCTAATACTGCCCATAGATACGACCATTCCAGCCTATCAAAAGCTTTCATTGCATCCAGGGACAGCATCACCTTAGGTGTGGTGTCGTCCTTGCTGGCATCTAGTACGTATAGTAATCGTCTTATGTTGTCAGTGATCAAATGGTTTCTTATGAAGCCAGTTTGATCCGGATGAACTAAAGACGTCATATGCTTTTGAAGTCTGATGGCTAATACCTTAGAGAACAGTTTGATATCGGTTCCGAGGAGGCTTAAGGGTCTATAACTACCGCACTCTGTGGGGTCTTTGTCTTTTTTTAAAAGAACTGTTATGAGTGCAATATTGTCGTTCTTGTGAAAGTTCCCCTCCTTGACTGAGTATAAAATCATATTAAGTAATAGGGGTCCAATTATGTTCCAACATGAGAGGTACATTTCTGGTGGGATACCGTCTCTTCCAGGAGCCCTACCACTTTGCATTTCGGATATGGCCTTCCTGAGTTCATCTAGTGTGATTGGTGTTTCTAACTGTTTAGCATCATCCTCTGAAAGTTTGGGGAGGTTAATTTGATTAAGATATGTGTCCATTTTGTTTTGATCGAAGGTCGTTTCTGATTTATACAAGTTGGAGTAGAATTCTTTGAATGTCGCGTTTATTTCTTTGGTGTCTGTTACAAGTCCTTGTTGTGCTTTAATGGAAGTTATATCTGCAAATTTTGCGTTAGCTCTTAATCGCGTAGCTAGTAGGTGACTTGGTTTGGAACCTTGAGAGTAATGCTGTTGTCTTGTGCTACGTATTTGTACTTCAGATTGTTGTTTATAAATGGCGTTAATCTCTATTTTTAGTAAATTAACTTGAGATACCAGTCGAACCGAGTCATTATATTGTAAAGAAGTAAATAACGTAGAGTAAAGCGTTTCTAGTTCCGCCAGTTTTGAGCATCGATTCTTGTGTATTTTGGATGAAAAGCTATCAGTGAAATCCTTGATCATTCCCTTTACCGACATCCATAATATTCTAGGGTCCGGCACCGAGTTCACATTCTCTGGTAGGAATACTGAAAGAGCTTCTTTGAGTTGTGTAATGAATTCCTTGTTATTCAGCAGTGTCGTGTTAAAGCGCCATCCTGGGGCTCGGGATGATAGTACACCAAATGATCCTTTTAGGAGTAAATAACAGTGATCTGATAATGCATTGGGTACCATCTCCACCTCATAGTTATCAAATAGTCTCGGGGTTGCGAAAACATAATCTATTCTGGAGAGTGTTTTATGTCTTGCTGATCGACAGGAGTACTTCCGGGTTGTGGGGTTGAGTGATCGCCATAGATCATTTACACCTGTATTCTTTGTCCAATCCTTTAACGCACCAACAGATCCTATATGCATGGTAACAAACCACAGTCCCCTTAAACACACATCTTCCACACACTCTGCCAGCTTCCAACAAGCCGGTGCAGAGACCCCCATAAGCCAATTATCAATTGCACATGTCCACACCTTACACAAAAACTATTTGGCTAATGGCGACCAAAACCTACAGAGCTTATCTATGTACAGAGAACCATGGTTTCCCAACACTTACCACACCCCAAAGCCGTGACACAACCTCCCAGATGCTACATCTGGACTCTTAATGAGCGGAAAACAAAATCATGAACCAGCTCTAGTCCATCCTCCCCGTTTCCAGCTCATTATATAGACATTTCCTACCAGTCCCGCTGTGTCACCACCAACCTCCTACCCTGACCGGTGAGAGATCCCTCCCAGCCCGTCAGGTCCTAAGAAAAAATAGAGAAAAGAAACAAAAACAAACGAAAAAAACGCCAAAACAATAAACGAAAATTGTGAGTGTCATTTTGCAACACACCCCAAGAAACAAAAACAAAACTTCCAGCCGGAGGCATAAATTGCTTGTAAAAACTAGGAAAGAAAATAAAAAGAAATAAAACCCTATATCTATATTCATGATTGTTCATGTCTATCTATCAATATCATCCTTCTTATTTCATTTTTATTTCATTTTTTTTTTAATCGTGCAGTCCACCCTTTGACCAACCTAATTATTGATCAAGCATGGATAAGTACTACTGATCACTAGCTGAAGTAGTACCATATCATTACTCTGTCTAACATTAAAATGTTCCATTTTTCCTGTTTTTAAAACCACCGTTATTGTTAGTATGATTAGCCATGCAATTGCCAGTTACCCCATATTCCACTTGCCTACGTTAGTCACACACCCATTTAGTAACTTGCACAAATAATCTAACCAACTAACTCATCTATACACATTTTTTATTTCTGTTTTATTTTTGTTTTCAGTCGCATTTTTTTTCCTATCTATCTCTATTTTTCTATTCAGTCTGTGGCCTCTGCAGACACGACCTTTGATAATGACCCACCATTCCACAGGTCCAGCAAGTCAGTCCTTGTTCCCTTGGTTGTGGGGCCATGTGGGCCCCCCGCCTGTAATCGGATGGCCCTGGTACCACCCTCAGCAGGTTTGTCGGCCCCAAATTCTGTCCTTGCTCTCTGCCATTACCACCACGGCCTTTTTCTCTGACGGTCCATCTTTGGGCTCGCCCCCCTTTTCCACATGATCTGGCCAGGTGTCCCAATTCACCACAACTCCAGCAATCTGTCGGCTGGTATCCCACAGTCCCCGACAGGCCCACACCTCTTTGATCTTCTCCTGGCATGTCCTGCTGTATGGGAGAGAGAGGCACATACCCGTTCCTTTCAGCCGCTGCCCCTCGAGCCTGTTGTGGGGAGGGGCCTGGAAACTCATCCCTCCTGCGGTCTCTGTCAGAATACCCTTGCGGCCCAGTTCCCTGTCCGGGCAACGGAGCACATGGCATTCTTTGATCACGGCGCCCTAGTTCTGAAGCTCGATACATCACTTCACAAATCGCATCACTCAGCAGTTCATTCTTTTTAGCCAGTTCTTGCTCTAGTACTATCATCCCGTGCGCGGCTCGATCTATAGCCCGCTGTGTCTCCATCAGGTCTCTACGAACTGTTTCATGTCGTTCGAATGCTTCTACAAACGCTCTCTGTTGTTTGTAGGTCTGCCTCTCTTCCTCCATCCAGGCGCCGGCGGTCTGACTCCCCATCACCGGGCCCCGCGCCTCGTTCTGGCTCTGGTGTTGGGGGGGTTCTGGACCAGGGAAACTGGTGGGCTGTGTTCCAAATCCCTGTCCAGCCGCTGTTCCAGCCGTAAGGCCAGGATGGCCCTCTTGGGACTGCCGTTTCAATGCAGCCTTCCACTGTCTATGTCTCCCTTTTGACAATTTGTAGTTACCTGAAATGGTTAGTCCAGCGTGGATCGGCCCCGTCAACTCTTGCTCGATTGACACTGGTCGAAGTAAAACCGTTGTCTCTGTTTGTCCCTCCTCAATGACCCCCTGTGTTGGAGTCAAAGTCATCATTTCAAGTCTCTCTAACACGCTCGTCACATGAGGGGAATCAGTCATATCCAAATCAATCAGGTTAACGTCACTGGTTAACGTCAATTCTGTCTGGGAAGTGTCTGCAGAGGTTATTGGCATTTCCCCACTATTGGTCTGACTATTTTTGGCCATTTCTATATCACCTCTACTTGCTATACTACGGGTTATTGAAATAGACTGATTGTCAACACTCGTTTTTGTTATCTTATTTACGCTTCTAGTTGCTCCTAACAAAGTTTCACCAAGGTGAGCTTGCTCTACATTTGCACTTTCACACCCTTTCAACCACTCGTAATATTACCGTTTGGGAAAAAAAGTTTCTCTGTGTTTAAAACTATTTTTACCAACTTGAGTTAAAATCACTCACTCTCAGATTTGTACTGGTGCAGACAGGAATCGCTAAGTTTCTTATCATACTATACCAAGGCTTTCAATAGCCACTTTTTCCCATTTGGAGTTGGAATCGTCAGAACTGCCTCTGTCCTCGCCGAGCAACTGTGGAGAAAAAAAGAAAAAACACTTAATATCAGTGGTATTTCCCTTTTCATTCCATCATTACCTGACGCATGGAAATGTCGGGCATCTCTATACTAATACACTTTAGAGAGATTTGGTGCAATTTATTTGAACATAACGACACGGCCTTAGCTGCATTTTGTCCTTTGTCCAATCGGAAAACTGGATGTTCCAACCACTTGTCGTATCCTCTCACACGAATCTCTGGGGAATACAAATTTGCATCAACCTCTCCCGTCCGTTCCGGTATGGTTGGTCCTCCTTTAGACAATGAGAATTAGTTCCACACAGCCTATCAATGTCTAAACATTTGTGATGGATATGGTAATTTAGTTGATTCAAATTTCTTTTTGCCTTAATGAATTTGTCATTTTGATCCTCATAAAATACTTTGAATGACAACCTCAGCTTAATGACTATGTGTAGTTTTAACATTTCCTTCTTGCTTTGTTTATTTGCTGCTCAAAACCTACTATGGAAATCAAAAATCTACTTCTCCTTATTTTACAATCCACATTTACCTTAACATTTCATCACATACTTCATACAACATCATTTACATTATTCATTAACACATCTCCCCCCTACAACACCAAAAATCTTGGTGTTGACCTCTTCCTCCAACTGCTACCAAGGGAAAAATAAATTTTCAGTGGTTTAGACCACCAAATCCTTGATCGTTGTACAGCCCAGCCGTCCATGTCATAAACTCATAGATGCCCGCACCATACCACAGCAATATCCCCACAGACCCTTGACTTCTCAAAGGCCTGCCATTTCTCACCCCAAAGCATTTTTCCTTCAGTTCCGAACCTGAACGAAAAAGCCCCAGGCCCCCTTTACAAGGAATATCACAAATACCGTCCCACCATACCTGTACCCAGACAGGCCAGTGCCCATCCGGCACCCATTCCACATACATAATAACAACGCTCCTATCCAACTAATAACACACACAACATGGCGTAAGCCCGTTCCCAAATGCACCCCTCAACCCCCACTAACACACTCCTCGCTTAAAAAATAATGCACAAACCTAAACTGAAAAATGAGAACAAGGCATGGCTTGCACTCCAACTAACACTAGTCCATACCCCGGGTCAACATCTAATTTACAACCACCTAACCCGTATCCGCCTATCGAGAGAGCGGAAGAGGGCTGTGAGGGGCTCGGAAAAAGGGGGGCATTTGGAAAGGAAATAACAATCCCCACTAGGAGAGGGGGGGATTAGTAACTTGTTCTAAATGAAAAAATACACACTAGTACTGAACGTAATTCTAACCTTGCAACATCTATGCTCAAACCACGCACCAACTGCCCAGAACAGATCTCAATCTAGAGTAACACATTCAACATTACAACACAGTTGAATCGAACAATTAACACTTAAAGCCCCTTCGGCATAAATAGAGAGAGAGAGAGAGAGAGAGAGAGAGAGAGAGAGAGAGGGAGAGAGAGAGAGAGAGAGAGAGAGAGAGAGAGAGAGAGAGAGAGAGAGAGAGAGAGAGAGAGAGAGAGAGAGGGAGGGAGGGAGGGAGGGAGGGAGGGAGGGAGAGGAGGGGGGGGAGGGGAGAGACGGAGGAGGAGGGGGGGACGGAGGGAAAGGAGAGCGAGAGAGAAGGAAGAAGATGGGATACTATATCTTCCTATGTGTTACTTCACAGACTATACCACTATCAATTACTATTACTGCTTATCAATCTAATCCACTATTAATGTATACAACCTTAACCCTAAAGTTACAGTGATATTAAAGATATAACATTATGAGTGAAAGAACAAATGAAAATTGAGAGCAGCTTAGAACGGGAGCCCAAACTGGCCTCTGCTGCCCCCTACTGCATTTTTAAACACCATCTTCACTGAATACCACGGCTTCCAACCCCACACATATGCACTCATAAACTCAGTGAGCATTCGCAGGCTTTCCATGGCCTACCGAACTCCTTAACCATAACCACATTGCCAAATGGATATTTAAACAACACTGAAAGTTCACTCAATCACCCTGCAAGCACAACACACATCCATATACACGACGCATCAATATCATAACGTTCACACAGTACAATCCAACCATTCACAACATTAGCATTGGGTAGCCACGTTAGCATGTAGCATCGCTAGGTAGCCGTAGCTAAATTAGCCATGCTACATCCTCCGCCATCCATAACAGTGGTCGCATTAGCTACATTAGCTTCCCGTAACGCTCGTTAGCTCGCAACCTAGCTTAGCATCAGCCACGAGATTAAACGGCAGTCTATTCCATTCACCGATCATTATAGCAGTCCGCGACATCAGCGTTATGACGACGTCAACCCTTAACAGAACTTTGATCCAATGTAAGCGCTGTTCTACAGATTAAACAACATAAAAACATTATGTTATACACAGGACGACTTCCGGGTCAACCTTTGTTGACGCCGGACATGTAATTGCTAGTTTGACCCTTATAGCCTAGCCAGCCGTTAGCTTCCACCATTTTGTCTAGCTTAGCTTAGAACGACTTCCGGTTCAAAGGCTTGTTGTCAACGGACGTGAAGATGCTAGTTTGACCTTATTAGCGAGCCGTTAGCTCAGCCGTTAGCTTTAGCCATTAGCCTAGCTTAGCCATTAGCATCGCCCGGTAAAAGTACTTTTTTCAACACTTTCCACCTACACATTCTTACCGCGCTAAGTGCGTTCTCATCACATTACGTGCAACAAACATCTACATTGTACGGTCTAAATTAAACGATCGTTTATAAGAGCTTAATTTACTTAAGTCGTGCGCCGAAACAGTGATGTAGACGCTCCAGGCGAGCAGGTTTGTCCCCGGCTTCCGTGCACCGCCGCCGGCTCTACTCGGTCCAGCTCCAGCAGCAGCGACCGTGCTCCGTTGTAGAACGAAGCCCTTCAATGACAGAGCTCTCATATTTTGCGAATGCATAAACTATATCTTAAATTATGGCTATGTGTCTAATATGGCTGTCGCTTATCAATGACTTCGCGACAGCCATATTAGACACATAGCCATCATTTAAGATATAGTTTATGCATTCGCAAATATGAGAGCTCTGTCATTGAAGTGGGTGGTGGCAGTGTAACAGCGTTCACCCTGATGTAAAGTAGCGATTTTTATTGTTTTGTCATGACAAACCAATTACATAATCCAACATATGTGTAAAGAAACAACATATTCCAGTTAACGGTATATTTTTTAAGGATTCATTATGGTATAAATTAGGTTAACTGGAGCTGTGGAGGCTCCTTGCTGAAGAGCCAGCGGGGCGACGCGGTTGTTTTTTCCCCGGCTTGCGTGCGCCGCCTGCGGCTTGACTCGGTTCAGCTCCAGCAGCAGCAGCGGCCGTTCCTCCGTTGTAGGAAGCCCTTCAATGACAAGCGCTCTCATATTTTGCGAATGCATAAACTATATCTTAAATTATGGCTATGTCTCTAATATGGCTGTCGCTTATCAATGACTTCGCGACAGCCATATTAGACACATCGCCATAATTTAAGATATAGTTTATGCATTCACAAATATGAGAGCTCTGTCATTGAAGTGGGTGGTGGCAGCATTACTAACAGTAGCGATTTTTGTATTGTTTTGTCATGACCAAACATAATCCCAACATAGATAGGAGGTGTACTGTATGTCAAATGTCGGTCATGTGGTGGAAGAGTTTAGTACAGTCACACAACAGAACACCGCTGGTTCGACCAGCGCTTCTGCCGCGCGTCTCTCTTGCCGCAAGGGCGTGTGCTAGTGGATTGATTGATTGGCCGTGTGGCCAATCAGAGAAACGCTGAACGAAAAGCTGAACACAAGTTGGTTGCCTTTAATATTCACGCGAGCAGGTTCCTTCTGGGATATAACCGAACATTGCCTTATTTAACTAACTGTCTCACGGCTAGCAGGCAAAATCTATCCTATTCAACCAACGAACTCGATTCTTGTACCGGATCTCCTCTCTGGTAAACAAGAATACCCTGAAGACTCTGGCAGGAGCACTCATTCAGGGGTACTACGACTATGCTTGCACCTCATGGTACCAAAGCACCTCAAAGGCGCTAAAAACAAAATTACAAACATCTCAAAACAAACTGGTCAGACTACTGCTTGACCTTACTCCTAGAACCCACCTCACCCCTGCCCACTTTGACAACCTAGGATGGCTTAGAGTAGATGACAGAGTACAGCAACTTGCAATGGGCCTGGTCTACAAGATACACTACACGACCAAGGTACCCATGTACATGGCAAAATACTTCCCAAAGGTCAGTGAATACCACGATCACAACACCAGAGGGAGCTCCACAAATCATGTTAAACCCAGATTCGGCTCAAATAAGGGACTAAACACGTTTCGCAATTATGCCACATCAATGTGGAACGCCCTACCCAAAGCTGTAAAGGAATGTGGATCACTACCCACTTTCAAAACCTCTCTCAAGAGACACCTACGGGAGACTGCAATTCAACACTGGCCCCTGTAAATATCCTAACCCAACCCCCTCCAATGTACAGTCATTTACCCAGTATGGTTTTGTCAATAGTCCAATGTACAATTTTGTTTGTTTGTACAGAGTCTCCCCCCCCTCAATGTACAGTTTTGCTTGTTTATACAGTGTGCCCCCCCCCCCCCCCCAACCACCTCCAATGTAAATTACCCAGTATGGTTGTCAATATCCCAGTGTACCCAACCCCCCCCACCCAACCTCCTCCAATGTACAGTTTCTACGTCAAATGTATATACTCCCTTTTCTTGACTCCTTCTGTATCACAAACAGTACTGTATTTGCAAATCTGGTATGTCATAAATGTATAGATGTAGCAGTACTGACTATCTGTATGTCATGTATGTCATATATGTCCTGATGAATTGAAAATGGGGGACCCTGATGTAAACAAGACGAAAGTCTTTCTCTGGTCTGCATCCCCTTAACAATTGTGTGTATTGAGCTGTACTGTATTGTACCCATTCTGCAATCTGTTAATAAAGTTTTCAATCAATCAATCAATCAATCCTGTTCCTAATCCAGCACTAAACGGCCAGATCAAGATAGAATAGCTTGTTACGCCAGTACAAGTTCCCCGCCCGCATACATGCCGGGTCTCGGCTAATCCTGGACGAAACTCTTAATAAGCTTTATACACACTCACCCAAAGTAGGCTTCTCGTTCGTCTACATCTCCTAAACCATTTGGGACCTCCACGACTCGTAACGATCTGCCATATGTGAGCTAACTTCTTACCCTTCTGATTTTGTGCACCGTGTAGCGCTGAAATGAGGTCTGGAAGAGTACCATTACCGGTATACCCGACATGCCACGTCCACCTACTCGCCGCTTGAGGGGCGACATTCGATGGAGGATGGTTGATCTAGAAGCATACCGCACGTTCAAAACGCAGCCGCAGTACACAAAAACACGAAAAAACATCCCTCTCATCCTTACAACTCCTGAAAAGCCAGCAGCCCGGCTGGCAATTTCAGAATGTACTACTATTGCACTTCCCAAACGCCACAGATGATCGGCAGCGATCAGTTACCAAACATAAGGACGCAGTGCAATTCCGTCATTCCTACGTGTGACCACTGAGATCCACGCCTGAATTGACCGTGCACATTATGGCTTTAATGATCGTTACGCTGTACCCGCCACCTCCATTACTGTGCACACCGAGACAGGCCGCCGGCCTTCAAGAACCGCCGACCGCTCTGCCTCGGCGACACACATGGAGCTTTTGCGGGTCTCTCTAACAACCCCACTCGTTCTGGACGCCCTGTTAACGGCATTATTGCCTTGTGTGTCACTCACCTGATTTCACGTAGATTGTAGAACGTCTTGTGGTGTGATTCAGATCGTCGGGCGCTGAAGAATAACGAGAGTGAAGACACTTGTATGCCGAAAAAAATATGTAAAATCGACTAGAGCCTTCTGATCATATACTCTACTCTTCGGCGTTGTGTTCTATTGGCTCTTAGTCATATTACCAAAAACTGTAGCACGACGGAGGAAATGAATCAATGAGAGGTTGGGTATTTCTCAAGTGGTGGGTTTATTCAAATCCACAAAGTATACAAAAAAATTCTATTTCAATAAATTAAGTTGTCTGAACACAAGTTTAGGAGGTACTATGCCACGACCACTTGTGTCCAGTTTAATAAAAGTAGTTAAGAGTAACAGTCTTCAATGGAGCGTCGGTTGTTGATTCTCGTTGCCAGGGAGACAAAGGAATCCTGTTCTCGTTCTCAGTGTCTCTAAAAGGTCCTCCTCCGTTCGGCTTGTGCATATGATTTCCAAAAGCTTCCTCCTCGTCTCCTCCTGTGCAGCCTGTTTTAACAGCTAAATCCCGCCCCTGAGCCAATGTCGAACTGGTTTGTCAGGGGGCGGATCTCTAAATCCTGATTGGCTAAAGCTCACAGCGGCCATTTTAGATAGGGGTCGTCTGCCATTCTGAATCTTAAAGAGGCAGGTATCTTCTATTTTAAGGGAAAGAGTTACCTTTCTAAAGTTTAGCGTTTAAATATACAGTATTTGATTTTACTAACTTAATAATTAGAGATTAGTTATTACTTGGCCTAGACAGTTAATTCAAGTATTTTCCTGAATTCTATGGCTTTCTAAATACCTAATTTAGACCTATTGTTTGTTTTTAAGACAACCTGTTGGATTATATATTCTATAATCTTTGTCTTTGAAGCTAGTTTAGTCTTCTAAGTAAGTTACACATGTTTTGCCACATTAATCTTCTATTTTAAACTATATTACTTTCTTAATTAACTTTAACAATGGTTAATAATGGCGGCTAGGTGGTGTAGTGGACAAGTCACTCGCCACCAGTGTGGAGACGCTAGGATTCGCGTGTTCGAATCCAGCTCTCCACATTGTTTTTCAGTTTGGCTGGTCGTCCGCAGTAATACACATTGGCCGTATTACGGGGAGGGAAAACTGAAGGGTGGGGATCGAACGTTGTGAACAAGCGACTCCTACAAGTCGGTTGGTGCGCCTGCGCAGTAGAACCAGGAAGTGTCGGGGGCAGCGTGAGCCTCCCACGCGTTACTCCTCGACACTGAGAGGTCGAGCTGCGCAGGTGAAAAGATGCGACTGCTGTTACCTCAAGTACCGGAGGGGACTTGTGCTATGTATGACTTAGTCCACATTGCAGCCGGCTTGTGGGAGGCAAGAAACAGCGTTCGTGACAGGGGAGGGTTGAATTGGATGATACGAAATTGGGATGGGAGAAAAATACAGAAAAATGGGAGAAAAAGTGGATCAAAAAAAAACAATGGTTAATAATTGTCTAGTTTAGTCTTAAATTAATCAATACACTATTTCATACCTATTGAGGCTATTTTCCATACTGAATTACTATTAGTTATGATTGCTGTTTTTCACAACGGTAAGCCGAATTGTTCCTATGTTCAAATGTAGACAGGGCTATTTGAAAGCCTTCCTGTCTCCTAATCATGTCAGACCAAATGGCTTAGGGCGGGGGTTCTTTTTACAGCGGACTGTTGAGTAGTATATCTTACAACCTATTGTTGGGGCCTGGCTATAGTAAACAACACTATCTTTTCAGATGCTATTTTTAGCCTTTAGTTGAAGCCTGGGAAAACAGACGAACTATTCAAATGCTAAATTACTTTGTCACAAGACCTAAAATTTGTTCCAGGATATTTACAGTTTGCTGGGAGCAAGGGAAGTAGGAGTAATTAAATCACCCTTTTCAGACCTATGTGCAAATTAAGGATGATTTCATTTTGTGATGCCTCCCTCTCCCCCTCCGGGGGAGGTGAGGCACCGCTTGAATCCAGAGCCTCTAATCTCAACTATCAAAGTGATTTCTAGAAGAAATGTATCTTAATAAAATCTTTGGGGGAAAAGCAGAACATTTATATATAAATAACAGAGTGAATCTATTGAATATCAGCAGAATTGGGCCAGAAATGTATTGAACTATATGAGAGTATTTACTGAATTTAACTGTTTTCTCCTATTACCAAACTTACACACAGCAGTTGCTAAAGATTTCTGGGAGTTAAACATGGTTATGAGTCAGAATATACCACAATGGTATGTGTTGTCCGCTAACGTAGCTTTGTCTCCCACTAAAATGTGCGTTTCGCTTAAGAGAGCCACATCAACCTGTTTGTTTTTTATCAATGTGAGCACGCTTTTGCGTTTATGTTGATTATTTATTCCCCCAGTGTTCCAGATCATTATATTCAAACTAGCCATAATCTATACATATTGATTTGTATTTGTTGGTAATATTTCTGGAGTGCGAATTCACAATGGATTTACATCCCACTGTTGAGGTCCCGTTGAGAGCAGAGCATAAAAACATACATATATACAGAAAAAACCCTAATCCCCCCTCCCTTACAGAGTCGTACAAGGTACCTATTTGATACCTCCTTCGCGTACAACTTCTTCTTTTCCTGCACCTCCGGTCTGCCCAGAATGAGCAATTTATCCTAAGCTTTCCTATGTATACCATATAATCTATACTTTTAATTCTAATTTAATAGAATGTCACCTGTGACCAAGCCTCTCTCCCGTTAATGTAATTATAACAGAATGAAAATTATACCTCAATTGGTATACTCATTTAAACTTTTTTTTTTAAAACCTTCTATTAACATTTATTGGTTAGAACATTTCAGAATAAAGAAATAAAGAATAAGAAATAATGATGTTTAGAATTAGATATCGAAAACGCATATATTCCGGGAATATCAACTTAAATTTTTTTTTTTAAATACCTTTGCATGTTTACACATCTAAACGACAAGGACATTTTTAAATACTTGTATGCAGATCGTCCCCCGTCATGCGTGATCATTAATCTGTTATGGTGGTCGTTGTTCTTCACATCTATTTCATGACCAAGTCTCATATCGTTGTTATTTCACGGGGCCATCATTGAAAAAGGTATTGTATTCCAGAGTGCTGTCAGCCGCTCGTGACTTGCAGATTGATGTTTTAATGTTCCAGTACATTCCTCGTGCCATAGAACAATAACAAGTGTATTCCAGAATATTCTGTTATGACTCATAGCCTTCAAGTAAGAAAAATAGAATAGAAAATTCTAGAATGTTCCAAAATGGTCGGTATCAAATCATGACCTGCATATTACCATGAATCTATATATATTATGGTGTTTAGCGTTTTATATCAAATTACTTATTTCTCAATGTTGTCAAAAGCTTGTATGTTGCCGTTTTTGATGTCCATGCAATTGTAGAGTTATCCATGAAAGATGAATCTTGTCATCCACTTTTTATATTCTTCATGTAATCTTCTGCCGCCTCAAGCGAACGTAGCACGAATCTCTTTCCTTCTCCCTCAACTATGGAAAGAATAGCTGGATACCGTAAGACGGGGTGGAGACCTTTCTCATATAGCCGGTGTACTACACCCTTGTAGTGGGCCCGCAGAGTTATGGCTTCCTTGCACATGTCTTCATAGAACCACACTTTTTTCCCTTTGTACATCAGTTTTCCCCATTTCTTGCGTGATTCCTTGACAATCATGTCTCTTGTTGCAGTTTCCCGTAGACTAGCAATTATCACTCTTTCCTTGTTGTTGTTGTTGTTGTAGTTTTCAGTGCCAATACACCTATCTCAAACCCTGCCCCTTTTCTTGATCCTCCAATCACAGCTGTCGCTTACCAAGGAAGTCCGAGGTAAGCGACAGCTGTGCAAACTTGTCATCAGTGCAAAGCACTGCAGCAAACTTGTCATCTGTGCAGTTGACTGATTCATCCAAACCCACTATACGGAGGTTAAATCTGCGGGCGTGCCGTTCTATTTCTAGCAGATGGATCAAGTTTTCCTCCTTGTTGTCTTGGATCATCTGCCGGAGCTGTTTGTTTTCCAGTTGCATTTCCTTCGATACTTCGGCGATAGTTTCAAGTAGTTCCTTATTCTTCTCCTCTTGTTTCCGTGAGTATTCGATCCCAGTATTTGCAACCGCCGTTATGCGATCGGATTGTGCTACAACCTTGATATCTTCAAGTTTAGCCTCTATGGCTATCTTAAATGCGGTAGCATTAATCTCGGCTCTTTCCACAGCTCTAGCAATATCATTAACCTTGTCGGTTAAGATCTTCATCATAGCTGTCATCAGCGTTTTGAAGTCGGGTGACATACTCTCCATGACTGTCTCGGCTGAGGTCGTAGGAATGTTGGAATCCATGCTATTGTCTGGCTTTTTATTCTCAATAGCGTCTGCTTTTCCCTTCACTGTGGAACGTGTCACCGCACCGTCTACCGTTGGACCTATCTCAAACCCTGCCCCTTTTCTTGATCCTCCAATCACAGCTGTCGCTTACCAAGGAAGTCCGAGGTTTAAACACATTAGTGTTGTATAAAGTATTTTTTAAGCGAAATTAACAAAAACTGGAGCGGAGCTTGTGACAGATGCGACTGTCACATACTGTCGTCAAACCGGAAGTTTTTTTAGACTCTTTTTGTATCACAAACAGTACTGTATTTGTAAATACATTAATGTATGGATGCAACAGTACTGTCTATCTGTATGTCATGTATGTCATATATGTTATGATGAATTGAAAATGGGGGACCCTGATGTAAACAAGACGAAAGTCTTTCTCTGGTCTGCATCCCCTTAACAATTGTGTGTATTGAGCTGTACTGTATTGTACCCATTCTGCAATCTGTTAATAAAATGTTCAATCAATCAATCAAACCATACTTGTTCCGACTACGCCATTGTTTGTGGGAGTTTTTAGGAGTTTCTAAAGAGAACCCGCCACATCTTCATTCTGGAGACTTGGCTCCTTTATCGGCTTCAAACCCCAGCCAAGCAAAGACTCATGAAGCTGCATTTGATTGACTTAATTGGTTTTCTTTGAGTTACTTCATTCTATCCCTGGGTAGAGATATGGCATTGAAATAGAAATAGAATACCACTGAATCTAAATTCATATACCTAGGACTGTTATGTTGTATGAGTAAGATTTCGCTATGCTATTTCCCATGCTGCCTCTTAATTGGGACATTTAAAATCTTCTTTTAATGTTTGTAAAGCGCATTGCATTGTGACCAAGTTTCAAGTTTCAAGTTTCTTTAATAGTTGTCATACAGAAGTACAGAATACTTTTATACAAAATGCTTCTTACTGTTACGCTCCAGAGACTGTGCTAGACAAGATAAGTATGAAATAAAATAGTATAGCATGTAAAATAGAAGTAAAAATAGAGGTCACAGTGTTCAGTATTGTGAGGTTTCGCCTGTTCCCTGGACCTTTAATTCCCTGTCTCCTCACCTCACCAGCCCCCACCTTTGGACTTTCCCTGTCTACTCTCCTCAACAGCCCCCACCCTTGCAATGTTTTACTCTCCTCTGCTCTTCAACAGCCCCCACCCTTGGACTACCTTTCACAGCTGTCATTAGTTTATGATTAGCGCCCCAGAGGGCTTTAAATACCTGGACCTCCCCTCCAGTCCTGGTCGGGTCGTTCTGTATGCTGGTTCGGTGTTCTGGACTCTGTATCTTTATCTGTGTTCAGTGTTCATGGAGTCCTGGACGTTACCATCACCTGCCGCGTCTCCGGCGTGAGACGACGTGCCAGCCATCACCACCTCTAATCCTCTACGGGAGGTTTTCCAGTGTTCCCACTCCAGACGTCAAGCCGGTGCGCATCGCTTCCTATTCCACGGGAGGATGCGTCTCTTCGCCCCGGTCCTTTGGGACCCCGGTGTTCTGCGCTGCCCGTCGGCAGCTTCCGAGGAGGTTCTCCGTGCCAGGCTTCCGCCGTCGGAACCCTGCCATCCCTGTAAGCAGCTCTGGCCCTCGCCCTGTCCAAGGCCTTAACCCTGTTTCTCTGTCCCTGTCTCCAGCCCGCCTCCCCGGGCCTCTGTCCCTGTCCCCCTCTCCAGTGCCCCCTGGTCCTGCCCTGACATTTTGCCCTGGCCCTGTCCTTTAGCCTTAGCCCCTTAGCCTGTTCGCCTCTTAAAGGCACAGTGCCGCATTTTCCCTATTTTCTTTGACTCCAGTGTTTTTGTGTTCTCCCTTAAAGGGACAGTGCCGCCTTTTGTTATGTAATGAATAAATGCCCTGTTTTGGCTTACTCTCATACCTGTCTTGTGTTGTGCGATTGGGGTCGGTTACAAACCATAACAAGTATAGACATATGTACAATGTTCGATGCAGAATAGAAGTAACTGAGTTACCATACAATATACAATATACTATGCAATGTACTAATATACAATAATATATAGTGCAAAGCAGAAATGGGATGAGGTACAATTTAGGTACAATTTACAGTAAGGTGTACGAGTTGTAGTGCAAATCCTTTACCAATAAATATAAAGTGTGTTTAGGTGATCTAAAGTGTGGAGAGTGGGTGCTGCAGTGTGTTGTTTGTTTAAAGTGAGTGTGTGCGTGTGGATGTGTATGCTGTGTGCATTTGATGGTTGTTGCATAGTGTTTATTGTTCGTTGAGCAGCCTGATGGCCTGGGGATAGAAGCTTCTTCTGAGTCTTTCTGTGCTCGCCTTGAGACTCCGGTATCGCTTGCCTGACCGCAGCAGTTCAAAGAGGCAGTTGTTCGGGTGGCTGGAGTCCTTGATGATTCTCTTAGCCTTACCCCTGCACCGCTTGTTGTAAATGTTCTGGAGGGTGGGAAGCCCCCCTCCAATTGTGCGTTCGGCTGACGTGTCACTCTTTGTAGTCTGCTACGGTCTTGTGCAGTGCTATTCCCAAACCAGGAGGTGATGTTGCCAGTCAGGATGCTCTCTATTGTACATGAGTAGAAGTTCTTAAGTATCTTCTGACTGACTTGGAACTTCTTTAGGCGCCTGAGGAAGTAGAGGCGTTGTCGTGCCTTCTTCACAACACTGTCAATGTGTGTGTATAACATGTGATGTATAAATTAAGTTTGATTGATTGATTTGTTGGTTGATTGATGCAAGTATCCAGAATGATTTTCTGTAGCGATATTATTATATGATATGATACATTTATTTATATTGCGCCCCTCAACCAAAAGTTACATCGGCCTATGGGGCAACAATATAGATCTACATTTGTTTAATTCTATATATAAAATATAAACATGGTGAGCAGCAATGTACCCAGGTGTAAACGGTGCAAATGGGCTGATTATCTACATAATATGTGCAGTTAATTCTAAACTTATGTAAACCATAGTGAACGATTAGCTATACTCACATTGACAGTGGGTACTGTGTTAAGTGCAGGACACGATTTGAAGGTACAACCCACACACAGAGGTATAATTTAGACTGCTTTATTAATCAGACAATGTTAAATTCTGTCTGATTAATAAAGAAGTTTAAATAATTAATGTTGTCTGATTAATAAAGAAGTCTCAATTATACCTCTGCATGCAGGTTCTACCTTCAAGTCAGGCTGTGAACCAATCACAACGACCCCCCCCCCCCACCCCCACCGCATGTATATATTCTCTCCCCACCGTATGTATATTTCTCTCCCACCCACCCCCTCCTAATGTACAGTCCCCTCCCCATCATATGTATATACTCTGTCAGGATCTATGGGTAACAGTACTGTATATTTGCATATCGTATATGTCACAAATGTAACAGTACTAAATACCTGTATGTCATGTATGTGCCTATGCCATAAATGTCATGTATGTTGTGTATGTCATAAATGTCACTATGAATTGAAAATGGGGGACCCTGATGTAAACAAGCCAAACGACTTTATCTTGTCTGCATCCCCTTAACAATTGTGTGTATTGAGCCGTGCTGTATTGTACCCATTCTGCAATCTGTTAAATAAAGTTGTCATTCATTCATTCATTCATTCATTCATTCATTCATTCATTCATTCATTCATTCATTCATTCATTCATTCATTCATTCATTCATTCATTGTCCTCTGCTGTTGAGCACCAAAGCCTTCTAATTTGAAAATGAATTTCAAATGTCAATTGTTCAAGTTTTGTTTTATTTGTCACATATAAGGTACATGTACATTACAGTGAAATGCTTGGACAATATACAAACTAAAGTACAAAATGCTAAAAGTTGTAGCATTGCAGGTCAAATTATAGATACAGTATCTAAGCAAAAAAAAAAGGGAAATCTAAATGAGAATAGAGAACAATATAGATCTACATTTGTTTAATTCTATATATAAAATATAAACATGGTGAGCAGCAATGTACCCAGGTGTAGACGGTGCAAATGGGCTGATTATCTACATAATATGTGCAGTTAATTCTAAACTATGTTAAACATAGTGAAAGATTAGCTATACTCACATTGACAGTGGGTACTGTGTTAAGTGCAGGACACGATTTGAAGGTAGAACCCACACACAGAGGTATAATTTAGACTGCTTAAATGCTGTCTGATTAATAAAGAAGTTTAAATATTTAATGTTTTCTGATTAATAAAGAAGTCTCAATTATACCTCTGTGAACCAATCACAACGACAACCCCCCCCCCCCCCCCCCCCCCTGTCCTCATGTGTCTTCCATCAAAACACTGCATGACATCTTAAATAATTTCACACCCGAGACCATATAATATAGAGTTTCTATACAACTTTAGGTTGGAGAAGACATTAAGCTCAACAGGAGCTTTTCTTTTCGCTCTTTTCAAACAAAGCAAAGACATTTCTGTAGAAAGTTTATGATAAGGCATTTTACACCTCTGAATTAGTATTCTAGGAGCCATGGAATGTTTGTGTTGTGATGCTGCTACATTCAAAACAATGTACAACCACAGAGACAGAAGAGCACTTGCTTCATTATATAAGTGAACTGACAACACTATGCAAGAGTAAGTACTGAGCCAATAGAGGATTTACAATTAACAGCAAGAAATCAACTTAATTTACAAACATCAATGATATATACGGTAACTGGGATTTTCTACTGTGTCCAGGTATGTGGTTCATGATTTATTCTTAACACCCTTCATTCAAGAGATAACCTGAATGATAATGATATTTTCCCATTTAATTTCACTATCAAGGTCAAGGTCAAGTTTATTAGTATGTCCCAAACTGGGCCATTCATGTTACAGCAGATCAATAGGAGCTCCAAAGAAACACAGCAAACATACATAACAAGAAGACCACAGACAGACATGTACAGTAGATGGTCACAGGATCAGATCATGACAGTCAAACAAGCAACCACAACCATCCACCCACCCACCTCAAAGCCGCCTTCTCCTGCCTCCTCCCTTGATGGCACGAATGGAGGTAGGTATATAATTGAGTATAGATAGATTTGTATCTATTGTTTTTAGCTGCAGGGGTCTCCAAACGTTGTCGGAAGGCAATAATTGATACTCCGGGGGTGAGAGCTGTCCGCTCTAATCGATGACGCCTTCCTGAGCACCTGCTCGTCATATATATGACCCAGACAGCTGAATTGTATACCCCCACAATCTTGCTAGCCCCCCTCACAATCCCATTAAGGGCATTCTTCTGTTTAATGCCAAGGTTTCCATACCAACAAATGGCAGCAAAGGAAACAACAGACTCTATGAAGACATTTGGCTAGCTTCCTTAGACAGAAGAGGCGCTGCTGACCTTTCTTACAGACCATTTTAGTGTTAAAATCAAATTTCAGACGATTGTCAATAATGGAACCGAGATATTTATAAGTGGTCACCAAATCCACTGTCTGACCATTAATGACACTATTATGAGGAGCTAGTGAAGATCGTCTCAAATCAATGCACATATCTTTAGTCTTTGTGACATTTAGTTGTAGAAATGCCTCTTCGCACCAGGAAACAAAGTCATCTACAACTGGGCCATGGCTGGCCTCATTGTCACTGAGGAATCATCTGCAAATTTGACGATGTGACTATTTGCATGTTGACTTCTACAGTCATTAGTATACAGGATATACAAGAGTGGGGAAAGAACACAACCTTGGGGTGAGCCAGTGGATGATGTTAGTACACCAGACAATTCCCCATTCAAGTCTCTCAAATGACTTCATAACTATGGAGGTTATGAAAGGAATAGTTTCATATATAGTACCCTACATTGGGTGTGACTTTCTTTAACAATTCTAACAGTTAGTTACAACAACATCATCTACTATTTTGAATGTCATTGCTGTTTTTTCTCTTTTCTATACTATTTTCCTTTCAGAGAAAGATGGCTAAAGACCACACCAAGAAAGAGAAGGCAGATATTCTGTATGCGTGTGTGTTCCGGTGTGTGTGTGTTAAAAACGAACCACTGTGTGTGCCGCTAAAACATTGAGTGTCGTTGCATGCCGAATAAAGACCTCTGCGACAGGTCCTGCATTATTATTAGAGAAGATGCACATGAAGACGGAGAGGCAGGCCTTTCAGGGAGAGAGAGGGAGCAGATGGGAATGCTGAGGAAGGTCTACCTCAAAGAGAAGATGAGGATTATGAAAATGAGGAGGCACCTCCAGGCAGATATGGAGAACATCATGAAGCTGACTGTGGATAATGACAGAAAGAGGAAGGCCCTTCTGATGGAGAAGGATACCTTTGAGAAGGAGAGGAAGGCCTTGGAGGAAGAGATGATGGACCAAGAAGGCGAGAAGCCAGCTCTCAGGTGGAGAGCCAGCCCAGAGAGAGGACATTATAATGGCGACTGTAGCTGTCCAAAGAAGCCTAAGAGGAAGCTCAGTGAAACGTACTCCATGGCACATACAAAGTAGATTTCAGTCAGCTTCAGTCAGCTTGTACAGACAGGAGCCTGACACCATTGGTTTGTGGCAGACTAGCTGGAGTTAATTGGAATGACTTCATTGGGATCATTCATCTGATGGATGTATGGATTAGAATACTGATTAAAAAAGGTAATCAGTAATCTGTAACATTACATTTTGAGAGTAACCTTCCCAACTCAGCTGAATATTCCATTAACGTGTAGCATCTAGACATCCTTATGGCACATGATCTCATTTACAACCTGAAACAAATTTATTTAATAAACTATATTGATTGATTGCCACTCTAACATCGTTATTTCACTAAGCTGACGGTGTTCTATATTCTTCTCACTCCCACATGCATGCTTACATCAATCCTAACTGTCCTACTGGTGTTATGGGTATTTATGATTAGTGGGTTGTGATTTAGCACAGCCTTGGCATCATGGAGTTTGGACACTATTAATGAGTGACAATGTGGAAACAAAAAGAAAAAGAAACGTGGCTCCTAGATAAGGTTACTGGAAGTGGTATAGTAGGCCTATTTTATAACTGTGTGTGTGTGTGTCTGTGTGTGTGTGTGTGTGTGTGTGTGTGTGTGTGTGTGTGTGTGTGTGTGTGTGTGTGTGCGTGCGTGCGTGCGCGCGCGCGCGTGCGTGCGTGCGTGCGAGAGAGAGAGAGAGAGAGAGAGAGAGAGAGAGAGAGAGAGAGAGAGAGAGAGAGAGAGAGAGAGAGAGAGAGAGAAGAGAGGAAGAGAGGAAGAGAGGAAGAGAGGAAGAGAGAGAGAGAGAGAGAGAATATAAGAAGGAATGACTGTTCGCTTTATAAAGCTCAGGAGAACCCGCAGAACTCAAAACCAGACTGAAGCTGCGATCAAACAGAGGAGACCCAAATAAGGTAATAATAACTCGGAGGCAGACAGAATCATATAGCACAAAAGGTCAATATATTACAGAATTACTGATTTTACATGACACAAGTCTGGAAACAATTCTTCAGCAATTCCTCTGATAAATGCTTGTTGATTGGTGGTTATTCTACAACATTTTGATGGTAAAATGTTTTGTATGTGTGTGTTCTGATCATTGTCTTAACTTTATACCTATAGAAGATATTGAAGATATCACCATGAAGATATTGGCATTGCTCTCATTGAGCCTAACAGGTAAGAGTTGTCAAGTTGTGAAACGTTCTTCAAAAAGAGTATTTCTATTGTTTAATCACGTTTGTCTACCTAATTTCCTAATGTCAGATTTGATATGTATCAAGTTGAACTCCTATTTGTCATTGTACGGTCATTCCTGTTGTGGACTTTGAGTATAGTAGTCTCACCAAGATTCTTTATGCTTCATAATGTAGATAGCAACAGAAGTCAGAAGTGTTTACAGCGATCAGAAAGGTCTTTGAACCACACCTCCTTCTCAGGTTTACGACAGTCTAGTACGCTATCAGTGTCTCATGGTTGTTATTATATACAGTATCATCTATTAATATTTAACATAATTATTGTTTCCCGATTCAAGGCGGAAGAAATGCGCTCATCACACTAAAGGAAGGTCGACTAAAAAATACCTCTTCAATCAATATCTAAAAAAAACAATAATAATAAAATACTAACATTCTTACTGTCTTATACTATCATGCACTCTTCCTAGACTATACTAATATGTCTATGCACTCATCACTGCAGCACCCAAGTTTCAGCACTGTTTGATGAACATTGTTACTCAGTTGTAAGAGTCATACCCTTTCCGCTGACTTGTCGTACAGAACCTGTAAGTCGCTTTGGATAAAAGCGTCAGCTAAATGACAAAATGTAAATGTAAAGGGGAATTCCAGTAAATGTTTTAATTAAAACGTTATATATACAGTATCTAGGGCATATGATAGTCTGGACAGAAGAGCTTGAACCTGATAATCCAGAGAACCAAGACTCTAATCTCTGATGTCATGTACAGCTCCACGGACGAGTAGAGACTTTCTAAACTCACTTGCACACCGTAAGCTTTACATTATGGTTGTGTCATCATTCATCAACTTTGTAAAAGAGGACAAACGTGTATCCTCAGATTAAATGATCCTGGGTAAATCACCCCACTGTCATCCTCAGAGAACCATCCCGGTTAGCCTATTGTCATCCTCAGAGAACCATCCTGGGTAGCCTAGTGTCATCCTCAGAGAACCATCCTGGGTAGCCTAGTGTCATCCTCAGAGAACCATCCTGGGTAGCCTAGTGTCATCCTCAGAGAACCATCCTGGGTAGCCTAGTGTCATCCTTTTCCATCATCCTGGGTAGCCTACTGTCATCCTTTTCTATCATCCTGGGTAGCCTACTGTCATCCTTTTCCATCATCCTGGGTAGCCCACTGTCATCCTCAGACAACCATCCTGGGTAGCTTATTGTCATCCTCAGAGAACCATCCTGGGTAGCCTAGTGTCATCCTCAGAGAACCATCCTGGGTAGCCTAGTGTCATCCTCAGAGAACCATCCTGGGTAGCCTAGTGTCATCCTTTTCCATCATCCTGGGTAGCCTACTGTCATCCTTTTCCATCGTCCTGGGTAGCCTACTGTCATCCTTTTCCATCATCCTGGGTAGCCCACTGTCATCCTCAGACAACCATCCTGGGTAGCCTATTGTCATCCTCAGAGAACCATCCTGGGTAGCCTAGTGTCATCCTCAGAGAACCATCCTGGGTAGCCTAGTGTCATCCTCAGAGAACCATCCTGGGTAGCCTAGTGTCATCCTTTTCCATCATCCTGGGTAGCCTACTGTCATCCTTTTCCATCATCCTGGGTAGCCTACTGTCATCCTTTTCCATCGTCCTGGGTAGCCTACTGTCATCCTTTTCCATCATCCTGGGTAGCCTACTGTCATCTTTTTCCACCATCCTGGGTAGCCTACTGTCATCCTTTTCCACCATACTGTCATTGTTTTCCATCATCCTGGGTAGTCTACTGTCATCCTTTTCCACCATCCTGGGTAAATGAATAAAATATGGTACATTTATACAGCGCTTTATCCAAAGCGCTTTACAATTTTAAGTAGCCTACTGTCATCCTTTTCCACCATCCTGGGTAAATGAATAAAATATGGTACATTTATATAGCGCTTTTATCCAAAGCGCTTTACAATTGCCTACTGTCATCCTTTTCCATCATTTGTGATCCATTCTTTGCGGAGTTCAATATCGGTGTGACATCACGGATTAGGGGTCAGGAAAACTGGGGTAATGTAAAAGATAAAGAAGCGTGCTTGTGACAAGAAAGTGTACTGGGCCGGCCTGGTAGTGTAGAGGTCTAAGCACTGGGATGGCTGGGTAGTGTAGAGGTCTAAGCACTGGGATGGCTGGGTAGTGTAGAGGTCTAAGCACTGGGACGGCTGGGTAGTGTAGAAATCTAAGCACTGGGCCAGCTGTGTAGTGTAGAGGTCTAAGCACTGGGACGGCTGGGTAGTGTAGAGGTCTAAGCACTGGGCCGGCTGCGTAGTGTAGAGGTCTAAGCACCGGGCCGGCTTTTTTGATTGATTGATTGATGTCTTTATTGAAGCAATAAAACAAGGATTGTGCAATACAATACAAAGAATACTGATCAAAAGGATAAACACACAATAAAGCCCTAGAGCTTGTTTCCATTGTGGTCCTTGTGAAGTGAAGTGAATGTAAGTGTGCATAATGTGAGCGTGTGTGCGCGGGAACATAAAACAAGATACAATATATAAAACAAAAACAATACTTCACATCAATAGAGACCTCACCAAAATAACAATGACCCTACAGGGGTTCCAATATTTTAAACCAATACAAGGGACAGATCAAAAACAAAACAAATTTTAAGGAAGCAAGTAGCTTAATACTTTCAGGTAGTCTGTTCCATAAAATTGCTGCAGAATATAAAAAGGTGCATTTGCCCAACCCTTTCACTGCGACAATACACAGAAGGTTAACCCTTTCACTGCCACACTACAGAAGGTTAACCCCTTAACCGTCGGTAGTGTGATAGTAAAGGGTTGACCTTCTGTAGTGTGGCAGTGAAAGGGTTAAAGATTTAAATTTGAAGGGTACAATGTTGGTGGAGCTCCCTCTGGTGGAGTAGCAGTGTACGTCACTGACTTTACAAAAAGAGTCAGTGAGGTAGCGTGGAGCCTCCCGTTTAAAAAATCCTGTGTACCATACACAGTTTAATTTGAGAGACCCTCTCCTCCACTCTGAGCCACTTGAGGCTGAGAAAGTGAGAGGGGAGGAGGTGGGTTCTGGGGTGTAGGCTCAGTGAGAGGGGAGGAGGTGGGTTCTAGGGTGTAGGCTCAGTGAGAGGGGAGGAGGTGGGTTCTGGGGTGTAGGCTCAGTGAGAGGGGAGGAGGTGGGTTCTGGGGTGTAGGCTCAGTGAGACGGGAGGAGGTGGGTTCTGGGGTGTGGGCTCAGTGAGAGGGGAGGAGGTGGGTTCTGGGGTGTAGGCTCAGGATCACCCTTACTCATTTGTTTTGGTAAGTCTGTAACCTGTTTTTAAGTTTCATGGAGATGGCTGTGAACCAGGAGGAGCAGGCATAATCAAAATTACATTGAATCAGCGCATTTGCCAAAGTTACCAAGGCCCTTTTGTCTATGAAGGAGGAAAGTCTGAACTATCGGGCTTTTCCCCAGTATGGCTTCTCATGTGACTATTCAGGTTTCCCCGTGTAATACATATTTTAGGACACAGTGTGCAACTATAGGGCTTTTCCCCAGTATGGCTTCTGATATGTACTTTTAGGTGACATTTTACACAAAATCTTTGAAGACACAGTGTGCAACTATAGGGCTTTTCCCCAGTATGGCTTTTCATGTGACTATTCAGGTTTCCCTGTGTAATATATCTTTTAGGACACAGTGTGCAACTATAGGGCTTTTCCCCAGTATGGCTTTTCATGTGACTATTCAGGTTTCCCCGTGTAATATATCTTTTAGGACACAGTGTGCAACTATAGGGCTTTTCCCCAGTATGGCTTCTCATATGTGTTTCCAAGAGTGTAATAGTAGTACATTTCTTGCCACAAACAATACATGTCCTGTGAGTTTGAAGGTGAAGTTTCAAGCTCTCTGTGGGTTCTAAATGTTTTCCACACAAACCACAGTCACTAGAATGGGCTGTAAAATGGTGCATTAAAGCGTTCCTATTAGGAAAACATTTCCCACACACTTTACAGCTCCAGGTCTCACATGGTATTTGGTTCGATAATTTCACCTCATGGGATGAAACCACAGAGCTCCTGAACTGGTTGCTGTTAGACAAACTCTGTGCTTTGTTTCTCTGTGTCTTCTTTGATGTCAGTGAGTTTAAACCAGGATGAGGTTTACTCAGGGGTGCAGTCGTGCACACACGCGGTTACACGCCGTGTTACTAGATCACTGTGGCAGAAGTACGCGCGATCGCGCACGGATGTGTACTCGCGTGTACGCGCACACAAAAATGCGCTCTATCCATTTGTTGTGCGCTAAGTACCCGGCCACCCATAACAAAAGCGCGTCTTCAACCACGCCCCCGCCCGCAAATACAAACAGATATAAACAGATAATTTGACAACAGTATCATGTTCCTACCTGCAACTTGCAGCTTCAGAAGAATCAGCTTATCCAAAGCAAACTTAGTTTCGCTATACAACCTCCAACGCCCGCGCCCCCCACAACAGAGACAGCTGTCCTGCCACTCCACAACAAGGCAAGTAACCGCATTTAAAACAGATTTTCTTTTTTTCTAGTCTATAGGCCCTAATGTATTTGTCCAGATTGACTAAGGTAGGCTATTTGCCTGTTTGTTTCTCTTGAAATAAATAATCGTGGCACTGGAAATAATCATGTTTTAATTCAATGTGATCACTGATTAATCTTGTACTGACAAAATGCAGATATATTCTTACAAAGAAATGTATTTGCCACGCAATCACATTGGAAGAATAATAATACAATCATTCAGTACATTGGAATACTGACAAAGCCATACTTGGTAATTTACTGTACAACTGGGTTAGGACATTTGTAGGGGCCAGTTTCGAATTGCAGTCTCCCGTAGTTGTTTTTTGAGTGTTTTTGAAAGTGGGTAGTGATTCACATTCCTTTACAGCTTTGGGTAGAGCGTTCCACATTGAATCCCTGATTCCCTGCCCCCTCATCAAGTTTGGTGTGAACGATGGGCTGTGTCTGTGATTGCCATGGAATGCCATTCCATCCATAGAGGCCATTAGTGACAGTGTCATTGTCTTTTAACCATATCTGTTGACAATATAATTTCTTTATATATTGAAGGCTACATCCTGCTACCTTTTTTAGCTTCGCTATTTATATAAAAAAAAAAAATCTGTTCTGTGCGCATGCACGTACCCGCGCGCATGCACGTGCGCGGCGTGTTACCAGTTCCCATATTACCACTGCACCCCTGGGTTTACTTGACTCCAGCCAATCATCACTGTCATCAGTATCAGTTCCAGAACAGTCTGAAGAGAGGAGCTGGCCATCTGTAGTTGGTTCTAAATCACCAGCTGGATCTAAGTTACTGACTGGTTCTGATAATCCACAGTTCTCTCCATCAGGTTCTGTTTTCATCTGTTCTGTTGAGGTGCTGGCTAGAGATTCTGTCTCTCTGTTTTCCTCAGTCTGGGTTTGGTTAAACCATGAGGACTGAGGTTTCTCTTCATCATGTTCACTCTTCACAGGGACAGGGTTGAAAGTGAACTTGATATCAGCCTCCTCCAGACCTTGAAGCTGCTCTCCCTCCTGACTGGTCCAGAGTTCCTCCTGTTCCTCTTTAATCTGTAGGAGCTCTGGGTCCTGGGTTTGGTTAAACCATGAGGACTGAGGTTTCTCTTCATCATCTTCACTCTTCACAGGGACCAGTGGCGAATCCTCATGGAAGCCAACGGAAGCCAGGCCTCCCTATAAAAATATGAATTAATATCAAATATGAAATATGAAAAAAAAATATATATATATATATAGTTTACAATAATAATAAAAAATCATAATTTTTCATCTGTGTTATAATTTTTTTTTAAATGTCTCCCTCTTCTCCTTCTCACTCTCTCTAACTGTACAGTGGTTCCCAAAGTCGGGGTCGCAACCCAAAGGTGGGCCGCGAGCAGCCACAGGAGGGCCGCGAGATGATTAAAAAAAAAGAAAAGAAAAAAAAAGGCCACTGAACTTAGAAGCAGGCCAGGACAGTGTTTCTAGTTGTATTCTAAAATTCTATTCTATTGTATTCTAAAATGTGACTATATGGTTTTATATTAACTTAATAAATAAACAAAAACGAAAAATGTACTTATTTCAACGAACATTTCAAACTAAATAACAGATTATGCACATAAAACGCTGAAAACAACCGAAGCAACAATAGTATTTTAATGAGGCTATTATTATTATCATTATTATTTTGCAACAAGTTAGCCCTCTCATAAATAGCACATATAAATGAATAACTAACTTGAACTAACTTAATAGGCTTGAAGTGATATTTGGCTTAAAAAATCGATCGCCTGGCAAAAAAAAAAAAAAAAAAAAAGCCTGAAGATGTGCATTGGGCCGCGGCTCTCTGACGCCTTATTTTCTGGGTCCCGGCCTGAAAAGTTTGGGAACCCCCGCTCTAACACACTGTCAGACTCACTGGAGCAGAGGAGACTGGAGAGGAGGCAGGGGGGAGGTGTCTTTCTCCAGCCTCCCCATGTATGTGGACTCCAAAACCAATACTAGCCAATCAGATTCGAGCTGACTAAAGCCCTGCCCACACCTTAAAACAGGCCTGTCAGCAGACTAAGTAGTCTGGCCTCCCCTCTGCACATTTGAAAATGTTATTAACCCGTGACTGCTCCCACGGGCCGAATATTGCCCCGATCCTCGCGAGACTAAATCCACGGGTACCTCTCGGCGTGCCGAAGCTTTTCCTAAATCACTTCCATCATCGAAAACGAGGGGAAAAGGTCGGCTCGCGATCCTGAAAATGTCACATGATTTTAAAAACGCTGTATTAAGTGAGCCTATTATGGGCTCCACGCGAGCTTTCTATCGTGGGAACAGCTGGGCGTCCCGCAACTTTTACTCATTCACATGTAGCCCCGAAAATGCTTAGAAGGAAAGCCGAAAGCATGGAATAAACTCGCCGAAACGGAAAAGTGTCCCACGGGCGCGCCGTGATTCCGATCCGCGTGAAGATATTCATGGCCATAGAGGAGACCGTGGGACACCTTTTTGCCACCGAATATGTGTCTCGAATTTGCTCTGACGCGGCGCGCTAAATCGTGCAAGGAAAGATCGGACCAAAAATGAACCAATGCTCCAGCAGTATTAACACTTTGAGTGCCACTCACGAGATTTCTCTGGTTTTTTTATAGGTGGTTGCATGCCACTCACGAGATTTCTCTGAATTTTTTTTTTTTTTTTTTTTTTTTATCTGAAAAATTATTGCATCACCCGAGCCTACCCGAGTATAGCCGAGGGGCGCCGGCGATCACTGTGGAAAAAAGCGCCCCCTGTCGTCTCCCAGATGACATAAGTGATTTTGGAATGGACTCAATGAAAATGAATGGGGAAAAAAATCCGGTACTCCACATTTTCCAGTTCACTGATCCAGCCGGGGTTACCAGAGTTCATTCTGGAGCCTCAGAGCCCCGCGGATCATGGAGTTCTACTGTATCTCGTTGGATCCATACACGTATCGATTTTTTCGAATGGTGATCAGGAATTGGAATATACCAGTTGGATACCATCTGATGTCAGGTAAGGACTCTATGTTATCAGTGGTAGGATAATCAGAGTAAGTTTGATGAAGTTATAAGCTGCTTTGTGAAATGTCTTCTTTCGGTTTCACTGTAAAACTCCGTGAGGAAATCAACGGAGCGATTATCAGTGCGCGGCCGCAATGTGCTTGCGTGCACGTATAATATTGATCATCTAGCGTTTATTTGAAAACGTTTAATAAAAAGGCAGACGAATCAACGTTGTGGAATATTCCACTAAAAGACGATTTTCATAGAATGCTCCAGAATGAGCTGTTTTTTATATCAAAACGGGGGCTTTTCTAACTGCTCTGAAACAGAAACGACGCGATAAAAAAACAATCTGCCTTCACAGCACTGACTGGAAAATAGTATTTGATAATGCGATGGGCAGATTAGACACATAGCCATAATTTAAAACATAGATTAGGCGATATTAACGTTAACATTGGCGCCGATGGTGGCATTCAAGCGGTAAAATGGAAAACCAGGCGTGGCGCTGACCCTGATGTAAACAAGACAAACGTCTTTCTCTGGTCTGCATCCCCTTATAAAATTGTGTGTATTGAGCCGTACTGTATTGTACCCATTCTGCAATCTGTTAAATAAATAAAAAGAAAGTTTGACTGGCCGCCGAGCCATACTGTAGTGTACAAACATGGTGACTGCTTGACTTAAAAATAATTAAAATTAAAAAAAAATATTAATAAAAATATTTAATAAAAACTGTTATTTTAACCACGCGACGCCACTGACAGGGACAGGCTTGTAAGTGAACTTGATGATATCAGCCTCCTCCAGACCTTGAAGCTGCTCTCCCTCCTGACTGTTCCAGAGTTCCTCCTGTTCCTCTTTAATCTGTAGGAGCTCTGGCTGCTCCTGGCTCAGACTGGGGCTCCTCTCCTGCTGTTCAGGGGGAACCTCCTCTTCACAGACAGAGAGCTGTGGGGGGTCTGGAGGGAGGCAGAATAATAACATCACCTCCTGGTTTGGGAATAGCACTGCACAAGACCGTAGCAGACTACAAAGAGTGACACGTTCAGCCGAACGCACAATTGAAGGGGGGCTTCCCACCCTCCAGAACATTTACAACAAGCGGTGCAAGGGGAAGGCTAAGAGAATTATTAAGGACTCGAGCCACCCGAACAACTGCCTCTTTGAACTGCTGCCGTCAGGCAAGCGATACCGAAGTCTTAAGGCGAGCACAGAAAGACTCAGAAGGAGCTTCTATCCCCAGGCCATCAGGCTGCTAAACGAACAACGAACAATAATCGCTAAACGAACAATAATCACTATGCAACAACCATCAAATGCACACAGCACACACACCCACACGCACACACTCACTCAAACAAACAACACACTGCAGCACCCACTCTCCACACTTTAGATCACACAAACACACTTACACTTTATATTTATTGATAAAGGATTTGCACTACAACTCGTACACCTACTGTGAATTGTACCTAAACTGCACCTCGTCCATTTATGCCTTGCACTATATAGTATTGTATATTAGTACACTGCACAGTATTGTATATTGTATGGTAACTACGTCTACGAACATTGTACATATGTCTAAACTGAACACTGTGACCTCTTTTTTTACTTCTAATCTTTACTATGTTTTTATTTCATACTTATCTTGTCATGCACAGTCTCTGGAGCGCAACAGTAAGAAGCATTTTGTACAAAAGTATTCTGTACCTCTGTATGACAACTATTAAAGAAACTTGAAACTTGAAAACTTGAAAACATGAATAGTTGTAATTGCTGTCACCATTGGAAAGCCACCCATTTTAAGAATTCACACATGTTCTTCCTGTGCCCCAGGATAGTTCAGTCAGTATGTTCTTCCTGTGCTCCAGGACAGTTCAGTCAGTATGTTCTGACTGGTTCTGGTTCAAACCCATTAATTAAGATTAAAATGCCAACCTAACAAACGGAGGTCTGAACGTTCGGGCTCAGCCCTACCTCTATGTAAAGTCATCTACTAGTAAACTAGTAGATGACTTGGACTTCCTGACGGGCAGACCCCAGGTGGTAAGAGCAGGCAACTGCACCTCCTCATCCATCACGCTCAACATAGGGGCCCCCCAGGGCTGTGTTCTGAGCCCCCTCCTCTACTCCCTGTACACACATGACTGCGTAGCACAGCGGAACAACAACACCATCATCAAATTTGCTGATGACACAGTAGTGGTGGGCCTGATCTCTGCCAACGACGAAAGGGCCTACCTGGAAGAGGTAGAGAACCTGTCACAGTGGTGTCAGGAGAACTGCCTCTCCCTGAACGTCAGCAAAACAAAAGAGATGATTGTGGAATTCAGGAGGTCGGGGGTCAAGGACTACAGCCCCCATAGCATCGACGGGGCACCGGTTGAGAGAGTGAACAGTTTCAAGTACCTCGGAGCCCACATATCCGAGGACTTGACATGGACCACACACATTGACAGTGTTGTGAAGAAGGCACGACAACGCCTCTACTTCCTCAGGCGCCTAAGGAAGTTCCAAGTCAGTCAGAAGATCCTTAGGAACTTCTACTCATGTACAATAGAGAGCATCCTGACCGGCAACATCACCTCCTGGTTTGGGAATAGCACTGCACAAGACCGTAGCAGACTACAAAGAGTGACACGTTCAGCCGAACGCACAATTGGAGGGGGGCTTCCCACCCTCCAGAACATTTACAACAAGCGGTGCAAGGGGAAGGCTAAGAGAATTATTAAGGACTCGAGCCACCCGAACAACTGCCTCTTTGAACTGCTGCGGTCAGGCAAGCGATACCGGAGTCTTAAGGCGAGCACATAAAGACTCAGAAGAAGCTTCTATCCCCAGGCCATCAGGCTGCTAAACGAACAATAAACACTATGCAACAACCATCAAATGCACACAGCACACACACCCACACGCACACACTCACTCAAACAAACAACACACTGCAGCACCCACTCTCCACACTTTAGATCACACAAACACACTTTACACTTTATATTTATTGATAAAGGATTTGCACTACAACTCGTACACCTACTGTAAATTGTATCTAAATTGCACCTCATCCCATTTCTGCCTTGCACTATAGCATTGTATATTAGTACACTGCACAGTATTGTATATTATATGGTAACTCAGTTACGTCTATTCTGCATCGAACATTGTACATATGTCTAAACTGAACACTGTGACCTCATTTTTTTTACTTCTAATTTTACTATGTTATTTTATTTCATACTTATCTTGTCTTGCACAGTCTCTGGAGCGTAACAGTAAGAAGCATTTTGTATAAAAGTATTCTGTACTTCTGTATGACAACTATTAAAGAAACTTGAAACTTGAGTCTTACCTCTATGTAAAGTAGTAAACTAGCAGTCTTACCTCTATGTAAAGTCATCTACTAGTAAACTAGCATGAATGAATGAATGAATGAAAACTTTATTTAACAGATTGCAGAATGGGTACAATACAGTACGGCTCAATACATACAATTGTTAAGGGGATGCAGACCTGAGAAAGACGTTTGTCTTGTTTCCATCAGGGTCCCCCATTTTCAATTCATATAGACATTTATGACATACACAACATACATGACATTTATGGCATAGGGACATATAGGTATTTAGTACTGATACATTTGTGACATAAGCGGTATTCAAATATACAGTACTGTTACCCCTAGATCCCGACAGAGTATATACATATGATGGGGAGGGGGGACTGTACATTAGGAGGGGGTGGGTGGGTGGGAGGGAAATATACATATGGCGGGGAGGGAATATATACATGCGGTGGGGAGGAGACTGTCTATTAGGAGGTGGTGGGGGTTTTGGGCATTTACGGTGGCCAGTTTCGAATTGCAGCCTCCCGTAGGTGCTCTTTAAGAGCGGTTTTGAATGTGGGCAGGGATTCACATTCCTTTACAGCTTTGGGTAGGGCGTTCCACATTGTTGTGGCATAATTGCGAAACGTGTTTAGTCCCTTGTTTGAGCCGAATCTGGGTTTAACATGATTTGTTGAGCTTCCTCTGGTGTAGTGGTTGTGGTATTCACTGACCTTTGGGAAGTATTTTGACATGTACATGGGCACCCCGGTCGTATAGTGTATCTTGTAGACCAGGCCCATTGCAAGTTGTTGTACTCTGTCGTCTACTCTAAGCCATCCTAGGTTGTCAAAGTGGGCAGGGGTGAGGTGGGTTCTGGGGTTCAGGTCAAGTAGTAGTCTGACCAGTTTGTTTTGTGATGTTTGTAATTTTGTTTTAAGCGCCTTTGAGGTGCTTTGGTACCATGAGGTGCACGCATAGTCATAGTACCCTTGAATGAGTGCTCCTGCCAGAGTCTTCAGGGTATTCTTGTTTACCAGAGAGGAGATCCGGTACAAGAATCTAGTTCGTTGGTTGACTTTTTTTATTACATTGGATGCCATTTTGTCACAGGAAAGATTTGCCTCTAGGATGGAACCCAGGTAGGTAATTTCGTCTTTCCTTGTGACAATATTGTCACCCACTGTAACTGAGAAGCCGTCGGTCTTGCTGAGTTTGTTATTTGAACCGAAGAGAATGGACTCTGTTTTGCCCATGTGTAATGATAGTTTGTTATCAGCGAGCCATATGCAGATTTTGCCTAGTTCCGTGCTGAGGGTTTTTTCAACCTGCAACTTGTTCTTGTCAGAGACCAGCAGGGCTGAGTCGTCCGCAAACAGGAACAAGTTGCAGTCACAGGCTGACGACATGTCATTTGCATAAATTAGGAAGAGTAGCGGTCCTAGTATGCTTCCTTGTGGAACACCACAGCTCACTGTGAGGGGGGGGATAGAGTACCGTTTACCTCTACCATCTGTTCTCTCCCCTCCAGGTAGGATTGCATCCAGCTCACTGATAAGCTATCAAAACCAATTGCTTTTAGCTTGTCCATTAGAATGGAGTGATTGACAGTGTCGAAGGCCTTTTGTAGGTCCAGCATGACCATGCCGCAGTATTTGCCCGCGTCCACCTCTTGTTTGATGTGGTCGTTCAAATAGAGGAGGCATGTGTCAGTGGAGTGGGAAGTTCTGAAGCCAGATTGGAATTCATAGATTTGATTTTTTTCCGCCAGGTACTTTTCGACCTGTTCGTAGACTATTTTCTCCATGACTTTCGAGATGGAGGTAAGAATAGAAACAGGGCGGTAGTTGCCTGGGTCTAATTTGCTGCCCTTTTTGTGCAGAGGGGTCACTCCCGCAATTTTGAAGTCCTTGGGGACGTGCCCCTGTTTTATAGAGAGGTTTATTATGTGTGTGATGACTGGGGTGATGGCAGCTGCTGCGTCTCTGAGGAATTTGGAGGGGATGTTGTCATGGCCAGTGGCCTTGTTAGGTTGGAGGGCGCTAAATTTTTTGAGTACCTCATCGGTTGTTACCATTTCAAGTTTGAAGTCGTCTTTGTGGACCCCTAGGTTTTTGTAGTATGCTACTATGTGTTCTACCCCATAATGCCCTGAGTGGGAGGGTAGTTTGTTTACCAGTGTTGTGGCTATGTTTGTGAAGAAGATGTTTAAGTAATTGGCTACATCCAGCTTGTCTATGATGAGCGTGTTGTCCGTCTTTATGTTTATGTTTGAGAATCTGGTTTTAAGTTTTTTACTGCAGCCTAGTTGATTATTGAGTAATTTCCAAAGTTCGCAGGGTTTGTTTTTGTTTTCCTCAGTTTTGTCGTTGATGAAATTTCTTTTTGCGGTTCTGATCATGGTTGTTTACGTCATTTCTTAGTCTGTTTCTTTGAATTTTTTGTTCAACCACGTGGGCTTGGAGTTCACTGTTTGAGCTTTTGGAAAGCTTTGTCTGACTTTTATGAAGTTCAGAGCATTTTTTGTCTCTGGTTTTCATAGCGGCCAGTATTTCAGTGTGCATCCATGCCTCAGCGCGATTTTTAACCCTGGTGGTTCTTATGGGTGCCATGTTGTTGAGTATTGCTGTGAATTTGGTTTTGAATCCAAGCCATGTTTCTTCAACCTGTGTACCACTGAGTTCATCTGACCAGTCCAAGCTCCCCAGTTCTAGGTTAAAGGCCTCTCTAGAGTAAGTTTTGAGGTCTCTAGATGTGACTGTTTTGTGACAGCCGGCCTTCTGTTTTAGCTTTTTGCGGGTACAGAAAATCATATAATAATCACTTAACCCGCATGCTATCACCCCTTTATTGGAGATCATTGACTTGTCAGAGGTCAAAATGAGGTCAATGGTGGTTTGTGTCGAATCGCATACCCTTGTGGGTTGGGTGATTAGCTGGCTGAAACCGTGCAGATCAGAAAATCTACTGAAGGCCTTGAAGACGGGTGCTGCTTTACGCAGCATATCCGTGTTCCAGTCCCCAATAAGAATTTTTTCTACCCCCTCCACCCCAGCTAAACACCCATCAAGTGTGTCATAAAAGCCACTCTGTTCTGGTGGTCTATAGATTGTGCCTACTAGTACTGGTTTCGCCCTGTCTAATAAGATTTCAATCCAAACAGTTTCAATTTCATCATGGTTAAGGTCAGTACGGTTGATGTATTTGGTATCCTTGTGTATATACACACAGACGCCACCTCCATACTGGTTCCTATCCCTCCTGACTATTGAGTAGTTTTCAATTTCAATCTCTGGATCCTATACAGATGAGTCTAATTTTGTTTCTGTGAAACACAATATGTTAGCCTTACCGTTTAAAAACAACTGTTTGATTTCAGCCAGTTTAGGTCTCAGGCTATTTGTATTAAGATGGAATATGTGAAGTCCATTTTTGCTGGTAATCAGATTGATGTCGTCACACTTGAGGTAACTCTGTTCATTTGTGTCCTGTCCTGTGGTGGGGGGAGGGGGGGCGTTGTTGCTGTTTGTGCCGTGGGTGGGGAGGGGGGGAGGGGGTGATTCTTGGTCCTTTGCTGGAGTCTGTATTCCTCTGTGTGAAAGCCCGCGATGTGGGGGGGGGGGGGGGGGGGGGGGGGGCTGGTTGTTTACAGATGTGTCTGTTCGTACTCCATTGTGGGGGAGGGGGGGTGCCTTTTGTCCTGGCCCCGGCCCGGGTAGACTAGCTGGCATGGCGGGGCCAGCCAAGCTAACCGTCGGGTCCTTGGTGGTCTCGATGTCCCGCGCCGCTCTCCATCTAGCCTCTCGCCAAGTCTGCTGGGGCTTCGGTGAGGGTGTGTCGCCGCTTGCTGGTCGGCTGATGTAGCTGCTGGCTGAAGCGTCAGTTGCGGCCGGTGTGAGGAGCGATGCCTCGCTGTTTTGTCCCCGCGACGTGCTGGGCGCCTCGGTTGTGAACCCCGGTTCCTTCCCTCTCGCTGTGGCCTCTCGTGGGTTCTTTTGCAGAGGTGGCAGAGGAGGAATGTTGCCGTTGATCATGTCGTTAGCCGCCGTCTGTGTGGGTAGCAGTTGATCTGTTGTGCTGGCGAAGCTGGCTGCTGCTTCTTGGGTCAGCAGATTAAGCAGATTTAACTGTAGTCTCTGGTTCCGTGTCATTACGGGACCAGGGTTCTGATGTATGTCACCCGACATGAGCAGATATAATAAAAACATTGATCTCTTATTACACTTGCCTGTCGGGGGTAATTTCTTTCGTTCCGGATTTACAAGTACTGTGTGGATGGTCGTGGCTCCGAAGGCTGGATGTTTCCTCTCCATGCCCGTTAACAAGTAGAAGTCGCAATGGGACTGCTGATTTGCATTTTCGCTACCCTCCACTTCTGTCTGGAGTTGCTGCTTGAGTTGTGAATTCAGGTACGAATCCATAATCCACAGGAGGGAAAGTAGAAAATGCGCAAAATACTTTTTTGTTGTTGATCTGTTGCATTGGTTACGGGAGCTGCGTAAAATGCGACCGTCCATGTTGAAGCTGTCGTATTAGATTTATATAGAATAATCTTCAGGACGAGGAGATTGCATTTAGATATTTATTCAAAGGTAAGTACTCATTAAGCATGAGTGTAACTCCATCCACGGCTGGCAGCCAACGACTGTCAGGACCCCTTGTCAGGTATACATAATAGGAAGGTGCGCCTGGCGCGCCTGTCGTAAATGATATATTCAAAGCATGAATATTACAGTAAATGATATATTCAAAGCATGAATATTACATCCTCCTTCTTTTAAAGAAAGCTTTATAAGCTATGAACAAAATTGAAATAAAGAAAGGTTGTGCAATACTCTGTAAGAGTTTCTTTGTAAACAATAACAAGTGCGTTACCTGTGTCATGACCAGGCAATGTAAACAGGTAGGATTAATATGTTAAACATAAAAGATTCATGTATCAAGGTATTACAGTTCGTATTGTGTGCCCTCTTATTCTGGAAAGTCTGCTTTAATATTTGAATACTTCAGCTGTGAATAAGGTATGTATTCATGGCTTATTTGGTCGTGTGTCTCAACACTCTTACCATATGCAGTTCTTATTTGTAGAATTAGCTTGCTAACAAAATGGGAATATATCGACAATTAAGCAAGGTAAGTAGGTCATAGATTCAACACATATAGTAAGTCATCATTTCAGCATACATTAATATTTTGTTACATTTCACCACCCCTTTTTTTCTTTTTTTTTCATTGGGGTAAATGGTGTTATAATAGGGCAGCGATCCGCCTGCACCCTGTACATTTATAGGTCTAAAATGTCCCGGGGCTTCACTGCTCGGCCGGATCTGGTGTAGTATGCAGCTGAGTTCTCTTCTGAGTCCTCTGACAGTTCAGGGTCGTTGGTCTCCGGCGGTTGATCGACGCTCTCTGGACTTGGCATACCGTCGCTGTCCTGGAAGTGTTCCTCTTTTGTGTCCCTCAGGTGCCTGCGGTTGCGGCGGTATTCGCGTCCATCTTGGGTGCGAACGTGGTATGACCGCGCAGTGTCGGCTGGTTGTATGACTACTGCTGGCCTCCATGTTCTTGTAGCCTGACAGATTCACCACAATGTAGTGGGGGCAGCGGTCTAGCTGACCTGTCATAGTATTTCTTCTGGTGCTGTTGTCTCTGCACTCGCTTGTCATGTCCATCTTTGGGGCTTACTACCCCTGGCCGCAGCTGTTGGTTGGTGCTCGGGAGGGTTGAGCGTAGCCTGCGGCTCATCAACAGCTGTGCCGGCGATTTGAAGTTGTCGACTGGGGTGTTACGATATTCCAGGAGGCTTAGGTACGGGTCTCTTCCGTCTGCCTTAGCCTTGTCCATGAGTGATTTTGCCGTCTTCACAGTTCTCTCCGCTAGTCCGTTGCTTTGCGGATAGTGTGGGCTTGATGTGACGTGTGTAAACTCCCACGACTTGGCGAATGCCTCGAACTCTTTAGACTTGTATTGTGGTCCGTTGTCTGAGACTATGGTCTCTGGGACGCCATGCCTGGCACAGGCTGCCTTTAGCTTGTGGACAACAGCTGCCGATGTGGTGCTGTGAAGTCTGTCTAGTTCGAAGAATCTGCTGTAGTAGTCGACGGTCACAACATAGTCCTGGTTGTTCCAGTTAAAGAGATCTGTCCCTACAACCTGCCAGGGGCGGTCTGGGATACGATGAGGCATCATGGGCTCCTTGGTGTTTGATGGGCGGCGCTCTTGGCATATTGAGCACTTCTCCACGACTTGCTCTATATGTCTACCCATTCCAGGCCAGAACATGATGTCTCGTGCTCTCAGTTTGCATTTTTCCATTCCCATGTGGCCTGCATGGATCTTGATCAGCATATCTCCTCTGAGGCTGGTAGGGATGACTATTTTCTCCCCTTTGAAAATGATTCCATTCGTTTTGGATAGTTCATCTCGGTGATTCCAGTATTCGGTGATGTTCTGGGGGCATTGTTTTCTTTCCTCAGGCCATCCCTCCAGGATAGCCTGGCTGAGCAGCTTTAGCTGTGTGTCATTGTCTGTTGTTTCTCTGATCTCCTGTAGCCTGTCGTCGTGTACAGGTAAGCTGTTGTATACCATGTGTACCTGAAGGTCCATCCCTTCACTGAGACCGTCGTCGTGAGAGGTGAGTGATTTCCTGGACAGCGTGTCGGCTACTGGGATGTCTTTCCCAGGGCGGTGCACGATCGTGAAGTTGTACTTGTGTAGTTGCAGTATCATCCTCTGTAACCGCGGTGGGGCTGCGGTGATCGGCTTCTTCATGATTGACTCCAGGGGCTTGTGGTCAGATTGCACCATAACATGGCGACCGTAGGCATATTGATGGAAGCGTTTGAATCCATAAAGGACTGCGTACATCTCCTTTTCGATTTGTGCGTAGTTGACCTCGCTGTCCGTGAGTGATCTGGATGCGTAGCTAATGGGCCTTCCTTCCTGCATCAGCACAGCACCCAGACCATACTTTGATGCGTCCACTTGTAAGCTGAGCTCCTTATCTGGGTCAAAGTAGATGAGGACTGGCCCAGGTTCACTGGTAAGTATGTCTTTCATCTTTTGGAATGCAGCGTCGTGCTGCGCGTCCCACAGGAACTCATTCGATTGTTTAAGCAGCTGTCTCATGGGTGCGTTGATCTCGGAGAGGCTCGGGGCGAACTTCGCCAGATAGTTGACCATACCTAGCACGGTCTCCAGTTCTGCACGGCTCTTTGGCGCCTCCATCTCCTTGATGGCAGCTATCTTGCCTGGGTCAGGCTTCATGCCGTCAGCTGAAAGGATGTGCCCGAAGTAGCTCACTTCGGTGGCTCCGATGGTGCACTTGTCTGCGTTGAGCCGAACGCCTCTCTCCCGTGATCTCACCAACATTGCATGTAGGTTCTTATCGTGTTCTTCTCTGGTCGCGCCATATACAAGGATGTCGTCTACTATAGCTGCTACTCCGTACAGTCCCTCGTATGTCTCGTTGATTTTTCGTTGGAACTCGTCCTGGGCAGAAGCGAGCCCAAATGGTAATCGTAGGAATCTGTATCGTCCAAACGGTGTGTTGAACGTCGTCAGCTTCGATGATTCTGTGGAGAGCTTGATGGACCAGTATCCCGACCTTGCATCCAGTATGCTGAAATAGCATGCGCCTGTTAGTCTGGGTGTGATGTCCTCTAGTGTCGGCAGAGGGTAGTGCGGGCGCTTGATAGCCTTGTTTAGCTCCTTAGGATCCAAACATAGTCTGAGCTTGCCTGTGCGTGGTTTCTCAACAATGACCAGTGCACTGACCCACTCCGTTGGTTCGATGACTCTAGCGATGATCTGTGTGTCTTCCATACTCTGTAGCTCCTTCTTTAGTCGGCCACGCAGGGCGATCGGTGTCCTTCTCAGTGGGCAGACTACTGGCGTGGCGTCTGGGTCGATATGGATGTGACACTCTCCTGGGAATAGTCCTATCCCTTTAAACACGTTGTGGTATTCTTCCATGATGGTCTGTTTATCTGTGTGTTCATTTACTGACAACACTAGTTTAATGAGGTCCATATTCAGGCATGCTTGTAAACCTAGAACTGGGGGTGCCTGAGTGTCTACTATGTAAAAGTCTAACAACATGCCACGCTCTTTGTATTTACACTTTAACGTGCATGTGCCCTTTACCACTAGCTTCTCTCCACCATATCCTGTCAGTCTGCGTGAAGTAGGCTGTATTTTGCGTTTATCTTGTAAACTGTGATACTCTCTCAAAGGAATTACATTTACTTGTGCACCTGTGTCTAGCTTAAATTTAAGCTCTGTGACCTGTTTTCCTACTTGTATGTCTGCGAACGCTTGTTCTGTTGCATCAAACCGTCTGTCTGTCACGGTGTCTACATACAGTTCGTCTGACTCTTCTCCTGACTCAGAGCGCATGCTAATCTCGTGTACTGACTTTTTCTGGAAACTACCGGCCCTGCAGACTTTGGCAAAGTGGTTCCATTTTCCACACTTCGTGCACTGTTTCCCCCTAGCTACACAGTTATCCCCTTCCTTGTGAGCTCTACCCCCACAGTATCCACAGTTCTTACGTGTGTCTGTGTCGCTCGCTCTTTTCGCTCTCTCTGTCCACTCTGCTCTGGGGCGATATCTCTGTGCGCTATACTTCTGTTCCTGTCTGTGTACCTCGTGCACAAGCTGCTCCTGCGCGTTGCTCGTGGCGCCAGTAAAGCTCTTTATCTGTGATTGTGCTAGCTCGTGGGCTCTAGCTATATCTACCGCTTTGTCTAACGACAAGTCTGATCCAATGTTTAATAGTTTCTCTCTTACTTTTGCTGAGTGTATGCCAAACACTATGCGGTCTCTAACCATCTCATCATTGTTCACATATGCACAGTCCTTCACGAGTAGTTTCAATGCAGTGACAAATTGTTCAAATGACTCGCTAGGTTGCTGGGTTTTCTCATGGAATTTGTACCTAGCGAAAATCGTGTTCCTCCTTGGAAGTACGTATGCTTCGAAATTGTCATAGTAGCTCTTCAATACCTTTGCTTCATCTGCACTGAGAGTCCATGTGTTGTGAATGTCTCTCCCTCTTTCTCCGCTCCACAGTAGCAGGTAGCTACATTTCTCGTCCTCTCCTTTCTTCTTGAGTGGGCCCGAAAACATTAGCTCTGCATGCTGCCTGAACTTCTTCCATTCTCCCGGTAAGTCCAGAGAATCCCAATTCATCCGTGGCGACGGGACTCCGTTGATATCCATGTTCATCCTGCTTCTGACACCATGTCGTATTCGATTTATATAGAATAATCTTCAGGACGAGGAGATTGCATTTAGATATTTATTCAAAGGTAAGTACTCGTTAAGCATGAGTGTAACTCCATCCACGGCTGGCAGCCAACGACTGTCAGGACCCCTTGTCAGGTATACATAATAGGAAGGTGCGCCTGGCGCGCCTGTCGTAAATGATATATTCAAAGCATGAATATTACAGTAAATGATATATTCAAAGCATGAATATTACAGAAGCCGGATGTCTATGTAAAGTAATCTACTAGTAAACTAGCAGTCTTACCTCTATGTAAAGTCATCTACTAGTAAACTAGCAGTCTTACCTCTATGTAAAGTCATCTACTAGTAAACTAGCAGTCTTACCTTTATGTAAAGTAATCTACTAGTAAACTAGCAGTCTTACCTCTATGTAAAGTCATCTACTAGTAAACTAGCAGTCTTACCTCTAGTCTTATCGAGCTAGTCGCTTTTTCGCACCTACTCCCGAACTACGCATGTGCAGATTGACGACCTAGACTCTGTGGGAAATCTGCGCATGCGTAGTTCGGGAGTAGGTGCAAAAAGGCGACTATAGCTCGGCAGAGAAAGTGCCGATCGACTTGGGATTGGTCGCGCCGTGTTCAGGAGACTCAGGCGTATAAATATCTATTGGATCATGTCTCCCGCACCCCCACAGCCTTAGCGACAACCACTTAATGTCGAGGCTCTCATCCACATTCATTCATTTTCTCCCCCCGCTCTCTCCCATGATTTTAGAATCCCGTAAGTGTTGCGGTGGTCTATTGGCTGAGCGTGTGACATCACGCCCGGATTCACGTCAACCAGGAAATAACTAATGCTATAGTTATTGTTGTCGTCGTCGTCACAAATTGATAATAATCACAAGATACATCCAGTGCTGGATTTAACTAAATGGGTTTATGGACACATTCATGGAAAGTTCGTTCTACCGGCAGCAAGAAAAGTGAGTCTCAGCCTCTGCGTTATGAAAGTATGATATGAAAATGTAATTGTAGTGCTGTCAGACCCGGACGCGTGTAGCTTTTCTCCAACGCGTCCGTGTTTCCGGGTTCCCGTTTTGCGCTCTGATTGGCCAGGTCATGTGACATGTGCGCCAATCGTGGGACGGCAAGTTCTGCGCCTATTTCCGAGTCGAACAGCCTGCAAACTACCTAACGCCTAGTTTATCACTGGTTAAGCTTAGGCGACTCTTTCGAAGTTGGTTAAGGTTAGAGTTTGGAATCAGGGCAGGCGTTCTATCGCCATGCTCTAAGACAAACTCTAACCTTAACCAACTTCGAAAGAGTGCCTAAGCTTAACCAGTGTAGAAACTTGCGGTCCCACGATTGGGCGTACATGTCACATGACCTGGCCAATCAGAGACGCGGAAACACGAACGTGTTGGAGAAAGGCTACAGGTGACCCGGACACGGGGTTGTCTTTTCCCTTTATTTTCTTCTCCGGGTGCTTCGTTTACATGTTCAAATCACAACGATTCTTCTGGGAGACGATACCGCCCACACACCCACCATTGGAAACAACCACCCCCCCCCCCCCACACCAATAAGACTATGCAATGTCGCCCCCCATAGGATCTATAATGATTAAATTAATTAATTAAAAAAACGATGCTTCGAACGTCCATTCGAAAAACCCTGCCGAAGTTCGGATCTTAAAAACAGGCTTCGGGGACAGCTCTACATAGAGGTAAGACTGCTGGTTTACTAGTAGATGACTTTACATAGAGGTAAGACTGCTGGTTTACTAGTAGATGACTTTACATAGAGGTAAGACTGCTAGTTTACTAGTAGATGACTCTACATAGAGGTAAGACTGCTGGTTTACTAGTAGATGACTTTACATAGAGGTAAGACTGCTAGTTTACTAGTAGATGACTTTACATAGAGGTAAGACTGCTAGTTTACTAGTAGATGACTTTACATAGAGGTAAGACTGCTAGTTTACTAGTAGATGACTTTACATAGAGGTAAGACTGCTAGTTTACTAGTAGATGACTTTACATAGAGGTAAGACTGCTAGTTTACCAGTAGATGACTTTACATAGAGGTAAAACTGCTAGTTTACTAGTAGATGACTTTACATAGAGGTAAGACTGCTAGTTTACTAGTAGATGACTTTACATAGAGGTAAGACTGCTAGTTTACTAGTAGTTCTGTATCATTAGGGGATCCGCTCTGCATCACTCATGCACTCCCTCGCGTACATGCACGCGCACTGAATAAATTCCACAAATGTACCTTTAATACCAGTATTCGTCTGACCACACCCCTCGTTAGCTTACCTTCATAAGCAGGTGTGTGGTCACCTGCTCTCCTCCTTCTCGCTTTCACCACAAGGAAGTGCCTCGGTAGTACCCCACTTGATGTGTTGTTAGTTGAAAAGAGTTGTGACGAGTTTACATTGTGCTTAGTTTTTTCTTCTCTCATAACTGTTCAAAGGAAAAAGTTAAGTCATAATGTCTTCTTCGGAGAGTAGACCTACTCTTCACCAGTGGTTCTCCATTCCCGCCTCCGTCGTGCGTTTTGGTGCAGGGCTGCTGCCACTTTCGTGGTTGCCGACCCAGCCCAGGAGGCAGCCGATGGGTAGTTTGCCTCTCCGAGGAGCCGAGGCATCGGTGCCGTCGCTCCGGTGATGGCCTGATCTCGACTCTGGTTCCTCTGGTTCCAGGGAATCGTCCGTTGTTGAACGGTCGGTTGTTTTGGGTCCGGAGGATTTGCGATGCAAACTTTTCACGTCTGCCCGTTCACGTCGCAAGATGGTGGCATGCAGGCGCGAACGGCCTGGGTTTGGGGAATTGCTGGAGACCAGCGAGGATGCGTCCGGCTCTGGATGTCCGATGGAAACTGAGGACTTCATGGAAGAGTCGAACGGATTCTTGTTTGAAGGTCCTGTGGAGGCGAGTATCCCTCCTATCCAGGAAACACCGGAGGGGGGAGAAATGGCTCCTTGGGACGCCTTGTTCGAAGATGTCGAGGAACCACCTCGGCCTCATCAGCAGGATGCCCTGCTATCAGCCACATCAGACTGTGGCTCCTCAATGAGTCGAAGCCTGCTGCATGTGAGGGATGCGGGTTCGGTGGAGGAAGGTCAGCAGGGGGAACTGCGGGCTTTGTTTCCCGAGCTCATGGCGGTAGCCGCCGCTGTAAACGGCGTGCCGCTGCCGCTGCCATTGCCTGCTCCTGTCCCTGACGATCTCATAGGTCATCTCTGGCAGCGTCGCCCGGTGAGAGGGGTGGATGTTGTCTACCCATTTTTCCCCTCAATGGGGGCCTATGTTCGTCAGGGTCAGGTGGTTTCCAACATCATGGGACTTACCCCCTCCTACATACCAGTTACGCGGGGGTTGGTCAAATGTATGAGAGAGGGCGTGCCACGGCTTGATAGGCCGATGGCCGCTCTCCTCTGTCCGGATGTGGTGTGGGAACCATTATGCAAGCCGGTCCTCCATGGAAGATCGGCTAGGCGATTGGCATATTGGGGTGACCAGTCATTTATCGCTGGTACACAATCGCTGGCTGCGGCTTCTAACATTGCCCACCTGGCTAGATTTGTATCTGGGATAATGACGGGCGGCATGGATCTGACCGAGGTAAAATGCGATCATATCACCCAGGCGGCAGGAGCTGTCCTGCACCTTACCCAGGTGCTGGCCATAGCCTCGGGGAAGACGCGCACCCTGGCCACCCTGATCCAGCGCCACCTTTGGCTGGAGCAGGCTCGAGTGCCGGAGAAGAAGAGAACCCCTCTTCTGACGGCCAGCCTCTCCGATGCTGGACTGTTCGGGAAGGCCCTGCAGCTGATAACCTCAACGTGCAGAGAGATGGCAGAGGAGAGATCCGTTCTCCAACCCCATTTTCCACCTCCCGTCCTTGCCGGTGGAGTCAGAAGGCTTCCACGACGTTGAGCTCCCTCCGCCGTGCCTACCACTGCCTCCGACGCCGCTGCTGGCCCCTCCAAGAAGGCCAGGAGAAGAGACGGCGCTTCTGCTACCGCCGGCCCATCCACGACCGGAGGAGACGGTAGGGAACGTCGAGACCAGCAGACAGTTACCTACCGTCCCTCCGGGGCTCCTCGGGGTGGCAAGACTCGAGCGGCGCGAGGTGGCAGACGCCGCTAAAAGTGATTTTTCCCTCTGTGTCCCCTCTCCTCTACACCCTCCCCGGCCCCTTATGAATGTGTTTTGTGCCATGTAAATAAAAAGTTCCCCGATATAAGGGGAACTATGTTTTTGGCCAAACAAACTGTGTGTTTCTTCAACAAATCATATGATGGGGTTGCGTAAATGTGAATCTGCACTATTACGTTGAGAGATGAGTCATGTTGTGTTACGAGATTAAGCAAGGTCTGCAAGCATACACTCAGTCGTAGGAGGTTCTATTAGCCTGACGCTCCACATGCAGGTAGAAACTGGTGGTATTCCATTGCTTAAACAAAGTATATGTGTTCCACAACGCTGTTGTGTTAGTTGCAGTAATACTCGTACACACACGTTCCACGGCCTAGCCGTTACTCTCGGTCAGTGTTAGCTATGTACGACATAGACAACGGGTGTAGGATTCACACACATACGACTTGTTTTGTTGTAAATCCTGTTCACATTTTGTGGGTAGCGGGCATTGTATTAGTTTACGCTATACATTAGCATTCTACCGGAGGTTTCAAAATGCTACAGTTGTTATTGTATGTAGGGAAAGAAGGGTTTTTTGTGAGGGGGTGTCGAATAAACCCCTCCTTCCCACTTGGTTGGTTTAGGAGATTTTATCTCATTCTGCTGAGCCAGTCAGGGCCGAGCCGTTAGAACGTCTTGGCAGGGAGGGGGGGGGGGGGGGGGGGGGGGAGGGTTGTCCTGACGCAACTCCTATTACAAATAGGAGCCGTGTACAGGGTTTCCCCCATCATAGCAATGTTGCTATGGCGACGCCTTCTGTGAGTTAAAGATCTTTACGTAAGGTTGTGGTGTTAAGGTGTCGAGTTAGAGCGTAGGGCTTACGGGTCTGCTACGCTCGATTTATGTGTAAACTTGAGTCAGTTGGTCACGTGACTCACAGTTGACATGTCTTTTTCATAACTACGACTCATGTGGGAAGGCTTCTGGGAAAGTTCGGTCTTTACTCTTTGACTAAAGGAGTGACTGGATGTAAAAACATGTAAACGGTTTTTTACTCCCAGCTGTGCAGTTGGGTTCATACGGGTGATGCTTCTTCTTTATTATTATAAAGAGTTGGATGAATCTATATGAATTGGAAATGGGGGACCCTGATGGAAACAAGACTAACGTCTTTCTCAGGTCTGCATCCCCTTAACAATTGTGTGTATTGAGCCGTACTGTATTGTACCCATTCTGCAATCTGTTGAATAAAGTTTTCATTCATTCATTCATGGAGTTGGTTGCATCCCGCCGCTCTTGTCGTTCCCCTGGGCGCCTTGGGGATTCAATAAGATGGTCTACATAGCCTATTATTGATGTGGATATGCCCGACGCACACATAGTGCTAGCTCGGGATGTTCCGCTGGACGTTAAGCAACTGACTGGCGCGCCTTGGTTGCTTGGGGTTAAAACAGCGTTTTTATAAAGCAATTGGGATGGGGGTTTTCCTCTTCCGACGACCTGTGTGGTTGTCGACGGGTTCTCGTTCATATCAGGGGATGATAACGGAATGGATCTGGACATATGTAGAAGGGTCTCGCGCCCTGGGGGTGGGCCACCGGGCGCGGTTCGCACCGAACGTCTGAGTGGCGCCTTCTTTTCATGTTTAAGATCAACACGCATATCTGCCCCTTCTCCTGGAGTTGGCATGTCGGCGTGGTTAGGGCACGGGACTGGTTCTGGTCACGCTGGTCCGGATCAGTTAAACCCGTTGTCCGCCGGGGATGCAGATCTGCTGTTCTGGTACCCTGAGGGACTTGGGCTTTTTTCAGGGGGAAAAATGCTAGGTCGGTCCGGGTGTCGCAGGGTTAAGCGCTATGGAACCCTTGTTGGGTGCATTGTATTCTACACTGTCGTAATGGCTTACAGCCGTGCCAACCTGTACACGCCCGATCTCGTCGGATCTCGGCCGCCACGCAGGTTGGTCTTGGTTAGTACTTGGTTGGGTGACCTCCTGGGAATACCAAGTACGGGGTGTTGGGGCTGGTTTTCCATTCTTGCGCTCTTCTCTTACGCATGGCGAAGAGGGGCCTGTTGGAGTGGTCTTTGACCTCCTCGGGGGACCCTGTGCTCCCCGTATCACCGGGCCCGGTCCGAAGTAATGTTTTCGTTGACCCGTAGGCCCGGGATAACCCTGTTGGAAACTGGAACACGGGTACTGCGGCAGTGCCGCAGGTATGTTTTGGAGTTTTTTCCTGAAGGGTTATGGGACCAACCACCGCATAGGGTAACGACTAGGTGGTTGGTTCTCTGGTGTGTTGGAGCAGTGTCAACTCCCGGGTTAACCGGTTGAGGGTGCCCCTGCACGTTCATGACGTCTGCCAATCGTGTCAGCCTTCTCTGCCTCGACCCCTCTGGGTGGGGTTTTTTAAATGGAGGCATGGTCATGCAACAACGCCAGCATGCGCCCCTTCCGCCGGGGGGGGCTGTGTTCAGCTGTCCCCTCTGGCGCCTGTCTCGTCCGCAGTCTCCAGGCTCGGGTTAACAGCCTGTTGCCTGGTTTTTCCCCGGTGCGCTGCCTGCTTCCGTTGATTAACCTTTTTTGTGTGCTTACGGCCATGCTGACTGCCTGTTCGGCAGGGTCAGTGTGCCAGGCGGTGTACTATTGGGGGGACAGGGCCCGCTCGGCTGAGGGGCCTTTGTTCGAATACGCTGGCGATGTGGGGGGCGGGGTCACTAAGTGCCCACCTGGTGGGGTCTTGATGCTGGCATCATGGACTTCTCCGGGCCCCCGTTCCAGGGGGTCCAGTCCCTTTGGTAGGTCTGGGCCTTCCTTCGCGCTCCGCTGCTACGGCCTTGCCACGGGGTTGGGTTTGCCCTTGACCCCGTGTTTCAGGGGGCAGTAACGAGGTTGTTCCCTCCGTTCGTTCCCGGGTGGCATGCGGGTTGTGCGTGTGTGTAATCGTGGGGTCAGGCCACGGTCTGCTCACCCTGTGCGTTGAGTTGCTTGAGTGCCTCTTCGCACGGTCGGGTCCGTCGCCCTCCCGGGAAACCTCCAATAGGGGGGGTGCCCTCCATTAGGGGGGGTCGGGGGGGCTCGGCCCTCCCTGTTCTGATGGTCGTGGGGGGCTTTCAGCGGGGTGTATTTGTCGGCCGGTGGCTCCGCTCGGCCTCCCTATGTGCATGAGTGATGCCGAGCGGATCCCCTAATGATACAGAACGTTAGGTTATGACTATAACCAAGTTCTGTTAATTAGGGGTGACGCTCGGCATCCGACGCCGCTGCAGCCCTTGACCTCACCTTGTGGTGAAAGCTTGGGAAGGAGGAGAGCAGGTGACCACACACCTGCTTATGAAGGTAAGCTAACGAGGGGTGTGGTCAGACGAATACTGGTATTAAAGGTACATTTGTGGAATTTATTCAGTGCGCGTGCACGTACGCGAGGGAGTGCATGAGTGATGCCGAGCGTCACCCCTAATTAACAGAACTTGGTTATAGTCATAACCTAACGATTACTTTACATAGAGGTAAGACTGCTAGTTTACTAGTAGATTACTTTACCTAGAGGTAAGACTGCTAGTTTACTAGTAGATTACTTTATGAGGCAAGACTGCTAGATTAGTAGATTACTTTATGTAACGGTTCTCATTCAGTCAGAGACAGAAGAGTGACTCTGAACTGCTTTTTGACATGTATTGTCCCTCAGCTGCAGAAGACACATAAAACAACATATTTGTATTATTCTGGTCACTGCCCATCTTTTCAGCATGTATACAAAAAAGATCACGCCACACCTAACTCCTAAGCTAGTCTAGACATTTGTATGGCTGAGAGCTTTATACAATTCATCTCTTACACTAAACCAAAATAAAATCAAAACATTACTTAAAACAGAAATGGTAAACTAGAGCCACCTGCTGAACATAGCAGGAAATGCCACAGTGCATAGAGTTAGCAGGTAAATTAATTTACATTGATAAACATACAATATGCATTGATTGACTGAAAACTTTATTAACAGATTGCAGAATGGGTACAGTACAGTACAGTTCAATACATACAATTGTTAAGGGGATGCAGACCAGAGAAAGACTTTCGTCTTGTTTACATCAGGGTCCACCATTTTCAATTCATCATAACATTATATGACATACACGACATACAGATAGACAGTACTGCTACATCTATACATTTATGACATACCAGATACAGTACTGTTTGTGATACAAAAATAGTCTAGAAAAGAGAGTATATACATTTGACGTAGAAACTGTACATTGGAGGAGGTTGGGTAGGTGGGGGGGGGCTGTACATTGGAGGTGGTTGGGTGGGTGGGGTGGGGGGCTTGGGTAGGTTGGGTAGGAGGGGTGGGTGGGGACACTGTACAACTGTACAAGCAAAACTGTACATTGGAATATTGACAAAACCATACTTGGTCATTTATTGTACATTGGAGGGGGTTGGGTTAGGTCAGGACATTTACAGGGGCCAGTTTAGAATTGCAGTCTCCCGTAGGTGTTCTTTGAGAGTGGTTTTGAAAGTGGGTAGTGATTCACATTGATGGAGCCACATACCTGCAGAAGACACATAAAACAACACCGCTGGTGTCTTCTGGTCACTGCACATCTTGCATACCTACCTAAATGTACAAAATTAAACAATTCATTCGTTTTTTCACCAGAATAACTCATACTTCTACATGTACTAAATTAAACAATTCATTCGTTTGTTCACCAGAATAACTCATAACTACATGTAGAATATTAAACAATGCAGTTTTTCCACCAGAATAAGTTATAATAACTCCGAGAACAGAGAGAATGGATTCCGCATGGAATGGCCGTAGCAATGCGACATTTAACGTACCTATAACACTAGTACTAGTGGTCAAATTAGCATAAATGTCATAAAACCATGTAATAAAATGAACGTTAAGTATCGTGTATTACAAGTTAAAACTTAAATGAGTTACATTTAGCAGAAACTAGTGAAATAAGGAGCTATATTTCAAACTGAACCACCTCCCCTCAGCAGAGAGAGTGGGTACTGTTTATTTAACAGATTGCAGAATGGGTACAATACAGTACGGCTCAATACAATTGTTAAGGGGATGCAGACCTGAGAAAGACGTTTGTCTTGTTTCCATCAGGGTCCCCCATTTTCAATTCATATAGACATTTATGACATACACAACATACATGACATTTATGGCATAGGGACATATAGGTATTTAGTACTGATACATTTGTGACATAGGCGGTATTCAAATATACAGTACTGTTACCCCTAGATCCTGACAGAGTATATACATATGATGGGCAGGGGGGACTGTACATTAGGAGGAGGTGGGTGGGTGGGAGGGAAATATACATACGGCGGGGAGGGAATATATACATGCGGTGAGGAGGAGACTGTCTATTAGGAGGTGGTGGGGGTTTTGGGCATTTACGGTGGCCAGTTTCGAATTGCAGCCTCCCGTAGGTGCTCTTTAAGAGTGGTTTTGAATGTGGGCAGGGATTCACATTCCTTTACAGCTTTGGGTAGGGCGTTCCACATTGTTGTGGCATAATTGCGAAACGTGTTTAGTCCCTTGTTTGAGCCGAATCTGGGTTTAACATGATTTGTTGAGCTTCCTCTGGTGTAGTGGTTGTGGTATTCACTGACCTTTGGGAAGTATTTTGACATGTACATGGGCACCCTGGTCGTATAGTGTATCTTGTAGACCAGGCCCATTGCAAGTTGCTGTACTCTGTCGTCTACTCTAAGCCATCCTAGGTTGTCAAAGTGGGCAGGGGTGAGGTGGGTTCTGGGGTTCAGGTCAAGTAGTAGTCTGGCCAGTTTGTTTTGTGATGTTTGTAATTTTGTTTTAAGCGCCTTTGAGGTGCTTTGGTACCATGAGGTGCACGCATAGTCATAGTAGCCTTGAATGAGTGCTCCTGCCAGAGTCTTCAGGGTATTCTTGTTTACCATAGAGGAGATCCGGTACAAGAATCTAGTTCGTTGGTTGACTTTTTTTATTACATTGGATGCCATTTTGTCACAGGAAAGATTTGCCTCTAGGATGGAACCCAGGTAGGTAATTTCGTCTTTCCTTGTGACAATATTGTCACCCACTGTAACTGAGAAGCCGTCGGTCTTGCTGGGTTTGTTATTTGAACCGAAGAGAATGGACTCTGTTTTGCCCATGTGTAATGATAGTTTGTTATCAGCGAGCCATATGCAGATTTTGCCTAGTTCCGTGCTGAGGGTTTTTTCAACCTGCAACTTGTTCTTGTCAGAGACCAGCAGGGCTGAGTCGTCCGCAAACAGGAACAAGTTGCAGACACAGGCTGACGACATGTCATTTGCATAAATTAGGAAGAGTAGCGGTCCTAGTATGCATCCTTGTGGAACACCACAGCTCACTGTGAGGGGGGGGGGATAGAGTACCGTTTACCTCTACCATCTGTTCTCTCCCCTCCAGGTAGGATTGCATCCAGCTCACTGATAAGCTATCAAAACCAATTGCTTTTAGCTTGTCCATTAGAATGGAGTGATTGACAGTGTCGAAGGCCTTTTGTAGGTCCAGCATGACCATGCCGCAGTATTTGCCCGCGTCCACCTCTTGTTTGATGTGGTCGTTCAAATAGAGGAGGCATGTGTCAGTGGAGTGGGACGTTCTGAAGCCAGATTGGAATTCATAGATTAGATTTTTTTGCGCCAGGTACTTTTCGACCTGTTCGTAGACTATTTTCTCCATGACTTTCGAGATGGAGGTAAGAATAGAAACAGGGCGGTAGTTGCCTGGGTCTAATTTGCTGCCCTTTTTGTGCAGAGGGGTCACTCTCGCAATTTTGAAGTCCTTGGGGACGTGCCCCTGTTTTATAGAGAGGTTTATTATGTGTGTGATGACTGGGGTGATGGCGGCAGGATCTCACTGCCACCTAGTGGTAGCCTATGTTACTGTATGTACTGTGTTGATTGATTGATAGTTTTATTAAATGGGCCTGGATGAATGATGAATGAATGATGAATGAAAACTTTATCATTGCAGAATGGGTACAATACAGTACGGCTCAATACATACAATTGTTAAGGGGATGCAGACCAGAGAAAGATGTTTGTCTTGTTTACATCAGGGTCCCCCATTTTCAATTCATAGTGACATTTATGACATACACAACATACATGACATCATGACATTTATGGCATAGGGACATACATGACATACAGGTATATAGTACTGTTACATTTGTGACATATGTAACGGTTGTGACAACGTCACCTCAAACTTCGATGCCCCGAGTGGGAGTCGAACCCCGGTCTCCCACACCGCAGGCAGCAACACAGACCGCTATACCAAGAGGTGAATCCACTACTTCGCAACGTGTCTATCTGTCTTTCGAGGATGTGAGAGTGAGTTTAACCCATAGCACCGCTACTCACCCCAGCCCTTCTTGACTGCGCTTCACGATACCATCCGTTACACTCACCCTCTCAAACTCACTCCACTCCACCCAAGGCACTTCGATGCCTCGAGTCGGAGTCAAACCCCGGTATCCCACGCCGCAGGCAACAACACAGACCACTATACCAAGAGGTGAATCCACTTCTAAGTACTGGGTCTATGCGTCTTTTGAGGATGTGAGAGTGAGTTTAACCTATAGCACCGCTACTCACCCCAGCCCTTCTTGACTGCGCTTCACGATACCATCCGTTACACTCACCCTCTCAAACTCACTCCACTCCACCCAAGGCATCCGGGTCAATCGGCACCATTGTAACGGTCGTGACAACGTCACCTCAAACTTCGATGCCCCGAGTGGGAGTCGAACCCCGGTCTCCCACACCGCAGGCAGCAACACAGACCGCTATACCAAGAGGTGAATCCACTACTTCACAACGTGTCTATCTGTCTTTCGAGGATGTGAGAGTGAGTTTAACCCATAGCACGAGTAGCCTCCAGCTGCATCCCCTGAGATGTTCGCTCACGGGCAACTTCCGCCAGCCACACGACATTTCTGCCGCTGACAGGACACGCGCTGATTGGCGGAAAGTACGGAAGTATCTCGAAGTACGTCTGACGTATCTCGAAGTACGTCTGACGTTTCTCTACGTTAGCGAACGTTAATTGAACGTCAAAAGCAGATGCAGTTAGTTAGCACGCAGCAAACAACTTTAACAAAGATGGAGAAATGCAATTACAAGGTAAGCCTTATTATTACCTTGTATTCATAAGATAAGATAAATTCAGCAGCATGGGGAGGGGGGAGGGGAGGTACAGGTAGTAGAAGACATAGAGGTACAGGTCACATAATTATAGTACAGCATGGGGAGGGGGGAGGGGAGGTACAGGTAGTAGAAGACATAGAGCTACAGGTCACATAATTATAGTACAGTGGAGAAGTAAAAATAGAATAATGAAGAAGGAAGGGAGACCATTTTGGACCATTTGGTAGGTAGTGATTTTGCCTACTTCCTTCACAATCATAGGTTTGAATATCAGCTTAGGCCATGTTGTTATGCGTGCCAAGTTGTGTGTTGGGTCCACTTCAGATTTATGATAACCTTTTAAGAATGTGGAGATGTCCCTGCCCTTTCTCAACCTCAGTTTGATCTGTGGTGATGAGCGGCCAATTTCTTGTGTGCAACAGAAATATTACTTGTCCTATTATTGTGAGATTAATGCACAAGAGCTGTACTGGCCTAACAGAAATTATGTTTGTGCTTTCTTCTATATAACGCCTTCAACCATCATTTGGCCATGGGACTGGTTCTCATCATCATTTCATAATTTATTTATTCGTACATGGAATTACCACAGTCCAACAGTACATATTCATATAATTCACCAAAAATACCATGGCCGAAAGGAACAGGAAGAAGAAAAAAATCTTATATATACCTGCCCCTACACACACACAACACACCGATAGACATATTGTGTAAACCAAACAGAATATACCCATTTTGCAAAAAAATTTAAACATCAACACAACCAAATTAAATCAACATAAATAAACCCATTTTGTCTATCTATCAGTCAAACTACATATTTAGGTTAATTCATTTACACACACACACACCCCCACACAGACACACTTATATAATGTATTATACTTCTATATACTATCTAATTTCTATTTTATTATAATATAACTAAATCATACTATTTATTCTACACCATATTGGTACAGTATTATACAATATTTTAATATATTATTATTCTATGTTACGCTGCTACAGTATATACTATATTACTATACTCATACTGGCCTACACTACAACTCTATGCTACTGTACGTCATCCTGACACGCTAAACTGCAATATTATACTAAACTGTGCTATACTGTCTATGTATCTTTTCTTTGCACAACCATTTGAAGTGAAATATATTAGTGGAACTCTTTTCATCGTTCTGCAAAGAGTTCCATAGTTTGATACCTATAACTGAGGTGCACCTTTATTTTAAGGTTGTTCGTGCAAATTGGTGTTTAAAATTTAATTTCCTTCTGCTGTCATCTGGACAGGGAACGAACAACCTCTGTATATTTGCTGGTAATACTCTGCATTTTGCTCTAAACAAAACTAATAAAGTCTGTATTTCAGCTAACTCTTTAAGTTTCAATAGTCTGGATTTAATAAATAATTCGTTGGTATGTTCTCTTGAATCTACATTGTGAACTATTCTTACTGCTCTCTTCTGTAATATAAATAATGGCTTTATGTTGCTTTCATACGTGTTACAATGGAAATAATTTTTTTTTTACAAATTGCTAAAAACACTGTCGACTGATTTCTTCTGCAGTTTATTATTGCATTTACATGTTGAAATAACCATTGCTTAGATCAATAACACTTGTGTTACCTAAAAGCTGTAAATAGTTATGTAATGCCATTCGATTTTAAACGCATTTTAGCATTACAACCCAATAACTGAACTATGTTTGTATTTGTTACACCTTATCAGTACTTTGAGACACTGGGTAACACCATTAACCTCTCATCTAGGGACATCTATGGATCTCAGGTATGGACAAATCCATTATTGGAATACAGGTAGGTACAGAGCAAGAGATCTTGTATCTCAATGGGACCAGGCACGTGCACACATAGAGGCCAAGGGGTGCTTGAGCACCTGCCTTTTTGAGCCTCATCAAAAAAGTGCCCTTTTTGAAAAAAAATATATATATATATATTATTATCTTTATTTTTTTTACCGTTACGCATATAGAATGCCCTTCCAACTGAAAAATGTCAGGATAGAATAAAAATATTAGGTAAAGAGAGAGAGATGCCCCATATTCCATTGCAGTTTGCACGGCCTCCTCAGCATGCCTCTCCGCGGACCTATATATTTTATGCATAGCGTGGGTGGTGATGATGATAGAAACCGCTGTGGCGCATACAGTTGAATGCTGGTATTACACTCACTGAGGGACACGAAGAAGAAGTCCGATGGGATTTGGGAATCTCAAATACAAATCGGGATTGGAATAAAAAATGCATTTATATTAAACAATACAGAATATACAGCACTTCTTGGGGTCTGTAGGGTACGCACTTATTCCCTCCCCCCTGAACATTTATGGAGATGTATGGGCCTTTTAAGTCAGTGATAAAAGTGTCTTTCAAGGATAAGTGAGCTCCTGCACTGATTATTATAGTTCAATATTTGATCACCAAATGTTATGGTTTGTAAACAACCCCAACAGCACGGCACAGACAGGTAGTTCAGAGTTAGCCAAAAACCAGGGCATATTTATTTACAAAACAGAAATGAGCGAAAACAACAAAAAGCACAAGGGGAGAAAATGTTCTTGGCAGAGTTGTCTGCAGCTCGTCTTCAGAGCAGAGACGGCACTGTGGCGTTGCGCCTCTGACTCTGCGGCTCTGCAGCTACTTGACGATCCACTCGGGAAAACGGAGAGAGAGAAAATGTCAACAAGACGAACGAACGGAATACAATGCAGTCCAGAATTGTTTAGCTGAGTCAGTAACAACAACAAGCGGCTCCTCTTCAGTGTTACCCAAACACACAAAAAACAGAAAGGTCCCGAGTCCAGGAGAATGCGAGAAAAACATCCAAAAAAAGTATGTTCCAAAACTCACCAAGGCGCAATTGCGCAAAGCGGGCAACGAGGCACAGATCCAACGGATGGCAGAGCAATGCAACAGCGGCGACTTCCATAGACGTCCTGGAGAGAAACAGACGAGGAACAACAAGGGAGCGGAATAAGCAGCAGCCAGTGGTAATCCAAAACGACCCGACACAGAACGTTAGGAACACCAGAGTATATAAAGGGCTCCACCGAGCTGATTAGAACTCACTTCAGGTGCGCGAGGGTAATTGGTACCTTGAAGCGTGCGGAATCGGACCAATCCTCACAGTACCCCCCCCTCCACGGGATCCACCCGGCGACCTGCCCGGCCCCGGCTTCCCCGGATGGGACCGATGGAAGTCGGTGACCAGGGCGGGGTCCATGATGAGCTGGCGGGAGACCCAGCTCCGTTCCTCCGGACCGTATACCTCCCAGTCCACCAGGTACTGGAACCCCCGTCCCCGCCGTCGGACGTCCATGAGCTGACGGACCTTCCACTGGGGGTGTCCGTCCACCATCTCGGGAGGAGGCGGATCTGGAGCAGGAGGCATCAGGGGACTGAGAGAGACAGGTTTAACCTGGGACACATGGAAAACGGGGTGAATGCGCATGGACGCAGGAAGCTTAAGACTCACCGCCGCGGGACTGAGCACCTTCTGGATCTCAAAAGGGCAGACGAACCGGGGGTTAAGTTTCTTGGCCGAGGATCGAAGCGGAAGATCCTTGGCGGACAACCATACCCTCTGCCCAGGGTGGTACGTCGGCACAGGGATCCGGCGTCGGTCAGCTCCACGACTGGCGCGCTCCGATGACCAGAGCAGCGCAGTCCTGGTGATCTCCCAGACCTGACGACACCGGTCGAGATGATCCTGCGCGGAGGGAACTGCCACTTCCGACTCCTGTGCAGGGAAAAGAGGGGGTTGGTAGCCCAGGGATACCTCGAATGGCGAGAGGCCGGTGACGGAACTGACCAGGGAGTTGATGGCGTACTCGACCCAGGGAAGGAACCGGCTCCAGGAAGCGGGTCTCACGGAGAGCAGACTCCACGCTCTGGTTCATCCTCTCTGTCTGTCCGTTGGTCTGGGGATGATAACCAGACGAAAGACTGACAGTTGCCCCCAATCCCTTGCAAAAGGCCCGCCATACCTGGGAAGTGAACTGGGGACCCCGGTCCGAGACGACGTCCTGGGGGAAACCATGGAGGCGGAACACGTGGCTTGTCAGGAGGTCCGCTGTCTCGGAAGCTGAGGGAAGCTTGGGAAGGGCCACGAGGTGAACCCCCTTGCTGAATCGATCCACCACCGTCAGAAGGCACGTGTTTCCCTGGGACGATGGAAGACCCGTGACGAAGTCCAATGCCACATGGGACCAAGGGCGACTCGGAATGGGAAGTGGCTGTAATAGCCCGGAGGGTGCCTGGTGGGAGGCCTTGCTGCGGGCGCAGACCGTGCAGGCCAGAACAAACTCCTTGACGTCGTTCCTCATGGTGGGCCACCAGAATTGACGAGCCAGGAAGGAGAAAGTGCGATGAACGCTGGGGTGGCAGGCAAACCGGCTGGTATGGCCCCATTGGAGAACCCGGGACCGGACCGAGTCGGGACGAAGAGGCGACGAACGGGTACGTTGCTGGGAGCAGGATGGAAACGTAGGGCACGCCTGACCACGGTCTCGATGCCCAAGGTGACCACTCCCACCACCCTGGCCTCTGGGAGGATGGGAGTCGGATCCTCAGTGGTTGGAGCCCCCTTGGAGTGTAACCGGGACAGAGAGTCGGCCTTCGTGTTGCGGGACCCAGGGGGAAAGGTCAGCGAGAAGTCGAACCGACTGAGGAAGCTGGCCCACCTTGCCTGCCGGCCGTTGAGGCGCTTGGATGCACGGATGTTCGTCAAGTTCTTATGGTCCGTCCAAATGGTGAACAGTTCCTCGGCCCCCTCCAGCCAATGATGCCACTCCTCCAAGGCAGCCACTACCGCCAGCAGCTCCCGGTTGCCAATGTCATAGTTCCTCTCGGCAGGAAGGAAACGACGTGAGTAGAAAGCGCACGGATGGACCTTCTGGTCCGTCGCCGACCGCTGAGACAAGATAGCCCCTAGTCCAGTATCCGAGGCGTCCACCTCCACAATGAACTGCCTCATGGGGTCTGGGTGGAGCAAGACCGGGGCGGTGGTGAACCTCTTCTTGAGGGAACGGAACGCAGTGCAGGCCGCTGGAGACCAGACAAACGGCAGGGAGGGAGAGGTCAGCCTGGTAAGTGGTTCCGCCACCTGGCTGTAGTTCCGGATGAATCTCCGGTAGAAGTTTGCGAACCCGAGGAAGCTCTGTAGCTCCTTCCGAGAGGTGGGTTCCGGCCACTCCTCAACGGCCCGGATCTTGCGAGGGTCAGCTCGGGTCAGGCCGCTCTCCACGATGAAGCCTAGGTAATCGAAGGAGTCGGAGTGGAAACGGCACTTCTCTGCCTTAACGAAGAGCCGATTGTGGAGGAGGCGCTCCAGCACACGGCGGACATGCTGGACGTGTTCCTCGAGGGTCTTGGAGAAGATGAGGATGTCGTCCAGGTATACAACCACAAACTCCTCGAGCATGTCACGGAGGACGTCGTTCATGAGCGCCTGGAATACCGCCGGAGCGTTGGTGAGGCCGAACGGCATCACCAGGTACTCGTAATGACCCCTGGGAATCTTGAAGGCGGTCTTCCATTCATCGCCCTCTCGGATACGGACCAGATGGTAGGCACTCCGGAGGTCCAGTTTGGTGAAGACGGTAGCCTGGGTGAGGGGCTCGAAGGTGGAGTTCATGAGAGGAAGAGGATACTTGTTCTTAATGGTGATCTCGTTGAGTTGGCGATAGTCAATGCAGGGTCGAAGGTCTCCATCCTTCTTCCCAACAAAAAAGAAACCGGCCGCCACCGGGGAGGAAGAGGGCCGAATGAGGCCTGCTGCCAAGGACTCAGAGATGTACTTCTCCATCGCTGCCTTCTCAGGGACAGTCAGACTGTAGAGGCGGCTGCCGGGAAGGGGGGCCCCTGAGCGGAGGTCGATGGCACAGTCGTAAGGCCGGTGAGGCGGATGGGCCAGAGCCCGGGACTTGCTGAAAACCCCCCCGAGGTCGTGGTACTCGGGGGGAATAGTTGAGAGGTCCGGGGGCGGCACACAAGGGGAACTCCGGGGCGAAGGACTGGACGCCGCCTGAAGACACTGGGCATGGCAGGAGGTTACCAGCAATGGTGAGGAGGACAGGACAGGTGCGTTGAGTGATGTCAGCCAGGCTGATCGCGCTGATCCAGCGCGAAAACCTCCAAGGGCCTCTCGAGGTCCTCAAGTGGAATGTTGGCCTGGGTGGCAAACTCAACGTCCAGGAAACTCTCATCAGCACCCGAGTCAATGAGTGCCTCCACCGTCGCCCGTTGGTCCGCCCAGGCTAGGGTGACGCTCGTCAGACGGTTAGGTGGTGCACGGGTGTGGGAACAGGAAAAACGGCTCACCAGGATCTCCCGGGGTCCCGGCGAGCCTGGTCTTTTGGCCGGGTAGGGCAATTGGAGATACAGTGTCCATCCCGGCCGCAGTAGAGGCAAAGGCCGGACCTGAGCCTGGACTCCCGTTCAGCCTGGCTAAGGTGTGTGCGTCCCAGCTGCATGGGTTTCTCCTCTGTCACAGACCGGGAGGGGAAAGGACCACCAGTCGCGGAGGGGGCAGAACGGACAGCAGTACTGTCACGAGTACGGGGGGTCTGGGGAACGTCTGGGGGTCCCAGTCGGGCTCTCTCACGCATTCTCTCCCGGAGGCGTCCGTCGATGCGAATAGCGAGGCTGATTAGGCCCTCGAGAGAATCGGGCTCCTCTCGGGTCGTGAGCTGGTCCCTTACAGCGTCGTTGAGCCCCCTCAGGAAGGTGAGATGAAGCGCCCGATCTTTCCAACCGCTCTCGGTTGCGGCCAGTCTGAACTCCAGCGCGTAGTCGGTGACACTGCCACTGCCCTGCCGGAAGGTGCCCAACCAAGCTCCTGCGTCCTGGCCACGAGCTGGGTGGTGGAAGACCCTTCGGAGCTCTGCCACGAAGTCTGGGTAGGAGAAACAAAAATCAGCCCTCATAGACCAGGAAGCAGTAACCCACTGTGCTGCTCGGCCTGTGAGCAGGTTAGTCATGTAAGCTACTCGGGCTCCCTCTGACGTAAATCGGCTGGGTTGATGAAGGAAAACCAACTCACATTGCATGATGAATGTGGCACAATCCTCGAAGTTACCGTCGAACAAACGTGGTTCGGAGAGACGGGGCTCCCGAGGTGCGAGGTTGGGAGGTGCGGGGTCTGTCGCGGCTGCGGGTGGTGATCTGGCTGGGACTCCTGGGACAGGTGGGGTTAAAAGCAGGGTGTTAAATGCTGCACTGAGAGCCTGTAGCTGGTGCAGAATATCAGCCTGCTGATTACCCTGGGTTGTCTGCTGGGTGGCCAGAGTGTTAAGAGACTCCTGAATAGGCTGGACCTGGGCCCGGAGGTCCTGCACTGCAGCCGCAGCCGCACCTAACTGTTGGGTGTGGTCGTTGGTTAACTCGATCTGGACCGCCAACGCTGCCCTAACTCTGTCTGTGTCGGCTGGGGTCGACATGGTCGGGTCGTAATGTTATGGTTTGTAAACAACCCCAACAGCACGGCACAGACAGGTAGTTCAGAGTTAGCCAAAAACCAGGGCGTATTTATTTACAAAACAGAAATGAGCGAAAACAACAAAAAGCACAAGGGGAGAAAATGTTCTTGGCAGAGTTGTCTGCGGCTCTGCAGCTCGTCTTCAGAGCAGAGACGGCACTGTGGCGTTGCGCCTCTGACTCTGCGGCTCTGCAGCTACTTGACGATCCACTCTGGAAAACGGAGAGAGAGAAAATGTCAACAAGACGAGCGAACGGAATACAATGCAGTCCAGAATTGTTTAGCTGAGTCAGTAACAACAACAAGCGGCTCCTCTTCAGTGTTACCCAAACACACAAAAAACAGAAAGGTCCCGAGTCCAGGAAAATGCGAGAAAAACAGAGTATCCAAAAAAAGTACGTTCCAAAACTCACCAAGGCGCAATTGCGCAAAGCGGGCAACGAGGCACAGATCCAACGGATGGCAGAGCAAAGCAACAGCGGCGACTTCCATAGACGTCCTGGAGAGAAACAGACGAGGAACAACAAGGGAGCGGAACAAGCAGCAGCCAGTGGTAATCCAAAACGACCCGACACAGAACGTTAGGAACACCAGAGTATATAAAGGGCTCCACCAAGCTGATTAGAACTCACTTCAGGTGCGCGAGGGTAATTGGTACCTTGAAGCGTGCGGAATCGGATCAATCCTCACACCAAAACTCCCCAAAAAGCATAAAAAGGGGGCCCCCGCCTGAAAAGGGCCCTTAAAAACCGTGCTTGTGCGCTACATGCGCTCGGTTAATATATACACACACGTGTAGTGCCCTTTTCAGCCTTTGAGCACCTGCCCCTCTAAAGTCCTGTGCATGTCCCTGAATGGGACATTCCAGGATAAATAAAGGATAAATAAATTGATTGATTGACAACTTTATTAACAGATTGCAGAATGGGTACAGTACAGTACAGCTCAATACACAATTGTTATTTGTCTTGTTTACATCAGGGTCCCCCATTTTCAATTCATCAGGACATACATGACATACAGATAGACAGTACTGCTACAGCTATACATTTATGACATACCAGATTTGCAAATACAGTATTGTTTGTGATACAAAAAGAGTCCAGAAAAGAGAGTATATACATTTGACGTAGAAACTGTACATTGGAGGAGGTTGGGTAGGTGGGGGGGGGGGTGGGGGGACTGTACATTGGAGGTGGTTGGGGGGGGGGGGGGTCGGGTAGGAGAGGTGGGTGGGTGGGGGACACTGTACAACTGTACAAGCAAAACTGTACATTGGAATATTGACAAAACCATACTTGGTAATTGACTGTACATTGGAGGGGGTTGGGTTACAACACAGGAGCAGAGTATAAACAGTACAGGAATGAGAAACAGTCTAAATGGGTTTTAACATTTTAGTTTATTTCCTACCTGATCGATATACGTTCGGTAACTTCGCCCCCCCCCCCCCCCCCCCCCCCCCCTCTCATGTTGATACCGGAACAAGGAACTCTTCAATCAATCACTCTCAACAGCCGCACGTAGAGAAACGTCAGACGTCACGTACTTCGAGATACGTCAGACGTACTTAGAGATACTTCCGTACTTTCCGCCAATCAGCGCGTGTCCTGTCAGCGGCAGAAATGTCGTGTGGCTGGCGGAAGTTGCCTGTGAGCGAACATCTCCGGGGATGCAGCTGGACCCTATTGCATAGCACCGCTACTCACCCCAGCCCTTCTTGACTGCGCTTCACGATACCATCCGTTACACATATATGATATGCAAATATACAGTACTGTTACCTATAGATCCTGACAGAGTATATACATATGATGGGGAGGAGACTGTACATTAGGAGGGGGTGGGTGGGTGGGAGAGAAATATACATATGGTGGGGAGAGAATATATACATACGGAGGGGAGAGAATAATGGTGGGGAGGAGACTGTACATTAGGAGGGGGTGGGTGGGTGGGTGGGTGGGTGGGAGAGAAATATACATATGGTGGGGAAAGAATATATACATACGGAGGGGAGGAGACTGTCTATTAGGAGGGGATGGGGGGGTTTGGACATTTACCGGTGGCCAGTTTCGAATTGCAGCCTCCCGTAGGTGCTCTTTTAGAGTGGTTTTGAATGTGGGTAGGGATTCACATTCCTTTACAGCAGGGGTCAGCAACCTTTTTGACATGGAGTGCCTGTTTGAAATATAGTTGTAACTAGTGTGCCTCAACAATATTCCATGCATCCTATTTTTTTCCCCTCATAATTAGGTATTTTTAATGATAATTTTTACATTATTACATCATTATTGTTATTGTTATTAGGATACACTACAACACCACTCAGGTACCCATGTACATGTCGAAATACTTCCCAAAGGTCAGTGAATACCACGATCACAACACCAGAGGGAGCTCCACAAATCATGTCAAACCCAGATTCACTTCAAACAAGGGACTAAACACGTTTCGCAACTATGCCACATCAATGTGGAATGCCCTACCCACAGCTGTAAAGGAATGTGAATCACTACCCACTTTCAAAACCACTCTCAAAGAACACCTACGAGAGACTGCAGTTCGAAACTGGCCCCTGTAAATATCCTAACCCAATGTACAGTAAATGTCCTAACCCAAAAATACACAAGACCCTCTTCTTGGGACCAAGTAAGGTTTAGTCGATATTCCAATGTAGTTTTGCTTGTACAGTTGTAGTTTCCCTCACCCACCCAACCCCCCCCCACCTCCAATGTACAGTCCCCCCCCCCACCTACCCAACCTCCTCCAATGTACAGTTTCTACGTCAAATGTATATACTCTCTTTTTTAGACTCTTTTTTGTATCACAAACAGTACTGTATTTGTAAATCGGGTATGTCATAAATGTATAGATGTAGCAGTACTGTCTATCTGTGTGTCGTGTATGTCATATATGTTATGATGAATTGAAAATGGGGGACCCTGATGTAAACAAGATGAAAGTCTTTCTCTGGTCTGCATCCCCTTAAAAATGTTGTGTATTGAGCCATACTGTATTGTACCCATTCTGCAATCTGTTAATAAAGTTTTCAATCAATCAATCATACACGACACACTGAGGCCTACAACAAACTGACCGGATCGTCCTTTATTCATTATGTTGATTGTACTATTTTACTCTGTCCATTCTATTGCATAATTTTCATATTCTATTCTACTATTCTATTATTGCACTGTATTATTTTACTCTGTCTATTACTTTTTATTACAGGTACAAAACTGTCAGGTATTAAACTGTGTGGGTATCAAACAAGAGACTGTCAGGCTTTAAAACTGTAGGACTCAGGTCTAGAACTGCACCCTGAAAGAGGGAACTGCGCTCTGAGAGGGAGGTTCGAAGGGTCAAAGTGGGTATCAAACAGGAGGGAAGACTGTCAAGTTTTAAACTGTGGATACCAAACAGAGAAGGTAAAGATGACTTTGAACTGTTGAACAGTAATCCAGAACTATTTTATTGCACTGAAAACAAAACAAAAAATGTGCATGGAATAGCGCACAAACTACAGTATGTAGAAATGAACTGGTTAGTCAGTCTTGGACTATAAACAATGCCTGTCAAATGAGCCATACTATTGTCTCCATAGCTATAATACAGAACACACGATGGGTCCGCAAACATCGCTAAAATGGTCAATAACGCTGGCGCCATTGAGTAAAGATGGGAAAAGAGCATGGCGGTCAATGAGTTAACAGGGACGGGGTTGAATGTGAACTAGATGAGGGAGGGAGGGACGGACGGACGGACGTGAGTTTGTTTCTTCTCTGGTGAGAATCCTCATGTGGCTCTTTATATATGCCTTCCGAGTAAATCCTTTCCCACAAACTTCACAACTAAATGTTTTTTCCCCAGTATGGCTTCTCTCATGTGTCTATTCAGGTGTCCTGTGTAATATATTTTTTAGGACACAGTGTGCAACTATCCCCAGTATGGCATTGGCATCTTATATGTACTTTTAGGTGATATTTTCCGCTAAATCTTTTAGGACACAGTGTGCATCTATAGGGCTTTTCCCCAGTATGGCTTCTCATGTGACTATGCAGGTGTGCCCGTGTAATATATCTTTTAGGACACAGTGTGCAACTATAGGAGATGCATCCAGCTGCAGGACCGCAGAACCATACGAGGCTACTTTTGCTCACACAATATCTTGAATGAATGAGTTTATTTATTTCGAACATAAATTGAAAATAAATAATAATAAAAAACAAGTAATAAACAGATTAAAAAAAAAAAAAAAAGCAGTTCATGTATAATATTGTAAAATAGCTTAGACATAGCCTACTTGCATATAATAGTCATGTATAATAATTCCTTAATTACCATCATACGTACCCACCACATCACATAGACTGTAGTGTATAGCATATAGCAAATGGTTTTACTTTTATAAGTGTTACCCCAAATCTCCACACAGTAGTTCAGATATGGTATACTAGTGAGCAATATAGAATGTACAGTGATTTATCCCTGCAGATGAATGTAACCTTCTGAGTCTTGGCAAATAACACCTCCATGCATGCAGTCTTTGAATGCTTCAATGCTGGAATCTGGAGCTCTGTATACACAACTGACAATCACGTTTCTCAGATCTCTACTGAGATACAATCCATCAAGTTGTCAATGGTAGTTGACATGCATTCTACAACCTTATATTTGAGGCTATTTTTTATATATAGGGCTACACCCCCACCTCTTTTCCCAATCCTGTTAATATAATTGAGTTCATATCCATTCAACTCAATGTCAACTATTTTCTCAGAGCTAAACCAAGTTTCGGATATTGCTATGATATTGAAAGGTTTATGGAATTGCTCCAAATATTCTTTAATGTTTTGATGGTTAGCATATAAGCTTCTGCTGTTGAAGTTTTAAACAATATAAAACTCAAAAGTATTATTATAATTCTTCTTATAATATTGAAACATAGCAGCAAATAAGTAGTGCAATAATGACGGCATCCTCTCATGTTATTTAGACTTCATATCAATAGGGTTTAGCTTTGTCAACACAGGGAAGTTCTACAAACAGGCCAGAGGATGTACATACTGTATGAGTAAAATATATACTTTATAGATTTCTCTTTTCTTTTTTGCTCACATATCTTAATATAAAACTCGAGCTCTGCCCCTCTGTGTTCACATAACTTTCCCAAAACTGACTTGTAATCTAAGTTGCCTAAACCAGTTTGTCAATTTTAAAAGATCAGAGGACGGAACAGGTTTATTTGTTTATTGATAAGGAGATAGGGAAAGATAGAAAAGGATGGATGGAGCGTTAATTAATTTATCCACTCTGGTTGATAAGATAAGATATTCCTTTATTGATCCCCTTGGGGTAATTCAGGCATCATAGCAGCATGGGGGGGGGGGTACACAGGTAGTGAAAACAACACAAGCAGTGTAAACAAATAAGTCAATAGAATTGACTATCTAACCAACTGAAATATACAGTATTCACAGTATCACAGTATTCACATAAGGTGCAGTATGCATAAGGTGGTGTTATTGTCCTTTTTGGGACACCAGAGTGGATAGATTATTTAACGTTACGAGAAAAAAAAAAAAAAAGTAAGCAAGATATTCAAACCGGGGACCATATGGTCCACAGGCATGGCACTTACCAGTTGAGCTATATCTGTCATGAATTGTTACTGACTAATCCATCATTTACACTTTTCAAGTGCCAATTTACAATATTATACATGAACTGCTTGTTTTTTTTTATCTGTTTATTACTTGTTTTTTATTATTATTTATTTTCAATTTATGTTCGAAATAAATAAACTCATTCATTCAAGATATTGTGTGAGTAAAAGTATAGTTACTGGCTGTACAATACTGCTGTAGGCCTATAATACTTGTGTAAATAAGTAAGGCAATTGAAATATATCTGCAGTACAGCTCAATACACACAATTGTTAAGGGGATGCAGACCAGAGAAAGACTTCCGTCTTGTTTACATCAGGGTCCCCCATTTTCAATTCATCATAAATGTACAGTTCCCTCCCCCTTGTATATATTTACTGTATGTCACAAATGTAACAGTACTGCATTGAGGTCTTTCTCTGGTCTGCATCCATTGTGTGTATTGAGCTGTACTGTACCCATTCTGCAATCTGTTAATAAAGTTTTCAATCAATCAATCCGGGCCTGTGACGGTCACGTGTACCCATTCTGCAATCTGTTAATAAAGTTTTCATAATGTTGCGTATCATTGATATACATTTAAAAGAAGAGGGGCCGTAAAAGTCTGGGTAGTGTAGAGGTCTAAGCACTGGTGCGGCTGGGTAGTGTAGAAGTCTAAGCACTGGGCCGGCCTGGTAGTGTAGAGGTCTAAGCACTGGGCCGGCTGCGTAGTGTAGAGGTCTAAGCACTGGCCGGCTGCGTAGTGTAGAGGTCTAAGCACTGGGCCGGCTGCGTAGTGTAGAGGTCTAAGCACTGGGCCGGCTGCGTAGTGTAGAGGTCTAAGCACTGGGCCGGCTGCGTAGTGTAGAGGTCTAAGCACTGGGCCGGCTGCGTAGTGTAGAGGTCTAAGCACTGGCCGGCTGCGTAGTGTAGAGGTCTAAGCACTGGGCCGGCTGCGTAGTGTAGAGGTCTAAGCACTGGGCCGGCCTGGTAGTGTAGAGGTCTAAGCACTGGGATGGCTGGGTAGTGTAGAGGTCTAAGCACTGGGATGGCTGGGTAGTGTAGAGGTCTAAGCACTGGGCCGGCTGGGTAGTGTAGAGGTCTAAGCACTGGGATGGCTGGGTAGTGTAGAAGTCTAAGCACTGGGCCGGCCTGGTAGTGTAGAGGTCTAAGCACTGGGATGGCTGGGTAGTGTAGAGGTCTAAGCACTGGGCTGGCCTGGTAGTGTAGAGGTCTAAGCACTTGGCCGGCCTGGTAGTGTAGAGGAACACTGGGCCGGCCTGGTAGTGTAGAGGTCTAAGCACTGGGCCGGCCTGGTAGTGTAGAGGAACACTGGGCCGGCCTGGTAGTGTAGAGGTCTAAGCACTTGGCCGGCCTGGTAGTGTAGAGGAACACTGGGCCGGCCTGGTAGTGTAGAGGAACACTGGGCCGGCCTGGTAGTGTAGAGGTCTAAGCACTGGGCCGGCCTGGTAGTGTAGAGGTCTAAGCACTGCGACGGGTGGGTAGTGTAGAGGTCTAAGCACTGGGCCGGCTTTTTTGATTGATTGATTGATTGATTGATTGATGTCTTTATTGAAGTAATAAAACAAGGATTGTGCAATACAACACAAAGAATATTGATCAAAAGGATAAAAACACAATAAAGCCCTAGAGCTTGTTTCCATTGTGGTCCTTGTGAAGTGAAGTGGATGTAAGTGTGCATATGTGAGCGTGTGTGTGCGGGGAACATAAAACAAGATACAATATATAAAACAAAAACAATACTTATACACATCAATAGAGACCTCACCAAATAACAATGACCCTACAGGGGTTCCAATATTTTAAACCAATACAAGGGACAGATCAAAAGCAAAACTAAATTTAAGGAAGCAAGTAGCTTTATACTTTCCGGTAGTCTGTTCCATAAAATTGCTGCAGAATATAAAAAGGTACATTTGCCCAACCCTTTCACTGCCGCACTACCAAACGGTTAACCCTTTCACTGCGACAATACACAGAAGGTTAACCCTTTCACTGCCACACTACAGAAGGTTAACCCCTTAACCGTCGATAGTGTGATAGTAAAGGGTTGACCTTCTGTAGTGTGGCAGTGAAAGGGTTAAAGTTTTAAATTTGAAGGGTACAATGTTGGTGGAGCTCCCTCTGGTGGAGTAGCCGTGTACATCACTGACTTTACAAAAAGAGTCAGTGAGGTAGCGTGGAGCCTCCCGTTTAAAAAATCCTGTGTACCATACACAGTTTAATTTGAGAGACCCTCTCCTCCACTCTGAGCCACTTGAGGCTGAGGAAGTGAGAGGGGAGGAGGTGGGTTCTGGGGTGTAGGCTCAGTGAGAGGGGAGGAGGTGGGTTCTGGGGTGTAGGCTCAGTGAGAGGGGAGGAGGTGGGTTCTGGGGTGTAGGCTCAGTGAGAGGGGAGGAGGTGGGTTATGGGGTGTAGGCTCAGTGAGAGGGGAGGAGGTGGGTTCTGGGGTGTAGGCTCAGGATCACCCTTACTCATTTGTTTTGGGAAATCTGTAACCTGTTTTTAAGTTTCATGGAGATGGCTGTGAACCAGGAGGAGCAGGCATAATCAAAATTACATTGAATCAGCGCATTTGCCAAAGTTACCAAGGCCCTTTTGTCTATGAAGGAGGAAAGTCTGAACTATCGGGCTTTTCCCCAGTATGGCTTCTCATGTGACTATTCAGGTGTGCCCGTGTAATACATCTTTTAGGACACAGTGTGCAACTATAGGGCTTTTCCCCAGTATGGCTTCTCATGTGTCTATTCAGGTTTCCCCGTGTAATACATCTTTTAGGACACAGTGTGCAACTATAGGGCTTTTCCCCAGTATGGCTTCTGATATGTACTTTTAGGTGACATTTTTCACTAAATATTTTATCACAGTGTGCAACTATAGGGCTTTTCCCCAGTATGGCTTCTCATATGTGTTTCCAAGAGTGTAATAGTAGTACATTTCTTGACACAAACAGTACATGTCCTGTGAGTTTGAAGGTGAAGTGTCAAGCTCTCTGTGGGTTCTAAATGTTTTCCACACAAACCACAGTCACTTGAATGGGCTGTAAAATGGTGCATTAAAGCGTTCCTATTATTATTATAAACATTTCCCACACACTTTACAGCTCCAGGTCTCACATGGTATTTGGTTCGATAATTTCACCTCATGGGATGAAACCACAGAGCTCTTGAACTGGTTGCTGTTAGACAAACTCTGTGCTTTGTTTTTCTGTGTCTTCTTTGATGTCAGTGAGTTTAAACCAGGATGAGGTTTACTAGTCTCCAGCCAATCATCACTGTCATCAGTATCAGTTCCAGAACAGTCTGAAGAGAGGAGCTGGCCATCTGTAGTTGGTTCTAAATCACCAGCTGGATCTAAGTTACTGACTGGTTCTGATAATCCACAGTTCTCTCCATCAGGTTCTGTTTTCATCTGTTCTATTGAGGTGCTGGCTAGAGGCTCTCTCTCTCTGTTTTCCTCAGTCTGGGTTTGGTTAAACCATAAGGACTGAGGTTTCTCTTCATCATGTTCACTCTTCACATGGACAGGGTTGAAAGTGAACTTGATGATATCAGCCTCCTCCAGACCTTGAAGCTGCTCTCCCTCCTGACTGGTCCAGAGTTCCTCCTGTTCCTCTTTCATCTGTAGGAGCTCTGGGTCCTGGGTTTGGTTAAACCATGAGGACTGAGGTTTCTCTTCATCATCATCTTTACTCTTCACAGGGACAGGGTTGTAAGTGAACTTGATGATATCAGCCTCCTCCAGACCTTGAAGCTGCTCTCCCTCCTGACTGGTCCAGAGTTCCTCCTGTTCCTCTTTAATCTGTAGGAGTTCTGGCTGCTCCTGGCTCAGACTGGGGCTCCTCTCCTGCTGTTCAGGGGGAACCTCCTCTTCACAGACAGAGAGCTGTGGGGGGTCTGGAGGGAGGCAGAATAATAACATGAATAGTTGTAATTGCTGTCACCATTGGAAAGCCACCCATTTTAAGAATTCACACATGTTCTTCCTGTGCCCCAGGATAGTTCAGTCAGTATGTTCTTCCTGTGCTCCAGGACAGTTCAGTCAGTATGTTCTGACTGGTTCTGGTTCAAACCCATTAATTAAGATTAAAATGCCAACCTAACAAACATAGGTCTGAACGTTCGGGCTCAGCCCTACCTCTATGTAAAGTCATCTACTAGTAAACTAGCAGTCTTACCTCTATGTAAAGTAGTAAACTAGCAGTCTTACCTCTATGTAAAATCATCTACTAGTAAACTAGCAGTCTTAATGTATCTCTATGTAAAGTCATCTACTAGTAAACTAGCAGTCTTACCTCTATGTAAAGTAATCTACTAGTAAACTAGCAGTCTTACCTCTATGTAAAGTCATCTACTAGTAAACTAGCAGTCTTACCTCTATGTAAAGTCATCTACTAGTAAACTAGCAGTCTTACCTCTATGTAAAGTCATCTACTAGTAAACTAGCAGTCTTACCTCTATGTAAAGTCATCTACTAGTAAACTAGCAGCCTTACCTCTATGTTAAGTCATCTACTAGTAAACTAGCAGTCTTACCTCTATGTAAAGTCATCTACTAGTAAACTAGCAGTCTTACCTCTATGTAAAGTCATCTACTAGTAAACTAGCAGTCTTACCTCTAGTCTTACCGAGCTAGTCGCTTTTTCGCACCTACTCCCGAACTACGCATGTGCAGATTGACGACCTAGACTCTGTGGGAAATCTGCGCATGCGTAGTTCGGGAGTAGGTGCGAAAAGGCGACTATAGCTCGGCAGAGAAAGTGCCGATCGACTTGGGATTGGTCGCGCCGTGTTCAGGAGACTCAGGCGTATAAATATCTATTGGATCATGTCTCCCGCACCCCCACAGCCTTAGCGACAACCACTTAATGTCGAGGCTCTCATCCACATTCATTCATTTTCTCCCCCCGCTCTCTCCCATGATTTCAGAATCCCGTAAGTGTTGCGGTGGTCTATTGGCTGAGCGTGTGACATCACGCCCGGATTCACGTCAACCAGGAAATAACTAATGCTATAGTTATTGTTGTCGTCGTCGTCACAAATTGATAATAATCACAATATACATCCAGTGCTGGATTTAACTAAATGGATTTATGGACACATTCATGGAAAGTTCGTTCTACCGGCAGCAAGAAAAGTGAGTCTCAGCCTCTGCGTTATGAAAGTATGATATGAAAATGTAATTGTAGTGCTGTCAGACCCGGACGCGTGTAGCTTTTCTCCAACGCGTCCGTGTTTCCGGGTTCCCGTTTTGTGCTCTGATTGGCCAGGTCATGTGACATGTGCGCCAATTGTGGGACGGCAAGTTCTGCGCCTATTTCCGGGTCGAACAGCCTGCAAACTACCTAACGCCTAGTTTATCACTGGTTAAGCTTAGGCGACTCTTTCGAAGTTGGTTAACGTTAAAGTTTGGAATCAGGGCAGGCGTTCTATCGCCATACTCTAAGACAAACTCTAACCTTAACCAACTTCGAAAGAGCGCCTAAGCTTAACCAGTGTAGAAACTTGCGGTCCCACGATTGGGCGTACATGTCACATGACCTGGCCAATCAGAGACGCGGAAACACGAACGCGTTGGAGAAAGGCTACAGGCGACCCGGACACGGGTTGTCTTTTCCCTTTATTTTCTTCTCCGGGTGCTTCGTTTACATGTTCAAATCACAATGATTCTTCTGGGAGACGATACCGCCCACACACCCACCATTGGAAACAACCCCCCCCCCCCACACACACCGATAAGACTATGCAATGTCGCCCCCCATAGGATCTATAATGATTAAATTAATTAATAAAAAAACGATGCTTCGAACGTCCATTCGAAAAACCCTGCTGAAGTTCGGATCTTAAAAACAGGCTTCAGGGACAGCTCTACATAGAGGTAAGACTGCTGGTTTACTAGTAGATGACTTTACATAGAGGTAAGACTGCTGGTTTACTAGTAGATGACTTTACATAGAGGTAAGACAGCTAGTTTACTAGTAGATTACTCTACACATAGACGCCTACGTAATGGAGCAGGCGATGCGGGTGCTCTACCAGTATTGAACTTGGGGGAGCAAACTTGTCTCTTTGCTCCCTCACTTTTTGATCATTGATATATCCCCCCCCCCCAATATATAAATATTATCTAACCATAACTACGTAATTTCAATCAAATTAATAATACGCAATGACACTTAATAGCAAGTTTTTAAGTTTCCAAAGATTGTGTGACCCCCACTTTAATGGTTTGATCCAGTGCCCACGGGCCACGGTTCGTCGGCATGACGTATACGACATGTTGGGCGAGGCGGCTTTTTCGAAAGCCCTTGAAAAATTCAGGCTGGATATTGGATAACATTGTGAGGATTATTCTTCGGCGTTTACATCAAAATGGAGCAAATCATCACGTAAGTCGAACACTGTGACTGTATACTAAATGCGCAAACAGATTGAAACTGAATATTTCTCGTATGGTGAGCCTCGGCGCTGCACCGAGTGAATCCAGAGATACGGGATGGTGCGCAGGCGCTGTGATCACCCAACGGCGGAAATAATGCCGCTTATTCCTACACTTTGTCGGACCTCTTCATCAGCTGCTGGGTCCTCTGCGACGTGTTTTTGCAGTGCAAACGTAGCACAGCATGGGCTGCATGTGGTTCCGAAAGGGAGGACTTCCCATTGATAGATGGCTGGTTGCTCATCCCCGATCCTCTCTCTCCATAGGAACCGCAGCAGGGGCTTGTCCTCCTCCACTAGTCTCACCTGCAGGAACATCCCTTTGATGTCGCCGCTGATGGCCACCTTGTCCTGGCAGAAACGTAGTAACACGCCTAGTAGGGAGGGGCCGAGTGTTGGGCCGGGCAAGAGCTCTTTATTCAGATTTTGTGATCCGATCTGGTAGCTGCAGTTGAACACAATGCGATCCTTGCCGTTGTGGTGGACTTTGTGGTGCGGCACGTACCATGATTCGGTCGTCTGATCGGCCTCTTTAATGTCAATTTTCTTTATGTGTCCCGCTGTGATTAGCTTGTTAATCTCAGCGCGGTACACAGTCTCTTGAGCGGGGTCTCTGGCTAGGCGCCGCTCTGTGTTCAATAGATACCGCTCCGTCGCTTCTTTTGGGGCGTGGAAGGTGGGCATACCCTCTCGCCTCAAGAGTGGAGTTGCGTATCTCATCACTCCGTTGACTTTGACTCTCTTTGTCCCTTGCTCGAGGAGTGCTATGGCGTAAATATCTTCCTTGGAATGAATGTCTTTCTTTTCGTTCTTAAAGGGCATTGTCTCTAGTGTCCATAGCCTCTCGACATGCTGTAGGAGGGTGGTGTCTTCTTCTGTCACTCTGGAGTGGAGGCAGCTAGTGGCTGCTGTTCGGTTAAGAGACTTAGCGAGGGGGCCTTGTAATGTCCATCCTAGGCGGGTCTCGACTGCTGCAGGACAGCCTCTGGGCCCTGTGTGGACCCGGTCTATCGGGACTATGAGGTCTGCATGGTCGGAGCCTATCAGCAGGGTCGGGGTGGCACCGTCTATGAGCGGGATAGGTAGTTGACGCAGGTGCACATATTTATCCATCAGCTTGGCGATGGGGTAGGTGTACTGCGACAGGCCTATTTCTTGGCTGGTGAAAGCATTAGTAATCCTATACCGTCTCTCTGGCTGCCCGCTTGCTGCGATAGTGAAGGAGACATTCTCGCCCTTTATCGTCTTTAGATCTCTTCTTATTGTCCGAATCGTCATCTGGTTTTCGCTCCCCCGCAGCCCCAGCTGGGCCGCAGCAGATGCGAGGAGAAGGGTCTTCTCTGACCCGTCGTCAAGGACGGCGTAAGTGTCCATGACCTTGTCTTGGTAACTCAGTGTTACGCGGACCACCTTTAAGAGCACCCGGGCGCCCCCGCTGCTGGCGGGGTCAATGTACATAACACTTGCCTTGGTGCTGCTTGAGGGTGTGGGCTTTCTTCTGTTACTGTCGTGTAGGACATCTAGGTGGGCTCCGTCACACCGACTACACCTCTTCTTTAAGCGGCAGTCGGCTGCCATGTGACTGCGCGCACATCGGTAACAGCGTCGGTTGGACTTTATCCATTGACCCACCTCGTCGGCGGTCATCTTCTTGAATGTGTCACATTGTGACAACCAGTGTTCTTTCTCGCAGTACGGGCACACCATCTTCCACTTCTCTTTCATCGAGGGGGCACTGTGGTTCTTGCTGCTCGGTACTGGTTCTGATTGGTGCATGACGGTCACCAATCTTCGGCCATCGTTTGCTCTCCTAGGTCCCTCTCTGGAGCTTGGGGTGCTCCGCATGAACGTATCCAACCGTAGGCTGTTGACTTCTCTCGCTAGGAAGTCGGCTAGATCTAGGAGGGATGGCTCGGGACCGTTAGGATCACGGTGGTCTCTTTGCCGCCTGAAGCGCTCTTGTCGGGCGGGCGGAAGCTTCTCTAAAATCCTCTCGACATTAGAGTTTGCGTACAGTTCGTGCATATCCTTTTCTCTTTGCGCCCCCAGCATCCCTACCAGGGATTGTACCTTGATAGACAGGTCATCTAGTGAGCGATTGTCTGTGGCTGGGGGTAGGCGGTCGATATGCCTTATCTCTTGTATTACGTAATCCCATATGCGTCCATATCTTTGGTCGAGTGCTGCTAGAGCCGCTGTGTATGGGGTAGTAGAGGTGGCATAGGCCAGCGCTATATTGTGCGCTCGGGGCACCTTGAGGTGCTTCAGTAGGATAGCATACTTGTACGGTTCGTCAGTTACATCGGACATCATTGTCTCTAAGCACATTCGTAGCTCGGTGTACTGTGCTCTATTCTCGTGGGTGAAGTCCGGAAACGTCGGTGTGCCAATGTATGATGCCATGGATGGCTGGCACATCGGTGAGCGTTGGAAGAGAGGCCTCCTAGGCGAGTCTCCTCTTACGCCTCTTGGTGGGCTGGTACCTGCTGGGTACCATGGCCCGCGTATCCAGGTGCTATTCCTCGGGGCTGGTCGTGCGTCAAGCTCACCCGTGAATTGAGTCGGGGGTCTGTAGCGCAGAGCCGCGGGGGTAGAGCCTGGGCTGTACTGGACCTCCTGGTCCTGTGGAGTTCTGTGCTGCTGTCGGGCTTGACTCTCCTCCTCTCCCTCTTCTTCTTGTTCTGGCAGGTCCTCTAGATCCTGTAGTCGTCTATTTAGCCTCTCCGCGGTGTAGACCGTTTCTTCCTTGTAGCTGGTCCTCGCGTGGACCGGTCGGGGAAGGAGTTCGGAGGGGGGTATAGGCTCTCTCTGGTGGTCGGGCTCAGGGTCGCTTGATCGGGTAGGGGAGGGTGCCCTTGACCCGCGTCTTGACGAGGCCCTGGAACCCCGTGCGGAGGGAGGGGGTGTCACCCTGGCGATCAGCTGCTCCATTATCTGCGCTTGTAATCGGTCGCGCTCGGCTTCGCGCTTGGTGAGAGCGATGTCGCGCTCTGCTTCTCTTTGGGCACCGGCAGCGGCGCGCTGGGCTTCGGCGGCGGCGTGCTCTGCTTCTCTTTGGGCACCGGCAGCGGCGCGCTGGGCTTCGGCGGCGGCGCGCTCTGCTTCGGCGGCGGCGCGCTCTGATTCGGCCCGGTCTCTTACCATATTCTCTTCCGTCTGAAGGCGTCTAATCTCTAGACGTATACGATCTTCGTCGCTCCGTTGCTGTGCTTGAAGGCGTTCTCTTTCCATGGAAGAATGTTCGCGCTCGCTAAGCATCTGTGCTTGGAGTCGATCGCGCTCTGTAGAGGCTGCTAGGCTGGCGAGGAATGCCTGTGCCAGCATCCTGTCCGCCCCGCTGGGGGAAGACGCTGGTTGAGGTGATCCGCTCCTGGCAGTACTCGTTGGAGATCTGTTCTCCTGTGGCGAGTCCTGGAGATCCATCTCCTGGGTGCTCTCTTCTTCTTGTAGCGGGTAAAGTTCCATCTCTGGAGAGCTGTCTTTATCCTGGAGCTCTCCGGGGACTACTTCTTCGGTCTTGGCGGGGGTAAAGTCGTGTCAGGTCCCTCCTGGTCCCTACCATGAGCTTGGTCAGTTACATTAGAACCCACTAGGGCCTCTATTGGCGGGGTAACCTGGGCGATAGGGTCGGACATAATTTTACTATCTACTTTTTCCGCGTTTACCGTCTGTATACTGGCAACGTAATCCTCTAAGTACTGAGGTGTCTGCCGTCTACGCTGCGGGCGATCTACTTTAGGAGAACCGTTTTGTGGAGTGTTCATCATAGGCCATGTCAATATTAATACCACTATATTAATATTACACTAGTTACCCTCTGGCTCGAAGGACCAATTGTAACTGAGGGGTACAATTCCCTGACTGTATTGATAAGTATGGTATCATTAAACCACTACCGCTTTATGTACTTTAATTACTGGCCATACAGTACACGATATCTGAATATGATGAACACTTCCCACAATGAAATCGGTTCCAGTCAAAGGTATTAATCAAGTATTTAATGGAGCAAAAGGTACATAGGATACTTTACATTATTCTTTGAATGCACTTGTAAGGCAAAGGAGTATGCGTAGGCAAATCAATAACGAATGTCCATTCTCTGGTTACGCAGGAGGTAATTATACAACCTGAATCTTAGGGAATTATATCTATGGTGCACTAGTAATATAGCGGAAGATACTGGAAGGGGTTCCCACTGGTTGTAAGCCAGCAGGGGGGGTAGAAGATCTGTCGGTAGTAGGACGTCTGGTCAACGATGACTAGGGAGACTTCAGGTACAGAAGCCGGTGCAGTAGCCTCTTGATCCACAGACGAATACAGCTTGGTTCTCTTGTAGACTGTAGCTCCACAGGGAAGAAAGCTAGTCGGCCTCAGGCTCTCTGGGCGCCGACTCGACTTGACTCCTCTCGGGGTAAATCCAACACGTGCAGGCGTCGGCGATTATCCGCTCCATAAATCACAGGACCAAAGCAAATATATTCCAGCCGCAAAGGGCTATGTAGTCGTCGGGTAGATTAATCCAGTGTACATGTCCATACGGTTCTCGCCTAGGTCTCCTCGGGTGAAAGCGCCATGCGATCGGCCCAGCCTGGATAAGAACTCTAGCTAATACGAGAAAGCGTTGGGGATGCTGGTCACTGTAGAATTCTAACCGCACGATACACTATACACAAATAGACTATTAAAGACTTAATAGAAATATGTCGCACTCGACGGTATAGCGCCAAACTCTGACAATTCAGTTATTAATTCGCACGCGGTCTCGATGCTCTATTCTGAGGCCAAACAGGCCATACTTCACCGCACGTTGTATCGTGGGTGAGGCTTCAACTTATCGGTAACATGCTAAGGAAGGTAAGGGTACGGAGGTAAGGGGCTTCTACATTCACCTGCGCCGTATTTATACGCACAGTGAACAAACTAGTTCCACTCTCATTTCTGTCGCATATCCCTGGGCAAGGCCGGGCATGTCCAGACACATCTTGACGGTGACTTTGAACCTGGCTCCGGAGGCCGGTCCCTGGCGCCGGTGGACCGCTGTCCAATAGGAGAATGAACTATTATGGTCTGGGCTAAAGGGATATTCCGTGTATATGTACAAGGAATATACAGGGGATATCAAACGATATACAAATACTATGCAATATATATCAATAAATAAATATATATATTCGGTTTAATCTGATCCTTTGTAACAGCCGCCCCCTAATTAGTCCCACCTAATTAGCTAAGTAGAGACAGATTAACCGCACTGTCCACTACTACCGGCCACATAGCTCGGGGTAGTGACTGGTCGATAATCATGACGACTGTTCCTTCTGTCAAATTGTCTCTCTCTTTCACCCATTTCTGGCGGGTCTGTAGAGACGGTAGGTAGTGGAGTAGGAAGCTGTTCCAAAACTTGTCAGCCAGTACTTGACTGTACCTCCACATTCTTCGGCCGTTCGCTTCTTCAGGCCTGTACATTGTCTGTGGTAGCGCGGGGTCCAGCCGCCCAAATCAAGAGTGTGTTGGGGGTGACTGGGTCGACATCTGCTACATCAATTGAGACGTAACCGAGGGGCTTTGAGTTCAATACTCCCTCGATCTCCGTGAGGACTGTCATCAAGACTTCTTCCGCCACGGTCTGGGCCCCAAGCACGGCGTACAGGGCTGTCTTTATTGAACGTACTTCTCGTTCCCAAGTTCCACCGAAGTGAGGTGCGTTCGGGGGATTAAACTGGAAGTCAATCTGGTATGGAGCGAGGTGGGTCTTAAGTTCTGGGCCCATAGCTTGGAAGCTCTCTCTCAGCTCTCTTTCTCCACCTTTGAAGTTTGTCCCGTGATCAGACAACAATATAGACGGTTTACCTTTCCGCGATGTGAATCTTCGGAAGGCCATAAGGAATGAGTCTGTGCTCATGGTTGGAAGGAGTTCTATATGCATCGCTCGGGTGGTCATGCATTTGAATACAATACCCCACCGCTTCTCGGTGCCTCTTCCTTTCTTTATACACAGCGGGCCGAAACAGTCCATACCGGTGGAGTGAAAGGGCTTGTCGCCGAGTCGGAGGCAACAGGGAGGTAGGTCAGCCATCCGGGGTATACTGGGCTGCGCTCGCCACTTACGACAGTCTAGACAGGTTCGCTGGAAGCGCCGCACTGCTTCTCTCCCTTGCAGTATCCAATAACGACGTCTGATCTCCGCGAAGACTCTCTCTGCCCCGGCGTGATGCACATCCTCGTCGTATTTCTTTATGATCAGCTCTGTGACCTTGTGTCGGCTGTTTAAGACTATCGGGTACTTGACGTCATCCGGTAAGTCTGGAGCTCTCCGCAGACGACCACCCACTCTGATGAGACCATGGGCGTCGCTCTCGGGGGCTAGGTGGAGCAGTCTGCTGTCTGATGGGACGGGCTTTGCTCCCTGTAGACAGTCTAGCTCATCGGGGAACGAGTCTCTCTGGGCTCGTTGTAGTAGAAGAAGTTCTGCTTCTTCGTAGTCAGCTGCTGTAATGTCAGTAGTGAGCTGAACCTCTGGGTGGTGCCACAGGAATGTCTTTAGCTGCGCACTTTCTAGGGTGAGGCAATCGTCTATGTCGGGGTCTGTGGAGACGAGTGTGTTCAATCCACAGAACATAGATTTCTTGTTTTCTGCCTCCTCTTTACTCGCTTCCCGTGGGGTGGGTGTAGGCCACTCTTCTTCCGGGAGCTTGAGGAACTCTGGCCCGTCACTGTATAGGTTGTGACGGGTGAGGTCATCCAGGGACATTCCCCGGGTGATGACGTCAGCTGGGTTGTGTTTTGTGTCCACATACCTCCAACTTGCTACTTCTGTTAAATCTTGAATCTCTGTGACTCTGACTCCCACGAAGACCTTGTATCTGCACGAATCAGACCGGATCCATGTGAGTACTGTCGTGGAGTCTGACCACAAGATTGTTCTTTGCACCGGAATGGTGAGTTCACGTTGGATTAACGTGGCGAGTTGCGCTCCTGCTAGGGCTGCGCAGAGCTCTAGACGCGGGATAGATTGTTGCTTTCGTGGGGCTATTCTTGAGCGAGCCAGGATGAAGGCAGTATGTATTTCTCCTCCCTCCTCTCGGGCACGCAAGTAGGCCACCGAACCGTAGGCTACTTCGGAGGCGTCGCTGAAAACGTGCAGCCCCAGCTGGGCCGCAGCAGATGCGAGGAGAAGGGTCTTCTCTGACCCGTCGTCAAGGACGGCGTAAGTGTCCATGACCTTGTCTTGGTAACTCAGTGTTACGCGGACCACCTTTAAGAGCACCCGGGCGCCCCCGCTGCTGGCGGGGTCAATGTACATAACACTTGCCTTGGTGCTGCTTGAGGGTGTGGGCTTTCTTCTGTTACTGTCGTGTAGGACATCTAAGTGGGCTCCGTCACACCGACTACACCTCTTCTTTAAGCGGCAGTCGGCTGCCATGTGACTGCGCGCACATCGGTAACAGCGTCGGTTGGACTTTATCCATTGACCCACCTCGTCGGCGGTCATCTTCTTGAATGTGTCACATTGTGACAACCAGTGTTCTTTCTCGCAGTACGGGCACACCATCTTCCACTTCTCTTTCATCGAGGGGGCACTGTGGTTCTTGCTGCTCGGTACTGGTTCTGATTGGTGCATGACGGTCACCAATCTTCGGCCATCGTTTGCTCTCCTAGGTCCCTCTCTGGAGCTTGGGGTGCTCCGCATGAACGTATCCAACCGTAGGCTGTTGACTTCTCTTGCTAGGAAGTCGGCTAGGTCTAGGAGGGATGGCTCGGGACCGTTAGGATCACGGTGGTCTCTTTGCCGCCTGAAGCGCTCTTGTCGGGCGGGCGGAAGCTTCTCTAAAATCCTCTCGACATTAGAGTTTGCGTACAGTTCGTGCATACCCTTTTCTTTTTGCGCCCCCAGCATCCCTACCAGGGATTGTACCTTGATAGACAGGTCATCTAGTGAGCGATTGTCTGTGGCTGGGGGTAGGCGGTCGATATGCCTTATCTCTTGTATTACGTAATCCCATATGCGTCCATATCTTTGGTCGAGTGCTGCTAGAGCCGCTGTGTATGGGGTAGTAGAGGTGGCATAGGCCAGCGCTATATTGTGCGCTCGGGGCACCTTGAGGTGCTTCAGTAGGATAGCATACTTGTACGGTTCGTCAGTTACATCGGACATCATTGTCTCTAAGCACATTCGTAGCTCGGTGTACTGTGCTCTATTCTCGTGGGTGAAGTCCGGAAACGTCGGTGTGCCAATGTATGATGCCATGGATGGCTGGCACATCGGTGAGCGTTGGAAGAGAGGCCTCCTAGGCGAGTCTCCTCTTACGCCTCTTGGTGGGCTGGTACCTGCTGGGTACCATGGCCCGCGTATCCAGGTGCTATTCCTCGGGGCTGGTCGTGCGTCAAGCTCACCCGTGAATTGAGTCGGGGGTCTGTAGCGCAGAGCCGCGGGGGTAGAGCCTGGGCTGTACTGGACCTCCTGGTCCTGTGGAGTTCTGTGCTGCTGTCGGGCTTGACTCTCCTCCTCTCCCTCTTCTTCTTGTTCTGGCAGGTCCTCTAGATCCTGTAGTCGTCTATTTAGCCTCTCCGCGGTGTAGACCGTTTCTTCCTTGTAGCTGGTCCTCGCGTGGACCGGTCGGGGAAGGAGTTCGGAGGGGGGTATAGGCTCTCTCTGGTGGTCGGGCTCAGGGTCGCTTGATCGGGTAGGGGAGGGTGCCCTTGACCCGCGTCTTGACGAGGCTCTGGAACCCCGTGCGGAGGGAGGGGGTGTCGCCCTGGCGATCAGCTGCTCCATTATCTGCGCTTGTAATCGGTCGCGCTCGGCTTCGCGCTTGGTGAGAGCGATGTCGCGCTCTGCTTCTCTTTGGGCACCGGCAGCGGCGCGCTGGGCTTCGGCGGCAGCGCGCTCTGCTTCTCTTTGGGCACCGGCAGCGGCGCGCTGGGCTTCGGCGGCGGCGCGCTCTGCTTCGGCGGCGGCGCGCTCTGCTTCGGCCCGGTCTCTTACCATATTCTCTTCCGTCTGAAGGCGTCTAATCTCTAGACGTATACGATCTTCGTCGCTCCGTTGCTGTGCTTGAAGGCGTTCTCTTTCCATGGAAGAATGTTCGCGCTCGCTAAGCATCTGTGCTTGGAGTCGATCGCGCTCTGTAGAGGCTGCTAGGCTGGCGAGGAATGCCTGTGCCAGCATCCTGTCCGCCCCGCTGGGGGAAGACGCTGGTTGAGGTGATCCGCTCCTGGCAGTACTCGTTGGAGATCTGTTCTCCTGTGGCGAGTCCTGGAGATCCATCTCCTGGGTGCTCTCCTCTTCTTGTAGCGGGTAAAGTTCCATCTCTGGAGAGCTGTCTTTATCCTGGAGCTCTCCGGGGACTACTTCTTCGGTCTTGGCGGGGGTAAAGTCGTGTCAGGTCCCTCCTGGTCCCTACCGTGAGCTTGGTCAGTTACATTAGAACCCACTAGGGCCTCTATTGGCGGGGTAACCTGGGCGATAGGGTCGGACATAATTTTACTATCTACTTTTTCCGCGTTTACCGTCTGTAGAAGGCTAGGTAGTATACTGGCAACGTAATCCTCTAAGTACTGAGGTGTCTGCCGTCTACGCTGCGGGCGATCTACTTTAGGAGAACCGTTTTGTGGAGTGTTCATCATAGGCCATGTCAATATTAATACCACTATATTAATATTACACTAGTTACCCTCCGGCTCGAAGGACCAATTGTAACTGAGGGGTACAATTCCCTGACTGTATTGATAAGTATGGTATCATTAAACCACTACCGCTTTATGTACTTTAATTACTGGCCATACAGTACACGATATCTGAATATGATGAACACTTCCCACAATGAAATCGGTTCCAGTCAAAGGTATTAATCAAGTATTTAATGGAGCAAAAGGTACATAGGATACTTTACATTATTCTTTGAATGCACTTGTAAGGCAAAGGAGTATGCGTAGGCAAATCAATAACGAATGTCCATTCTCTGGTTACGCAGGAGGTAATTATACAACCTGAATCTTAGGGAATTATATCTATGGTGCACTAGTAATATAGCGGAAGATACTGGAAGGGGTTCCCACTGGTTGTAAGCCAGCAGGGGGGGTAGAAGATCTGTCGGTAGTAGGACGTCTGGTCAACGATGACTAGGGAGACTTCAGGTACAGAAGCCGGTGCAGTAGCCTCTTGATCCACAGACGAATACAGCTTGGTTCTCTTGTAGACTGTAGCTCCACAGGGAAGAAAGCTAGTCGGCCTCAGGCTCTCTGGGCGCCGACTCGACTTGACTCCTCTCGGGGTAAATCCAACACGTGCAGGCGTCGGCGATTATCCGCTCCATAAATCACAGGACCAAAGCAAATATATTCCAGCCGCAAAGGGCTATGTAGTCGTCGGGTAGATTAATCCAGTGTACATGTCCATACGGTTCTCGCCTAGGTCTCCTCGGGTGAAAGCGCCATGCGATCGGCCCAGCCTGGATAAGAACTCTAGCTAATACGAGAAAGCGTTGGGGATGCTGGTCACTGTAGAATTCTAACCGCACGATACACTATACACAAATAGACTATTAAAGACTTAATAGAAATATGTCGCACTCGACGGTATAGCGCCAAACTCTGACAATTCAGTTATTAATTCGCACGCGGTCTCGATGCTCTATTCTGAGGCCAAACAGGCCATACTTCACCGCACGTTGTATCGTGGGTGAGGCTTCAACTTATCGGTAACATGCTAAGGAAGGTAAGGGTACGGAGGTAAGGGGCTTCTACATTCACCTGCGCCGTATTTATACGCACAGTGAACAAACTAGTTCCACTCTCATTTCTGTCGCGTATCCCTGGGCAAGGCCGGGCATGTCCAGACACATCTTGACGGTGACTTTGAACCTGGCTCCGGAGGCCGGTCCCTGGCGCCGGTGGACCGCTGTCCAATAGGAGAATGAACTATTATGGTCTGGGCTAAAGGGATATTCCGTGTATATGTACAAGGAATATACAGGGGATATCAAACGATATACAAATACTATGCAATATATATCAATAAATAAATATATATATTTGGTTTAATCTGATCCTTTGTAACAGTGACATTTATGACATATGATTGATTGATTGAAAAGTTTATTAACAGATTGCAGAATGGGTACAGTACAGTACAGCTCAATACATACAATTGTTAAGGGGATGCAGACCAGAGAAAGACTTTCGTCTTGTTTACATCAGGGTCCCCCATTTTCAATTCATCATAACATATATGACATACATGACTTACAGATAGACAGTACTGCTACATCTATACATTTATGACATCAGATTTGCAAATACAGTACTGTTTGTGATACAAAAGTGTCCAGAAAAAGAGTGTATATACATTTGGCGTAGAAACTGTACATTGGAGGAGGTTGGGTGGGTGGGGTGGGGTTGGGTGGGTTGGGTGAGGGCTGTACATTGGAGGTGGGGGGGGGGGGGGGGGGGGTTGGGTAGGGGACACACACACATTTTACACTGTACATTGGAATACTGACAAAGCCTTACTTGGTCATTTACTGTACAACTAGGTTAGGACATTTGTAGGGGCCAGTTTCGAATTGCAGTCTCACGTAGGTGTTTTTTGAGAGTGTTTTTGAAAGTGGGTAGTGATTCACATTCCTTTACAGCTTTAGGTAGGGCGTTCCACATTGATGTGGCATAATTGCGAAACGTGTTTAGTCCCTTGTTTGAGCCGAATCTGGGTTTTACATGATTTGTGGAGCTCCCTCTGGTGTTGTGATCGTGGTATTCACTGACCTTTGGGAAGTATTTTGACATGTACATGGGTACCTTGGTCGCGTAGTGTATCTTGTAGACCAGGCCCATTGCAAGTTGCTGTACTCTGTCGTCTACTCTAAGCCATCCTAGGTTGTCAAAGTGGGCAGGGGTGAGGTGGGTTCTAGGAGTTAGGTCAAGCAGTAGTCTGACTAGCTTGTTTTGAGATGTTTGTAATTTGTTTTTTAGTGCCTTTGAGGTGCTTTGGTACCATGAGGTGCAAGCATAGTCGTAGTACCCTTGAATGAGTGCTCCTGCTAGAGTCTTCAGGGTATTCTTGTTTACCAGAGAGGAGATCCGGTACAAGAATCGCGTTCGTTGGTTGACTTTTTTTATTACATTGGATGCCATTTTGTCACAGGAAAGATTAGCCTCTAGGATGGAACCCAGGTAGGTAATTTCATCTTTCCTTGTGATAATATTGTCACCCACTGCAACCGAGAAGCCGTCGGTCTTGCTGAGTTTGTTATTTGAACCGAAGAGAATGGACTCTGTTTTGCCCATGTGTAATGATAGTTTGTTGTCGGCGAGCCATATGCAGATTTTGCCTAGTTCCGAGCTGAGGGCTTTTTCAACCTGTAACTTGTTCTTGTCAGAGACCAGCAGGGCTGAGTCGTCCGCAAACAGGAACAAGTTGCAGTCACAAGCTGATGACATGTCATTTGCATAAATTAGGAATAGTAGCGGTCCTAGTATGCTTCCTTGTGGAACACCACAGCTCACTGTGAGGGGGGGGATAGGGTACCGTTTACTTCCACCATCTGTTCCCTCCCCTCCAGGTAGGATTGTATCCAGCTCACTGATAAACTATCAAAACCAATTGCTTTGGTTTTACACAACACACATGACATCATGACATGTATGGCAGGCATAGGGACATACATGACATACAGGTATATAGTACTGTTACATTTGTGACATATATGGTATGCAAATATACAGTACTGTTACCTATAGATCCTGACAGAGTATATACATATGATGGGGAGGAGACTGTACATTAGGAGGGGGTGGGTGGGTGGGAGAAAAATATACATATGGTGGGGAGAGAATATATACATACGGAGGGGAGAGAATAATGGTGGGCAGGAGACTGTACATTAGGAGGGGGTGGGTGGGTGGGAGAGAAATATACATATGGTGGGGAGAGAATATATACATACGGAGGGGAGGAGACTGTCTATTAGGAGGGGGTGGGGGGGTTTGGACATTTACGGTGGCCAGTTTCGAATTGCAGCCTCCCGTAGGTGCTCTTTTAGAGTGGTTTTGAATGTGGGTAGGGATTCACATTCCTTTACAGCTTTGGGTAGGGCGTTCCACATTGATGTGGCATAATTGCGAAACGTGTTTAGTCCCTTGTTTGAGCCGAATCTGGGTTTAACATGATTTGTTGAGCTTCCTCTGGTGTTGTGGTCGTGGTATTCACTGACCTTTGGGAAGTATTTTGACATGTACATGCAGGGGTGTAGCTCCAGATTCTGGGCCCCATGAAAGAATGTATTTGTAGGCCCCCAGTGAATGCGAGCGCGCGAGCGGATATTTTTTTGTAATTTTTTTATTGATGAAAACGCATAATATGGTTTTTACCTATACATTCGGATCAGCAGTTCAGCACCTGCACTGTTGGTGGGTGAGCCTAGTAAAGGATGTCGCATTGCATTCATCTTCAATGAATGGACCAATGCAATAGTCTACCAAAGCCCCCCCTCTCTCTCTAGGCCGGTGGCTCTAACCTCTCATATAATGAAGACCATGGAGAGGTTAGTCCTGGAGCAACTCCGCCCGGTGACCAAACCCCACCTAGACCCACTCCAGTTCGCCTACCAGCCCCGACTGGGGGTAGAGGATGCTGTCATCTACCTGCTGAACCGAGCCTACACTCACCTAGACAAGCCGGGGAGCACTGTGAGAATCATGTTCTTTGACTTCTCCAGTGCTTTCGATACCATAAGGCCTGGGCTACTGGGTGAGAAGTTGGAGGCGATGCAAGTAGAGGCCCCCCTGGTGTCCTGGGTTGTGGACTATCTGACGGGAAGACCACAGTACGTGCGCCTACGGAGCTGTGTGTCAGACAGACTGGTCAGCAACACGGGGCCCCGCAGGGGACAGTCCTCTCTCCCTTCCTCTTCACTGTCTACACCAACGACTTCCACTATCGGTCAGAGTCCTGCCACCTTCAGAAGTTTTCTGATGACTCTGCGATAGTGGGATGTATAAAGGACGGTGACGAGAGGGAATACCGGGAACTGGTAGTGGACTTTGTCACATGGTGCGACAAAAACCACCTGCAGCTAAATGTGGCGAAGACCAAGGAACTGGTTGTGGAGCTGGGGAGGAGGAGGAGTGCACCCGTGACCCCCGTTTCCATCAGGGGAGTTGATGTGGACATGGTTGAGGTGTACAAATACCTCGGTGTGTACATCGACAACAAACTGAACGGGTCAAAACATGCAGAAGCACTATACAAGAAGGCTGAGATCCTTCAATGTCTGTACAAGGATGTTGAGGATGTTCTATGAGTCGGTGGTGGCGGGCGCCTTCTTGTACGCTGTGACCTGCTGGGGCAGCGGACTGAGAGCAGTGGACACAACCAGGCTGGATAAGCTGGTCAGGAAGGCCAGCAGCGTGGTTGGGGTTGAGCTGGACTCTCTAGCGAGGGTAGCGGAGAGGAGGAGCCTTGCTAAGCTCCAGGCCATCAGGGAAAACCCCACCCATCCACTATACACAGACTTGGCTGACAGGAGGAGCATGTTCAGTGCTAGGCTCACACTACCCAAATGCAGCACTGAACGGCACAGGAAGTCCTTCATTCCAACAGCCATCAGACTATATAATGCATCACTGTGCCTCACTGCATCACTGAGCACAGAGCGGCAGCTCAATAGTGGCAGGAGGACGCGACTAGCGGCCTCCAGGCTGCCTGTACGTTAATGCCAAGCAAGCAGTGCAAAAATGCTTCCGCATTCGTCACCGCACGCTAGTGCGGTAAAGCGCCCTTCTTTTCAGACAAATGCTACCGTGCGTGCACCGGCGGCGGCGTGCTCGCTCAGGTGCGTGCGTGCGCCGGCGTGCTCGCGCGGCGTGCCCGCGCATGCGACACGAGCGGAGCTCAATATATATAAGTCACCGCCCCTTATTCAGTATCCAACAAATAGCTCAATTGGCTAGGACACATGGCTGTGGATCCTATGGCTTGTTTGCTGGCGAGTTCGAATCCCATCGAAAATATTTTTTAACGTGATTTTTTTTTAACGTGTATTCTTTCGCCGATTAAGGTTAGGCATTGTTTCGGAGTTGGTTAAGGTTAGAACGGTTAAGTTTAGGCGCTGTTAAGGAGCTGGTTAAGGTTAGAGTTTGTCAAAGAGAATGGCAATATAATTTCTATGGTTAAGGTAAGGTTAAGGTTAGGCATTGTTTCGGAGTTGGTTAAGGTTAGAACGGTTAAGTTTAGGCGTTGTTAAGGAGCTGGTTAAGGTTAGAGTTTGTCAAAGAGAATGGCAATAGACAGCCTATTTCCGCGAAAATGAAAGGCGCATTACTGCATGCCACTACGGTAAATTTTTGCACTGCTTGCTTGGCATAAAGCTACACGCCTCCAGGCTCCACAACAGGGGGCAGCGACGGCTGCCAGACATTGATCTAAGTCTTATTGGAACCCAAGGAGAACAATACACTACCTAAAGCATACTGCACCTAGTTACACTGAATACTGGAATATATATTTCATATTTCATTTAGTTAGATTTAAATTATAATTATATTGACAATTGTTTACCCCCATGCTCAGTATGCTCAGTATATTCTTACTGTATTTATTTCTGTATTTTATTTTTTTATTATTTTTTAAACAAACACATAAACAAACATGACAACACACGATAAGATATACAAGCATTAGTTGTCAGTGCACATCCAATGAAATCACATTTTAGTTAATTGTCTTATATAGGATATACCCCTAATACCTGTTATCTAAAAACCTACACACATATGCTCCAGCTCGAACCCCCCCCTCCCGGACCCCACCTTGGGTAGTACCTCCATTATCCCTCGCACCTAACCAGACACTACCATTATAAGCTAGCTTTTATTCTCTCCACCACTTCTAACCACATTGACATTTTGGATTCATTGAGACCCAGAATTCTTGCTGTAGATATTTCTTAATAAATCACATCGAGATATGTAAGAAACCAAACTTTCCGGCAAATTTTTTCCGGTTGAAACCAGCGTGATGCGATCAGCTTTTTAGCTACTGTGATACCCGATAAAACCAATCTCTTTAGCTGTGGATTTACTGCAAACTCAAAAACATCATTCAATAGTAATACCGAGGGGTGTACAGGTATATTCCAAGATACGAGTTTTGATAATTGTTGGGTCACATCTTTCCAGAATGTCTTAACTGGTGGGCAGTCCCAATACATGTGCATAAATGTCCCTTCGTCCCCATTTGTACATTGGGAGTATTTGGAGTCTTGTTTAAGACCCATTCTGCTCAGTCTTATAGGAGTCAAGTATGTCCTGTGAATATAGTTAAGATTGATTTGTTGATGGTCCGGGTTCCTTGATGTAAGTCGGACAT
>NC_140169.1:185899923-185924923 GCF_963971535.1 Notolepis coatsorum
ACAACAACAACAACAACTCAAGAGACACTATCAAACTGAGCAGGCTCCTGTAGAGGGAGTTGAACTGGTCAAACTAGAGGTGGTGGCTGAGAATAGGACAAGGAAAAAGCTGGATGCTATACTGGAAAACCCCTCCCACCCCCTCTATGAGGAGCTAGCCAAGATAAGGAGCACGTTCAGTCATAGACTTACCCCTTCCAAGACACACCACAAACTACTAGGGGTGGGAATCGCCAGAGACCTCACGATACGATACTATCGCGATACTTGCGTCACGATACGATAGTATCGCGATACTAAATGTATCGCGGTATTTTGCTATATATATATATACATTTTTTTTTTTCATTTATTATCTTTTTCAACTGCAAAGTAAAACTTTGTCAACATGTTTTATTTAATACAATAAAGTTCAGTCTGTTCATCTCACTTCAATCATTTGTATTGCAGAACATGGTATTTTCTCAAACAGACAGATGTAAACACTATAATCTATGTTGCATGTACAGTACCTGACAAACTGAACTGTTTGTATTACAGTCATATTCCAACTTAACTGAATGCACATGTGTGTGTGGACTACTGTACTATTACAGGTATTGAAATGAACAATGCAACTTCCTTATACAATTAATTTTTATTTATTTTTTTGTTATGAATACTTAAATATTGATACTTGGCGTCCCTGTATCAATACAGTATCGCCACGCAAAGTATCGCGATACTACTACGTATTGATTTCCCCCCCCACCCCTACAAACTACTCCGGCCAGTCCTTCGTGCCAGTATCAGGCTCTGCTGCCAATTGCTGGAGAGCTAACTGCTGGTGAACTTGAACTGTCTGACTCTTGATAATAAATACTGCATGGACTCTGGTGCAGTGTGTTACTACGTTATGGACCATACTATCATCATCACTATTACTACTGTCTGATTGAGTCTTGCCACTCACTACTGTTCACTACTACTACTGTTATCACTATCATCGTTACTACTTGCACTTTGTTCTATGTTCTATTATTATTACCTATTCTTTGGATAAAAGTGTGGAGAGAGGTCTGGTTATGAGAGACTACCAGTGGAACGAAATATCAAAGCGGAACGAAATGTATTCAGATTTAAATGCAATGTGTTGCACACGAGAGCTGTAAACACTGTTGCCCGGTTGCCGTCACACATATGACCTGTGGTAGCGAGCTAGCTACCCGACGCTACCTTAGCTAAACAACCCAGCGCGAGAAAAGATTCAGAAAACAAAATGGAACCGTTTTTGACACCAGCAGGAGCTGAAAGAAAAACTGATGCACCCATAACATGTGTTCCAGGTAATGTTAACGTCATCCAGGTAACGATCATGTTACAAAACCAAAAGCAAGACAGTAGTATGAGACACACCTCTCCCTTGACTTCACCTTTACTGAAGTCGGCACGAGTGTGTCTTTAAAATAAGTGCGAGAGAAAAAATTCAAGATACTATACTCAAACCATATCAAACTATTTAAAATGTATATACATTAAAATCACAGAAAACTAGGCGGATGCTCTATACAACGGATTTAGAAGGCCAGGCTGAATAGATGGGTTTTAAGCAGTGATTTAAAAGTGGCAAGTGACTGGGCAGACCTAATGTTAGCAGGTAGACCACAGGGCAGCCACAGCAAAGGCTCGATCGCCTCTGGTTTTAAGCTTTGCTCTGGGGACGTCCAGGAGCATCTGGTTAGAGGACCTCAGAGCTCTGGACGTGGTGTGGAAATGCAGGAGATCTGTGAGGTAGGGAGGGGCAAGGCCATTTAGGGCTTTAAAGACAATCAATAACAGTTTAAAATCAATCCTGCACTGGATCCTGCACTGGACTGGAAGCCAGTGAAGGGTGGATAGGACAGGTGTTATATGTTCTCGCTTCCGTGTGCCAGTCAGGAGTCGTGCCGCAGCGTTTTGTGCCATTTGTAGGTGGTGTAAGGTGGACTGTTCTAAACCTACATAAAGGGAGTTACAATAGTCGAGCCGGGAGGTAATCAGGGCGTGGATTACTGTCTCTAGGCCTTTAGGGGGAAGATACGGTTTAGCTTTTACCAGCAACCTGAGCTGGACAAAGCTAGCTCTGACAAAAGAGCTAACCTGCTTCTCAAGCCTGAAGGAGCTATCAAGGAACACACCAAGATTGTTCACAACAGGATGGTTATGGGAATCTAAGGGGCCAAAGACATCAGCACAGTCAGGGTGCACAGGGTGTTTGGGCATCCAAACATAATCACCTCTGTCTTATTTTGGTTCAGGTTTAGAAAATAAAGCTGCATCCAGGTGTTAATGTCGGAGAGGCAGTCTAATAAGGCCAATAGTGATTCCAGACTTTAATGGGAGATACATTTGGATCTCATCTGCAAAACAGTGAAAGGGGATGTTATGCTTTTCTAAAATAGAGCCCAATAGCAACATGTAAAGGGGGAATAGGATAGGGCCCAGTATGGAACCCTGGGGGACACCACATGTGAGGGGGCCAGAGATGATGTGGATTCTCCTAGTTGGACTGAGAAACTCATATACCTTAGATAAAAATGGTAGCTTGGATATGGGCCTAAAATTTGCCAGATTGGAGGGGTCTAGGTTTAGTTTTTAAATGAGCGGTTGCACTACAGCATGTTTGAATGCAGCTGAAACGCAGCCTGAGCTAAGCGCGGAATTAATTAAAACAAGGATGCATGTCCCAATGATGTCAAAAAGTTCCTTGACCAAGCATGAAGGAATGCTATCTAAGGGACAATTTGTGGGGCGCAAATGCTGGATTACCTCTGACAGTATGGAGAGAGACACAGGTTCAAACTGGCTGAGGACAGCTGTGGACATGTGGGGGGGGGGGGGGGGGGATGTTTCCAATTACCCAAGGGGGGCCTGACTGAAAAGGTTTGGGAACCACTGGCCTAACCTAGGCCCTGTCCACACGAGCGCTGGATTTAATGTAACCGAAGTTTAAAAAAAATAAAACAACCGCATATAATTGCGTACTCACGGCGGCTGGAAAACCAGCAACCGATAGATGTAGTACAATACCAAAGCAGTAGGTGGCGATGTTGTTCAGACATGAAGGCCATTTCAACCAATCAGAAAAGGTTGAACGCTCACTACACTTCCTGTTTAGAAAAAGCATAGCCGCCATCTTTAAATATAATTTTGCCAACGGAGCAACGGAGCATATATTTGCAATAAATAAGTGCAATAAACAAACGGATACATTCACTGTGTGTTCTGCCTCTCATTTGTTGATGAAACAAAACCAACAGCAACAATTTACCACCAAGAGCGGATAGTTTAGTCTCACAGTGTTGTTAGCTACATGCTAATGTGAATGGTATTCTCTATGTATAGTATATAGCTTAAATGCTAACGTAATGTGGTAACGTTAACGCTATTATAATGAATGGATGCAAACGTTATTTAACACATTGCAGAATACGGCTCAATACAAACAATTGTTAAGGGGATGCAGTCTGGACTGGGTTCCTTATAACAATAACTTGACAACACATGAGTTTAGTTTAGCCGCAGCTACAGGTTTTACTCTGGTCGGGTCAGGAATGCGACAACAGACATCAGTCGATCACAACACTCTTCAACAATACGTTTCGAACAAAAGTTTGTTACAATCATTTTCATATAACGCTACATGGGACAGCTCTGCTGTAAACACTGGTGTAGCTGGCTCTGCTCTAATCACCCTAACCCCGTGCTCGGTTGCTAACTTGCTATTGTTTGCGACAGTCTGCCGTGAACATGGGAAATAATTGCGACAGCTCTGCTGTAAACACTGGGAATAACCTCGGTTGCTATGCCCACACGCACCCGCAAAACCGCAGAACCTCACCCTGGACTCCGGTTTTCAAAGACCGCGGTTGCAGTGTAGCAAACCCCCGGTTGTGTGTGCCCGAACAGTGCAACTGCGCACATACAATCATGGTTACATTAAATCCAGCGCTCGTGTGGACGGGGCCTACTGAACATGGTTATAACCAAAGCAAATCTTTGGCACCCCTGTATTCATTTTCAGATTTATTTTCATCTCAGTTGAATGTCATCCCCCTCCCCCCATCTGACTTTGCACAGACAATAACAGCATTTAAACGGCATACATATTTTAACCGTGTACGGATGAAGGATCCTGGTGGCAAGGTCTGGCCCAATGGATGGAAAAACAGGCTACACTATGTACAGTACAAGGCTGTGTTTGCAATTCTAATGAGTTGCAGATGTAGTGAAGGGCGCTCACGCAAAGGTTACCCTTGTTTGTCACTGAGGTGTAACGACGCAAGAGATCGGGTAAGGCAATGCACCGCCAATCGCGACATCACTGTTTATCCCCCGTCAACTCTATCCCCTTCGCTCCTCTCCCGGCACCATCGGCACGGGTTATTCTCATTTCACTTTCCCTCCTCTCTCATCCATCTCTGCCCCCTGGCTCTGCCCTCCATCTACCCTTGAAATGCCAATCTGATTGCTCCCTTCATCTCCACCTCTGAGAGACACCAGAGTGCACGTCATGTATGTGTTCAGTCATGACGCCACGGCTATTTTTTATCATTTTATCATGCATAATTTCCTGGGAGCGCCACTTGGACATTTTAATTGGATTCCACCTTTCCCTCCCTTTTCAATTTTGGAGGTTTGAGATGAAGGTATCGTCCTCGTCCCTTTGCCAGTGTAACGGTACATCCACTTGTCCTTCCACGCTGTCGCTGTCGGGTCTGGAGTGTTCTTAACCTTTTGTTCTCCGTAGCAGAGAAGGGAGAATATTGTGTCACCCGTGGTGAACCGTGACATTTTCTGCGGAGAGCTGCCGGACGGAGTTGGAAGTCCTTCGTCCACGTCATTAAAAGCGGCTCATTTCAACCAAGCGTCTCAGAGGAGGGTCTGATCCGTTATGACGTAAACACTGTCGAGACTTTTAGCCGTGTCACATAAGTCATACGAGAAAATGGGGAGGTAAAAAAAATAGCTGCATGTGCGTGTGTGTGTGTGTGAGGAAATTACCAATGTTAACACTTTTGGGCGCCAAACCCGAGTATAGTCGGGTGTTCATCGTTATTTCTTTTATTCGATATTTCCATTCATTACAGGCACACGGACATCTGGGTTAACATGGGGAATCATCCTGAGAATTCCAAAGTGCAATACTGGCCGCATCCACCCAGGTGGCAGTATCGAGCACCCTTTGAAACATTATATCTTGGCCTGTGCGTCGATCAAAAGTCTCCGGTCGGATTTCTATTGGTCGGATTGAGAAGCGTGAATTGCTCCCGGTGCATGATGTGTGGCGGATTATGTTGGCAACACGATCGACACCAATACTGGGACTTGTGATCAGATAATTGGAATATTCTTTTTGGGGTACCAATCCTGCTGTGATCCAACCATGATTTCACTTCGATCACAATATATGTGTGTAACGTTACTCCACAACGTGTGCCGTTGGTGACGATCAAAGCATCAAAAAACTACCCCCCCCACCTTTTCATGCATTCATGATGAAACATAATACCGATAATATAGATGTGATTTCAAAATAGTAGCGTGTACAGGTTTTTAGTGAATTGCATGTATTGCTGCATAGCGTCGTTTTCTGGGATTAGACAGGATTATTCTAAAACTATTGTCATATTCACCACGGTATAAACCGGGAATGTATGGATGAAAAAATTATTTCTTTAACACATATTGAACGATAGATAGTCTATGTCAAATGGGCCATAGTATTGTATCCATAGCTATAATATAGAATATAGTTATAGCCCTGCAAACACCGCCACGGATTCCTATACTTTAGAGTCAATTGGAGGGGGGCTTCCCACTCTCCAGAACATTTACAACAAGCGGTGCAGGGGTAAGGCTAAGAGAATGATCAAGGACTCCAGCCACCCAAACAACTGCCTCTTTGAACTGCTGCGGTCAGGCAAGCGATACCGGAGTCTCATGGCAAGCACAGAAAGACTCAGAAGAAGCTTCTGTCCCCAGGCCATCAGGTTGCTCAACGAACAATAACACTATGCCATCAACCATCAAATGCACTCACAACACACACATCCACACGCACACACTCACTTTAAACAAACAACACAATGCAGCACCCACTCTCCACACTTTAGAACACCTAAACACACTTTATATTTATTGATAAAGGATTTGCACTACAACCCATACCTCAGTACACCTTACTGTAAATTGTACCTAAATTGTACCTCATCCCATTTCTGCTTTGCACTATATAGTATTGTATATTAGTATATTGCATAGTATATTGTATATTGTATGGTAACTCAGTTACTTCTATTCTGCATCGAACATTGTACATATTGTTAGATCCTGATCAATCTGGCCAGTATCACGTCTTCGTCTGTTTGGCTCTCCATCCAATTCCTCTGCGTTGTGTCATTTTAATGGTCCTGACGTCTCCGATACTGGTTGATTAAATCCTTATCTCTCCCCGTTAGTACAATCCGCGAACCATAATAATTCTCCACCTCCGTAAGAATTCGACACTTCGACAACGTGAAATACCTTACAAGGAGAAGCGTGGTTTATTTGATAAACAGAAACCTCAGCTCAGATGTTAACAGATTATATTGTCCTTGAAAAGTCTATTCTAATGATCATTAAACATTTCATTAAGATGAACCTCTCTCCCTCCTGCTCTGGGCCTACACTCTCTTATCTATGTGTTCTTCCAAGGAATTCAAAACATTCTCTCGCTGGCAGTGTGCTAAACATTCTGCTGGCTACTGCCTCTGAACCGCTCCTTCTATCACCCTCTTCTAAGGCAAACCATGCACATTTCGATCTCTCTGACCCGGCACCGTTTTAGCTGTGGTCATCTCCCCCCAATCTATACATCACATACATTGAATAAACCCCGTTTTCTCTCAATATGTATATACTGAACACTGTGTCTACGTACGTGACTTCTATTTTTACTTCTATTTCTACTTCTATTTTTACATGCTATACTATTTTATTTCATACTTACTATTTGTACTTCTGTATGACAACTATTAAAGAAACTTGCAACTTGAGCGTCGCGCTTTTAACAACACGTCACGCATATCGCTGTGGCGTCCAAAGTGTTAATGTAGGCATCCAGCCCTCTCACTCATTACAAAGCCAATTTGGCTTGGCCATACTACCTGAGAGGCATACATGATGTGTGTCTCTTGAGCCAGTGCCAGGCAATTAAAGATGAACGACAGCCATTGTTAGACATTCATGTTGTTTAGGGTATTAAAACAACAAAAAGCCCACACTGTAATCCAGTGTTTCTCAAAGTGGGGGGCGCATAGGCATGACAGGGGGGGCCTTGAGATTTATTAAAAAAAAAAAAAAAAAAAAAAAAAAATTGGATTACAGAAAATTATCACTAAAGTGCTATCTGTTGCAGCTGCACTGTTCTCCATGAAAATACCATTTCTCAAAATCTGAAAATCATTATTTAATAAAACACAGAAAAGGATCACCAAGTTACTCTGGATAAAAAAAACCTTTACAGACAACATTGAGACAAAGCTTCCTGACACATCTCCATCCAAACTCTTGGAAGAACTCTTTGAAATCTCATCTGATACCACCTAAAGAGCTAGTTTCAGAGTGTGGTGCTGAGTACCAAGTATCTCATCTCATGGCACACCAAGTATCTCATGATGCAGCAGTTAAGGTGTTGATACCATTTAGCACCACATACAGTATCTGTGTGAAGCTGGCTTTTCATCCATGACAGCTCTGAAAACAAAATATAGGGCCAATTTGAAAGGTCACGATATTGGTGTTATTTCAATAAATTTAAACATGGCCCATTTCATGACTAAGTAACGCGTTATTGTAATCTGATTACTAATCATACCTCGACCACGCTTCAAACCCTTTCAGGGAGAGAGCGTCTTCAAAGTAATCTGGCCAGACAGCTCAGCAAGGAAGTTAATGGAGCGTGAAATTACAGCTAAATGAAAACTCAAAATACTGATTCAATAACATGCTGTTATTATAAGCATTTTCTCAAAGAGGAAACACTTGTAAGCCAGGTCAGGCATAACAAAAATGTTTGAGTATATCCTCAAAGTGTGAGCGGTGTTGGTGCTGGGTGGTACGCATGCTACAGTACATCAGGTGAGCGGCGTTCTCGTCAAATTCAGATTTTCAAAAGTCAGATTCGGAAGTCATGCTTAACAGTGCTGTGTAGGGTCGAGTGAGAGGTTCATTGGTGATGGGAGTCGCAATATTTTGTCATTTTGAATCAGGGTATGCAGATTGAGAGCTAAATGTATCAAGCGGTAAGACAAACCCTGCCTGCACTGAGGCCCTAACTTCTCTTTGGCGGTAAAGCTTGCACAGCTCAATGGACTGTGGAAAAAAAACAGACGAATAACAAACAAACTCAGAAATGCAAGATACTGACTGTACCTGAAGCTTTTCATCTTCCAGAAAATGGTACTCTGCCCATCATGGAATATGTATTTTTGACCCTGCATATATCGGTATCGGTTGATATCGGTATCGGAAATTAAGAGTTGGACAATATCGGTATATTGGATATCGGTAAAAAAAAAAGCCAACATCGAACATCACTAGTTTTAAGTGTGTTATTGATGAATGCGCAGGCATGCCACATATGACAATATATATATGTATATATTTTTCTTTCTGACTGTTCTTCTCCTTTTAAACTTTGCACCGTGTGCATCGCTCACTGTAACCCTCATTATCTTGTACACATGTACAGTATGTTAGACGCTTTGAGGAACTCAACCAAGACGTGCAATTTGTATGCGCCTTGCGACCGCTGTACATAATTAAATGTCATCCACGCTACTGGAAAACGATCGCAGTCGCAGCCCTTTCTGAGAACTTGTCGTACAGAACTAAATTACTAAATGTAAATGTAAATGCAGTCAGCACAAGCTGCAGGCAACACGTGGAACGGTTATATTTTGTGATGCGTGGGCAGCTGTGATGTCTCTGTTATCTGGGAGGTTAGTGCACTGTGCAGGTGCAATCAGGTGGTAATAGCTTGCATGATGTTGATTGCTTTTTCATCAAGCTGGACCCAGGAAGCAGCTCTCCCATCCACTGTCTTTGTTCCACTCTATATGAGCAGGCAGATGCATAGCGGCTCCCATAGTTACAGAGCCTGAGTGACAGATCTATTGAAGGGAGGGGAAAAGGGACTGGGCATTGGGGAGACATTTTCCACAAAGGACACAGCAGCTTGTATTTGGCGTTAAATATGTCACACTTCTTGTGGGATTGCTGCCCATTTCTGGTCGTGAATAAAAGCCAATAAATGGGCAAAGTGAATTCTGGCCGGACACACTCAAAGGAACACGCCAACGTTAGGGGAAATACGCGTCCCCGTCTTCTTCAGTGTCGGACAAGACCACAGTCGATTTCCTCTCTGGGCGCTTTCACACCGGCAGGGCTCCGGTTCAAGCTCCAGCTCCGTTCTGGAGCCTCTGAACCTTGGTGCTCTCTGGCGAACCAGCCCGCGTTTACACCTATTTAAGGAGAACCAACGTTCCACCGTTCTCCGTCATCAACGGGGGGCGTTACTCTGGCTGGAGGTAAACACAACCATGAACACGACAGTGGCAAAATGTGCTATATATAAAACAGCTTCAAATGTTTGGCATTGCACCATGCTGATCCACTCAACAGGTAGCGATCTCAAGATGAGATCCGATTCAAATGTCATTATACAGCACAATACACCATCCAACCAGAGTGGATAAAGAAATGCTCCAGAAATGAATATGCGTAGGGAAAGGCTTAGCGAGTCAGCACGCGAGCGCACACACAAAAACATACACGAACACACACGCACTGTATACGTTTGAAATGAATCGTTCCAGCAAAGTAGGCTTCTATTATTCTAATTACTTGTTTTAATGGGTATCATAGTAGTAAGTCCTACTGTAGAACATGACATATTAGCATGACATCTGATTTATTAATGCCAATACTGGACGACAAGCGCAATTGGCGCTTGACAAGTGTAAACTATGGATTAGTCGGTCACAGTTAACGTCGGACTGTTTAGCTCAACGGATTAGTGCGGCTGCCTGTGGATCCTATAGTCCCAGGTTCAAACCTCTCGGTTACAATCTTTTCTTTTTTTTGTAATGTTAATTCATTTATCCACTCTGGTTGGATGGTGTATTGTACTTGTGCTGTATAATGACAATACATTTGAATTGGATCTCATCTTGAGATCACTACCTGTTGAGTGGATCAGCATGGTGCAATGCCTACCTCTGAAGCTGTTTTATATACAGCACATTTCACCACTGTCGTGTTCATATCTGGTTGTGATCCACTCAACAGGTAGCGATTTCAAAATGAGATTCGATTAAAATGTATTGTCATTATACAGCACAATAAAGAGTGGATAAATGAATTAACGTTTTAAATTAAATAAAACCTGGGACTATAGGATCCACAGGCAGCCGCACTAATCCGTTGAGCTAAACAGTCCGACGTTAACTGTGACCGACTAATCCATAGTTTACAATTGTCAAGAGCCAATTGCGCTTGTCGGCCAGTATTGGCATTAATAAATCAGATGTCATGCTAATATGTCATGTTCTACAGTAGGACTTATGTAGCACTTGTGTTAATACCAGTAACAGCTGTTTGCCACGGGCACAGTTCTAGGTTCGACTGCGACAAGGAGTAATATACACAATTAAAAGAATTGTAGACCAGAGGCAGAGTTATAACAATAACCGGTGTTTTAATTAAAAGCGCGCTAGATAAACAGTAATAATATATACGTACGTAAAGTACAACTTATGCTTGGAAGTATCCCTTTTAGATTAGGTCAGTAACCTTTCCTTGCGGGAGGGTTAGGTCGATATCAAGGCCTAGGTCGATTGGATCAACACATTGGGGTTCATTCAGACGTCTCTGAGGTTATCATCGGTAACTCTATATTAGTTTATCAGGGAATGCAAATACCTTATTAGGTGAATTGGCCCGTTAACTCTTTAAACCAGGAAGTGATTCGGCGATAATCGAGGTCTATTATGACATCACCACAACCGGTTCTAGAAGGTTCTATGTTCTAGAAGGTTCTATTATAACATCATACAATGGCAGAATATCTATATCCATATATCCAGTTAAATCAATTCAAATACAAAATACAATATCACAACATAAGGTGAACGGGATTGCCTCCCTTGGAAGTCCTTGTAGTCTCGTTCAGTTCAATCCTACCGGACTAGTGGTGTAGCAATAGTTGAGCACTAGGTGAGCCTCATGGGTATTCACAGCAGGCTGCCATTAGTCTTATCAAATGTTCCGGGGTTGGCTCGCCATCGGGTATCTATCCAGCTGAGCACGCTTGGTGAGGGGTGGTCTGGACTGCTCCGGGGTGCTGGTGGAGACTTGCGGCTTCCAGTCGGTTGGTTAGTCCGGTCCGTCTGGGTGATGTTGCGGGTCCAGTGGTTGAGGAGAAAGAGGCTGGCTGCTTGAGAGCTGGCTGAATATATAGGAAACCAAGAGGTTCCGGAATGTTCTATATGACATCATAGGATGACATCACAAAGGTTCCAGAACCTTCAAATCATGACATCATACGCTATATACAGGAAGTGGGACCTCATGGTAAAACAGGAAGTGGTAGCAGAGATAAACAGGAACTATTTATGTAACTGATAATTATGAATCTGAACCTGGGGTTACATTCTCCCCTTCTATCCTAATGCACGTCCCTGTGCATATTATCCCAGGACTACATTATCACAATCCTATGGGGTTTTGGGGAGTCTGGGCCTAGAATGTTTTACTGTCTAGAAAGTTCTTACCTACTAACATTAACTATTTATGTTCCTATGCTAGTTATGAATCTGAACCCGAGGTTACATTCTCCCCTTCTATCCTAATGCACGTCCCTGTGCATATTACCCCAGGACTACATTATCACAATCCTATGGGGTTCTGGGGAGTCAGAGTCACCTAAAGAGTCTGCGATTACTGAGCTTAGACTCTGTAATATTGACTGGATTATCGTCACTATTGGGTTTCCTAGTCGGTGATAAGTCAGGGTTTTTGGAGGTTCCCTATGTCTTGTCGACCTTCTTGGTTGTTCATCTATGACCTCTCTTTCGGTTTCTCTTTCCACATCGTTGTGGACATTCCCCGGTCCATCGGGTTCGGTCTCCAGTTCCTTCATGTCAGTATTGTTCTCCTCTGAACTCATAACTGGTAAGGTCTTGTCGGGTAGGTTGTCCTCTTCCGGACCCATGTCAGGTAAGTGATTTTCCCGATCCGCTGTATCTGGAGCTCCCTCCGGAATACTGACTCCGTCTGCAGGGTCTTGCTCGACAGTGGGCACTGGAAAGAGTCGTGTTTCCACCACTAGACCTCCCTGGTCATAGTGATAAGGGAGATCAAGATAGTCATCATCTGGGTCCTCTCCCTCCGATTCATTCAAGCTTTCTTCTCTTGGGTTCTGTCGAGTTCTTGGTCGCTTCGCTTTGACCTTTACAATAGGTCCATCTTCCACAGGGGTAGTAGGAAGGAAGCCGCAAGGTAGCAGTAGGTCTCGGTGGAGCGTTCGTAGTGGACCATCTCTGGTTTCAGGTCTCACTACATAGACTGGGACATTTCCAGTGTGTTTCACTACAATATAGATATCTGCTTCCCACCGGTCTGCTAGCTTGTGCTTTCCTCTGATGCGGACGTTCCTGATGAGAACCCTGTCACCTTCCTGCAGGGTAGACTCAACAACTCGTTTGTCGAATCTTGCTTTGTTGCGGTCCGCCGTCTTCTGTGCATTTTCTGTAGCTACTCTGTAACTTGCTTCAAGGTGCGATCTCAAACTGCGGACGTACTGCGAGTGTGAGCCTGGCTTGTAGTTGACAGGTAAGTTGAAGGCTATGTCCACAGGCAACCTTGGCTGTCGCCCGAACATCAGTTCATACGGGGTGAATCCAGTAGTGTCGTTCTTAGTACAGTTGTAGGCGTGTACTAGGGGTTTGACGTAGTCTCGCCAATGGCTCTTCTTCTGATTCTCCAGGGTGCCCAGCATATTAAGCAGGGTCCGGTTGAAGCGTTCTACTGGGTTTCCCCTTGGATGGTACGGGGTAGTTCGTATCTTTTTGATGCCGGCCAGCTCACACAGCTCTCTAATGGTGCGGGATTGGAAATCCGCACCTTGGTCGCTGTGGAGCTTCTCCGGGATACCATAGTGGACAATGAAGTTGTCCCACAGGCATTTAGCGACGGTCCGCGCTTTTTGATTGGCGGTAGGGATCGCTACTGCGTATTTCGTGAAGTGGTCCGTAATGACCAAGATGTCCTTTGTGTTACTGGAGTCTGGTTCCAGGCTGAGAAAGTCCATGCACAGCAACTCTAGTGGTCGTGTGGCCGTGATGTTCACCAACGGGGCAGCTCTCTCTTGTGGAACCTTACGCCGTACACATCGGTTGCAGGTCCTGATCTTTGTCTCTATTTCAGCTGCCATTTTGGGCCAATAGAATCGCTTCCGGACGAGGTCTAGGGTTCGGTCCACGCCCATGTGGCCCATGTCATCGTGAAGGCTTTTTAAGACCATAGGTCTCATGTCTTCCGGCAGCACCAGTTGATGGTGGGTCTGTGCGCCTTCTTGCCTCTTCCTGTACAGGACCCCGTCCAATACTTCTAACCGATTCCACTCTCTTAGTAGAAGGTAAAGTTCTGGGATTTCCTTTCTGAGTGTCGGTGGAGGAGGTTTCTCCCCTGCCTCCACTAGCTGTAGTACTTGACTGATACAGGTGTCGGCTCTTTGCTTTTCTCTCATTTCGGCAGGAGTTATCAGCGGAACGACGGGTAGGCCACCCAGCTGATCCTCTCCTTGGAAGCTGTCTGGGATTGCACTTGGGTGGAGGGCAAGTGATCCCACCGATGCACGGCTCGATGGTGTCTCTGTAGAACCGTTGTCGATCACTTCGCGAACTAAGTGTCTGTCGCAGATGGCTATAATGATGTCTTCACTCATGTTTGTGTGCTCTGGTTCCGGGAGGTGTCTTTTCGCAAACTGTTGTATTCTTTCCATCTCTTTTATCGATTTTGCGTCATCCGCTGGTCTGCTGTGTGGTCGCCGGGACAGCCCATCAGCGTCTTGATTCTGGTTCCCAGCTCTGTATTGCAGCTGGAAGTCGAAGGTAGATAGATCGGATAACCATCTGTAGCTTGCGGCATCAAGCTTAGCCGTGGTAAGGACATACGTCAGTGGGTTACTATCAGTGACAGCAAGAAATGGTCGTCCGTAGAGGTAATCCTGGAACTTCTCAGTTACCGACCATTTTAAGGCAAGGAACTCCAATTTATGGGCAGGATATCTGGTTTCACATTTTGACAATCCGCGGCTTGCATACGCGATGACACGCTTCTGTCCTTGCTGCTCCTGGTAAAGGGCGGCGCCGAGACCTAGTGCGCTTGCATCTGTGTGCAATATGTACGGCTTTTCGGGGTCGGCGAAACCGAGAACAGGGGTAGTTGTCAGCTTTTCTATGATAGCGTCGAAAGCTGTCTGGCAAGCTGGGGTCCATCTGTCATGGAAGGGAGCTTTAGGGTCGTAATACTTCTCTGCGGTCACTGTAGCTTTCCCATGCTTCTTCATGGGAGGGTATCCGGCAGTAAGTGCGTTGAGGGGTTTCACTATCTTGGAATAGTCTTTGACGAATTTACGGTAGTACCCGCAGAATCCTAGAAATGCTCTCAGTTCTTTCAGCTTGGTTGGCTTTGGCCAGGTGGTGCTTTCTCCAGGATCATGACAGTGTACAGTAGCCTCCCCGTGGTTCATCACTGGGGGTGCTTTCCCTCACTGGGGGTGCTTCCTCCAGGAAAAGCTCCCAGTCTGGCTTGGTCACCGGCAGCTCCGTCTGGAAGTGGTTCCAGAACCTGTGGTGGTAGGTGTCTGGGTCTCTGTGTATTCTGTTCTGGAAGCCGATGTACAGGTTGTCCCAGGGGAGTCCATTCAGCACCACGTATCGCATGACTCCTACCCTGTTTCTAGTCTCCACATAAGAGTGTTCTCGGTCAGGCCTCATTGCAGGGAACGACAGATCCAGGAAGTCCACCAAGTAGTCGTAACCGTCGACGATGGGCTTGAAGTCCTCATCTGTCTCAATGACCCGCACAACTAAGTTGTAGTTGTTAAAGCCTGCCCAGGTGTAATAAAACTGGATCCAGCTGTCGTGCTTAAATATCTCTGAGCCGATGGCACTGTCCAGTTCATCCACGTACAAGTCAAAATCCCAACTCTCCTTGTAGACCTTTGTACTGGCAGGGGGGTCGATGATGGCTTCACTGATGGGTGGATGTCTCAGGGCGAGGGCCAGGTCCAGCACGGCGCCTGGCCTGGGTGTCCATGTTCTAATGCCAGGTGCGACCTTGTTGATGAGAGCGTTGAGTGCCTCTGCACTGTTCTTTGTGTTTGTGTCCTTAATGTAGCTGTCTGCTGGATGTGCCTCGACAAAGTATCCTGCGAACGGGCAGTAGATCCTGGGCTGCAAGGATTTCACCAGCTGAGCCTTGTAGTTCAGCAGCTTCTTCCTTTCATTCTTGATGAAATCTGCTTTCCAGGCCTCTGTGTATTTCCCCCCTTGGAAAGTCATGGGGAACCCTGAAGCCCCCCCCGCAAAGTCACTCATCATCAGGTCCACGTTGTGGGGCAGCCTCCCCCCATTGGGCCTTGTGCAGTCCACGGTGTTCAGAATCATGTGACCTTTATAATCAACAATGATGCAAGTATCCATTTCAGGATGCACATCATCCATCAGGATCATGAACCTCAGATGCTCGTCAATGTTTTGCCAGACACCAAATGGGACCACGTTGATGTTGGTTAGTTGAACCTGACTTTGCTCCAGATACCAAAAGACAGGTCTTGATGTATGACCAACATAAATGGGGACATCTGGCCTCCTCTCTGACAAGGCTCTCAACGTGGGGTAGCTGAGGTGGTCTGAGTGCATATGGCTGATGTAGATGAAGTCGGCCGCGCACAGTCTGTCCAACCAGTCGGCGGGAGGCTCGTGGAGCAGCCACCAGCCCCTGGCGAAGGCGGGACCCTTCAGCCACGGGTCAAACACAACCCGTCTCTGCCCAAGCTGCAGCTCCATGCACGCGTGTGTCAGGTATGTCACCATCACTTCTCCTTCCCGTAGGTCAAGAGGCTCTCGAGGGTCTGTTTCCCAGGGGTCCAGAGGGCTCAGCTCACTTATTTGGAGGTCACCTCCATCCAGTGTTTCGATGTCAAGCTCGTCCTGCTTGAAACTGTCGGGTGGGTTGATGTACTGCATTGTTGAAACATTTAATTTCCAGTTGTGCTTGGTACATTTGACTGTTCTTCCATCCAGGTCTTCAATATCTTTGATGAACATTCCTCTTTGGTGTTTGCACTCGTTCTTGCAAGCCTTGAGACCGTTCTCGTCCTTGTATAGGATGTAATCTTTACCGCTCTCTGGGTTTCTCTTGAGGGTGATGCCATATTTTAGTGAGCGCACTGCCTCAGAGTCCAGAGACAGGACTACCTTTGATGTCTGGGCTGTCATCTCACCAGTGAAACAAATCAGCTTATTGACTGCATGCAATATGAGAGGACTGTTATGACATCACCACAACCGGTTCTAGAAGGTTCTATGTTCTAGAAGGTTCTATTATAACATCATACAATGGCAGAATATCTATATCCATATATCCAGTTAAATCAATTCAAATACAAAATACAATATCACAACATAAGGTGAACGGGATTGCCTCCCTTGGAAGTCCTTGTAGTCTCGTTCAGTTCAATCCTACCGGACTAGTGGTGTAGCAATAGTTGAGCACTAGGTGAGCCTCATGGGTATTCACAGCAGGCTGCCATTAGTCTTATCAAATGTTCCGGGGTTGGCTCGCCATCGGGTATCTATCCAGCTGAGCACGCTTGGTGAGGGGTGGTCTGGACTGCTCCGGGGTGCTGGTGGAGACTTGCGGCTTCCAGTCGGTTGGTTAGTCCGGTCCGTCTGGGTGATGTTGCGGGTCCAGTGGTTGAGGAGAAAGAGGCTGGCTGCTTGAGAGCTGGCTGAATATATAGGAAACCAAGAGGTTCCGGAATGTTCTATATGACATCATAGGATGACATCACAAAGGTTCCAGAACCTTCAAATCATGACATCATACGCTATATACAGGAAGTGGGACCTCATGGTAAAACAGGAAGTGGTAGCAGAGATAAACAGGAACTATTTATGTAACTGATAATTATGAATCTGAACCTGGGGTTACACTTACTACTATGATACCCATTAAAACAAGTAATTTGAATAATAGAAGCCTACTTTGCTGGAACGATTAATTTCAATCGTATACAGTGCGTGTATGCTTTTGTGTGTGCGCTCGCACGCTGACTCGCTAAGCCTTTCCCTACGCATATTCATTTCTGGAGCATTTCTTTATCCACTCTGGTTGGGTGGTGTATTGTACTTGTGCTGTATCATAACAATACATTTGAATCTAATCTCGTTTTGAGATCAGTCGCAAATCTCTTCCTGTTGAATGGATCGATTGAGTGCAATGCGGCCTCTCTACTTTCCCCCATTTACGCTTGTCTTCACAGCCTAGAATATGACACGCCCAATGATAATGGTTCGTGAGGAAAAACCGGGACATTTAATTTTTTCATCTCGTTATACAGATATTTGGAAATTGGTATCTATCTTCTTGTCTGAAGAAGATTGAAAGCGCATTTCCCATAATGTTGGTGTGTTCATGGTCATGGGCAGAGCTGTGAAAGCTTAGCTGGTGCTTCCATCATCCCACCTGCACTGACTTCCCCATTCACACACACTCTCTATACGCTGATGTCGTGTTGCTGCTGCTATACCTACAAGTAAGATTTTCACCCACAACGACCCCAGCCTCCATGTAACCGCAGCTATGGTTAACAGTTGGTTAATATAGTTATTTACGTTTACAATTTATATGCTTATTTTTGTATATTAGTAATAATACACTCAATTGCATTTCACTGTATTTCTTATTTGTTTATATAAGATATATATTAGTGGCGCACTATTTTTCTATTTGTTTGCGCAATTACTTCATCTCACGAGACTTGGCACACCTGGTATCCGGTGACGTGTTTCCGCCCTCTCTCTTGAGTTGCAACCATGAACTTGGATGGATTATTGACTTACCTGTCGATCCTAATAAGCAAAGGACTATCCATCGAGACAACTTAACAAGACAATCTTCCAAGATACGGATCAAAGACATACTACCATAACGCATCAATGTTCTCTTATACTGGCACGCAGCCAATAAGGTATTGATTGTTTTAGATGATGATTGTGGTATATGTTACAGTGATGTTCCGACCATGGTTTTAATGGACTTGCAATATTAATGGTATCTTTTGTATGCATTTGTATGTCATGCAGATTTTACGGTTTGGATGAAGGTTTGGATGAGGTTTGGATGGAGAATGAACAAGCTTCATTAAAATCAGTTCAAGAAATCTACTTGTGTTTTGTGTCGTGCCCGGAGGATGTCACACTCCACCTGCTTTTGTTCTACTATGTACTGTTATTATGCAACTACCCTAGTGTTGTACTGTGTAGGTTACATCCCCTATAGGGGATTCATTCCCAGTGCTCCCTGCTGTTCCGTTTCAGCATGCTGTCATGATTTATCTCCTGTGTAAGACGTTATGCTAAGCAGGTAGCACCCCTGAGAGTAGAACCATACCGCAAGACTAACTATTGCCATTTATTCTGCATTACAATACATGGTTAAACTAATGATGATTCCTGACAGAAATAGTGTACTAATTGTGTACTCTGTTGTGTTTTTTCTTTCTGCCTGTAGATGATCTGCTTGTGGTGTCTGACCCTATGTTTCAATATGAATAGGCTAAAATGTTGCACATTTGAATGAAATTGATAATAATAATAATAATAATAATAATAATAATAATAATAATAATAATAATAATAATAATAATAATAATAATAATAATAATAATAATAATAATAATAATAATAATAATAATAATAATAATAATAATAATAATAATAATAATAATAATAATAATAATAATAATAATAATAATAATAATAATAATAATAACAATAATAATCAATAACATTTACATTTACATTTACATATTATTACCAGCTCAAAGCAGGCGTAAAGTGCTTACTTACTTGTATTTACTATTTGGGCTATGCATTTCTTTTAAATGTATATACATTTGTCTGGGAGTTTGGCATTTAATTTATTTTCAAATTCATTCTGACAGCCCTAGTGTTTACTCCAATAACTTTAGCTCTACTTGACCTGCTGCTCTCTCTGGCTGCCTCTCTTGTGTGCACTACTCTACTCTCAAGAGAAAAGCATAGCGACCATCTAGACATTATTTAATTTTACGCCACAACTTAGGGCTGGGCGATAAAACAATAACGATAATTATATTTTAATAATCGATATCGATCGATAATAATAAAAAAACATAAAAAAAAAACATATATATACCGGTATATATTTTTTTTCTTTTTTTGTGTGACCTGCAACAGTGCAGTTTTAAAACCAGAGATAGTGGACACTGACAGACTTGTCTTTCTTGCCTGCAACTTCAAGTAATGGCTTTGCTTGTGACAAATGACAATACTGACCAAATTGAGATTTATTTTTCTCTTGTCCATTTACTTTGTTTGCTTTCTAATTTAACATACAGTTTGAAACTGTCTGTACACAGTAGGCTATGTGTGCTAGCAGAACTAGTCTCCATTCGCGAGTCACGGTGCACATGTGCGGTGGTTTGTCCACCAAAAATAGTAAAGGGTTAACCTTCTGTCGTGTGGCAGTGAAAGGGTTAAGAAACACCATCCTTCTCCTTTTTCTGCATAATTTTCACAGAAAAAGTTGAACAGCTGGCGACTCCTTCTTTCACCACTTGGACAATACCTTACACATGGCAAAATATGTCCATTCCTCTCTTCTGGTCTAGACTGTAATGTCTCCTCTTGGCCCCCCCTTCCCCCCTCTCTCTCTCTCTCTCTCTCTCTCTCTCTCTCTCTCTCTCTCTCTCTCTCTCTCTCTCTCTCTCTCTCTCTCTCTCTCTCTCTCTCTCTCTCTCTCTCTCTCTCTCTCTCTCTCTCTCTCTCTCTCTCTCTCTCTCTCTCTCTCTCTCTCTCTCTCTCTCTCTCTCCCTCTCTCAGTGGTATGCTAGTCCGGACTATAACCTGTTCAGTCCCTATGCTGAGCGCCGGAGGCTGTACCCTGACCAGCCCTTCTACGTCCTTCACCCCAGCTACGTGTGGCAACTCTGGGACGTGATCCAGGGCAACACCCAGGAGACCATCCAGCCCAACCCGCCCTCCTCTGGATTCATAGGTGAATAATACAAAGAGGTCACTCCCAGCTTTTCTCCAGGCGCTGAGTCGAAGGAGTTAATTCATGTAATTCAAAAGGACCGTATCGGCTCCCAATGTTTTTATTTTATTGCATTAAGAGTCTACAACGTTGGGAACCCTCATGGGCTCTTCGTCAGGTGAGTTTGAATGGAAACTTTTTACAGTGATGACCATGAATATTGTAAATGGTACATCCTAGAACCTTCAAATATTATGGAACTTAGCAGGCCTTATGAATAGAAGGCAATGGGCCTTACAGGTTTACACAGTGTTTGCCTTTTGGATAACACTGTGTATCCATTGGATACTAGATTGCCAATGTAGCAATGAAATCGAATTGATATTTAATATATACATATTTAATATGTAATTGTAAATCGATAAGGCCATTGACTTCTTGTACTGTACTTCTCATGCTACGGGGTAACAAAATCGTATGGGTATCCTGATAGATATCCCATTGGCTTCCCATGACCACAGCTATGGGTGGTACCTAATGCACTTTGTATAAATGAGAAACATCTGAATCTGCTTCCATTCAAACTTACCTGACGATGAGGCTCGAAACATTGTAGACTTTTAATGCAATAAAATAAGAAAAATATTGGGCCTCATTCACGAAGCGATATAAGAACAGATTTGCTCTTCTTTGTTCTAAACTAGCATTTTTTCTTATTTTTGCTTTTCTCTTAGGCAAGACAAAATGTTAAGAGTGGTCGAGAGCACTCTTACCCAGATAACAAACTCTTACCGAGATGAGAAAAAGAAAAAAAAGCCTACCATTGGTCAATTGCCCCCAAATACGACTTAAAAAACCCAGAACTTATTGCGTGCATTCTGCTTCTGAAATGGATTATATGTTGCTGGTAGAACAGTTAGATGCTCTGGCCGCCCAGGCCATACGCATAGAACGCATATTTAGAGATCGTCTAGATCTATTTGCAGAGCCAGATGAGTGGCTGCTTAGCCGTTTCAGATTGCCAAGAGTGGTCCTTTTAGATGTATGCAATAGTCTGGAGCCTCAACTCAGACACAACACACGCTGGTCAAATCCTGTGCCTCCACACCTACAAGTTCTGAGGGCACTCTGGGTTTTAGCCACAGAGACCTTTCAGAGAGATAGGTGACAGGTCAGGTATTTCCCCAACCTTCTGCGCAAGCGTTCAGTATTGACAAAGCCTACTTTGCTGGAACGATACATTTTGCACTTATACAGTACGTGTGTGTGTGTGTGCATGCGCTCGCGCACTGAGGCTGCCTCACTAAGCAGTTTTTTTTATTTATTTATATTTATTTATTTATGGAGCATTTATCCACTCTGTTTGGATGGTGTATTGTTACGACGGAGACAGGTAGGTTCCAGTTGTGGAGTAATAAGTAGAAGCAGAGAGGGTGTTTACTCATTAACGGTGGTTCTCTTTATTTGTAGAACGGTACACCTAGAGCAGTGGTCACCAACCTTTTTAAGCCCAATATCACTTTTTTTTTTTTTTGGTGAAGGCAAGATCTACCTATTGAAGCGTTGAGAGAAAAAGACAGCCAAGATTGTACTTTAAACTAAATTACTTTTATTTGCCTGTATTCTAATTACATGCAATGCTTTGGTCCAACATTAAAACGTCAAAGTAGAACTGTAATATGTACTTTCTCAGTCAGTGCTAAGTGCAGTCATCTTATGCAGCATCACTTTTCACATCAAAACAAAAGTAGAACTGTAATGTGGACTTTCTCATATTATTAACATTGACAAACATATTTACAATTAGCATTTTATAAAGTAGAACTGTAATGTGTACTTTCTCAGTCAGTGCTAAGTGCAGTCATCTTATGCAGCATCACTTTTCACATACAAACAAAAGTAGAATTGTAATGTGGACCTTCTCCTATTAACATTGCCAAACATATTTACAATTAGCATTTTATAAAGTAGAACTGTAATATGTACTTTCTCAGTCAGTGCTAAGTGCAGTCATCTTATGCAGCATCAATTTTAACATCAAAACAAAAGTAGAACTGTAATGTGGACTCTCATATTATTAACATTATAAAATGCTAATTGTAAATATGTTTGTCAAAGTAGAACTGTAATATGTACTTTCTCAGTCAGTGCTAAGTGCAGTCATCTTATGCAGCATCACTTTTCACATCAAAACAAAAGTAGAATTGTAATGTGGACTCTCAGGGAAAGATACAAATTATTATTATTTTTTATTTTTTTCCAGGGAAAGATCTACAGGGAAAGTCTCAAAGATCGACCAGTCGGTCACGATCGACGGGTTGGTGACCACTGACCTAGAGTAATAGCAACAGATAGTAACACTGATGCAGGGCGTCTAGGAGAGAAGCTAATAATGATAACAATAATGACAGCAACGTCCAGTGTCTGCGGTACCGCCGTGTACTCTGCAGGAGAAAGAGAAGATCCGACAACTGGAAGTAGAAAGACAGGGGTTTAAGTAAGACCACATTCCAGACATACCAAGCGCACCAACGTGACAACCAATCAGGAGACCCAAACAATAAGTGACAAGTGACAGGGAGACAAGTGACAGGGAAGCCAAGTGACAGGTGTCAGAATGGTGGGTGGTTCTCAGGCGGGGCCAGAGAACCCAAGCGTTACAGTGTATTGTACTTGTGCTGTATAATAACAATACATTTTAATCTAATCTCATTTTGAGATCAGTCGCAAATCGCCTCCTGTTGAATGGATCAGCATGGTGCAGATGCAATGCCGAACCTCTGCTGTTTTGCACACCGCCCTCGCCATTTTGCACATGCCTCATTCGCCTTATAAGGAGCTGGCGCGGCGTGTCTGTATGCAAATGTTTGAAACTTTCAACGAGAACACGCATTTCAGTTTAAGAATGAGTGGGATTCATCATTCAACACACCTGGGTAAGAACAGTTTTGGACGTTAAGAATGGGTTCATGAATACGGCGGTGGCTTTTCTTATTTTTCTCTTAACAGACAGTTAAGGAAAAATATAAGAGAGAGTTAAGAGAGTATTGTTGAATGAGGCCCATTGGGAGCTGATACAGTCCTTTTGAATGTCGTGAATAATACAAAGGCCCATGGTCTCCAAGCAAGATCTACTAACGTTCATTCTTTCTGTCGCACTATGTTCATCTCCAACACTTTCTCTGTTATACAGACAGATTCTCTTTTCTGTTGCACACACAAACACAACTCCCACACATTTGATTTGCTGGTCCCTGACTGTTAAACGTTGACGTAAACGTTTACCTACTGGGAAATGTTATGTCATATAATGTTATGTCATATAATTTCATTTGTCTTACTCAGACGCATTCTTTAGTGCCTAAACAGGAAATTCAGGCCACGTCTTTTGTCAAACACTCACAGCGAAATTCGACTGTCTGCTTTCAGGGATGCTTGGGAACGCGACTTTGAGTGAAACAACTCTTCAAATGCTCTAATCGTGCCGTCAGCATCCAGAGAGCAGGCAGACAGTTGAAGTTGTGGCAAATTGGATTTCAACAAGTGTTTGAAAACAAGTGGCCGGCGTTTCATCTTTATGTACTATATAAATGCATCTGAGTGCAGTAAATAAAATTATATGGAGTTCATCTCAGTGGACAATCATTTTACTGGATGTGGCATGTAGCTAGTATCACATAAACATGTGTTGAAGGAGATGATGAGCTTCTCCTGATCACGTCTCACAGTGTCAGCTTGACCCTACAGTCCATGTCAATGCCATCCTGCTCTGTCCTTCAGCCTTCAGCATATCAATGACCACCTTGCCTGGTCTTCTCTTTCCTCTGCAGTATTCCCAATCCACAATACGCCACACATAGACAAATGCATATACTGTACACACACGTAAAAATGTATAAGCAAGACCAAAACAAAGATACCATGAGAGTCTTGTATGTTATTTGAATGGTCCATAGAAGTGGCGTCCGTCATTAACTCTTTCTGCGCCAAACACGATAATTCTCGTGTTTCAAATCCAACCGCTGAGCGCCAAAAACATGTTTTCTCGATTTTCCCATTCTAAACACTCGCACGGACCTGCCTGTGTCTCCCTGGCACCGCTGCCTACGTTATAATGGCAATGACGATCGAATCCCGACAGGTGGCAGTATCGCCTACCTTTCGAACTGGGTCTCTCAGTTGTCTTTCAGTGCCTTGGTACCTCCGGCTGCAGGAATCCCCTCCCCCTCAAAGTAAATCAGCACACAGCTATCTGTCGCAGATTTTCTCGCCTGAAACCTATTGTTTCCCGTATTATAGGCCAGGCCCAATGCACGCCAATAATGGCGATCGCGATGGAACTACTGGGATTATTCATTTTGGAGTACCTTCTGACCGAACCTAAAACATGCTTTTGATAATGATCGCAGCTTCGTAAAACGACCCTCCCCCCCTTGATGATTTTGTGAAGAAACATCTAATATGGTATATACCTTTTGATTTGGAAATAATATAGGTTTCAGGCGAGCAACGCGCACGATTTGCGCATATGCAGCATATAACACGTCATATCTCACAAGACTGGATTATTTTGAAATGGGCCGATGTTTAGCGTGGAATAGTGCACAAACGAAAGTATGTAGAAATG
>NC_140169.1:185929923-186006586 GCF_963971535.1 Notolepis coatsorum
GATACATGTGGAGTCAGCCAGCCACTTCTTTTCACCTGACAGCGAGGACTCTCACTGGGGGAATGTAAAGCGTGTGGAGGTTCACGCTATTTCCCCCCGATCCCCTCCCTGCTGAACAGGCGCCCCGATCGACCAGTAGGAACCGCAATTTACAACGGCCAGGATGAGTCTATTCGAATACCAACCGGTGTATGCTTCCGCGTTCGCTTTTTGCGCTCTGATTGGCCAGTGGCCACTGATGTTTCTGGTCGCACCAATTGTGTGACGGCAAGTTCTTTCGCCGGTTAAGCTTTCGAAGGTTAGAGTTTGTCTTAGAGCAGGGCGATAAACGCCAGCCCTGATTCCAAACTCTAACCTTAACCAACTTCGAAAGAGTCGCCTAAGCTTAACCAGTGATAAACTAGGCGTTAGGTAGTTTGCTGCTGGTCGAGGCGGAAATGGGCGCGTCACGCGATTTGGCGCACATGTCACATGACCAGAAACGTCAGTGGCCAATCAGATCGCACCAGAAACGGCAGTGGCCAATCAGATTCGCAAAACGCGAACGCGGAAGCATGAACCGGTTGGTATTCGAATAGACGCGGCCAGGATACATACCCCGCCGGCTTCCCACCCGCTAACACTGCCAATTGTGTTAGTAGGGACGACTGACCAAGCCGGAGGTACCGCTGACAGCTGGATTCGATCCCAGAGTATCTGCGGTGGTAGGCCTACTAGACGGGAATTTAACCCTTTCACTACCACACTACAGAAGGTTAACCCTTTGTCGTGTGGCAGTGAAAGGGTTAACCTTCTGTATTGTTGCAGTGAAAGGGTTAACCAGTTGGCAGTGTGGTAGTGAAAGGGTTAAAGATGTGTTTATCTGGGGTTCTCACACCTTGTGGGTGGTGGCAATTGTGCTGTTGGATGAGGACCCAACCTGTCGCTTTAACACACCACCACACCACCACTACAACACCGTGAGCAGGTCCTCCTGTTCCTGGCTGAGACTTGAAGATACCTACAGTATTTAAACGCATGTCATGCTGTCATGTTTCGCCAGTGATACTTGGTACAGTACCTGTGGCATAGGGTTTGCGTTGTTGGTAAACTTTACTTCACACGGTTGAGTTTTCAGACGTTTGGTGCCGGCACAGCCTCTGCCTCGCCATGTCCTGCACAGACCTGCTTGACGTTGTGTCTGTTCAGTAACGGTGTATATATATACACAAATCCTGTTTTCATGAAGAATTCATTCACCTTTATAAATAATATCAGTCATGTCAAAAATAGCATGAAAAAAGAAAAACGCCATTTCATATCTCTTTTTATTATTATTATTATATATTTTTTTAACATGTTGGCAGTGGAGACAGATTTTCTTTTTTGTAAATATCTTTTTTTATTTCTTTTTTTGCACTTACAAACATACAGATCAAATAAACAACACTTAGGAAAAAGAAAATAAATTATAATAACTCAGAAAAAAAATATTGGCATTCACTCCCATCCTTTCAATGTAACTATACAGTCTGGCCTCGTGGGCCTCACCTCATCTCCCCCACCCCTCCTCAAACCTCTCCCTCTGTATCTCAATGCATAATGTCAACCTCTCCATCACATAGATCAGATCGCGTCCATCCATTCTCCCTCTGTCGGCACCACCTGACTTCCTTGTGAGAGCCGTTTTGGTTGCCACCCTTAATATGTTAAAAAATATATACTTTTATATATCCTAAAATATACCCTTATATCAACATCTATTTTCCCCAAATACATCCCTTAGAATTTGAATGGTATTTCTACTTCTAATACCGTTTTCCTTGTAGTTGTGTACTTGTTCAAAGAGGGAGAATGGATGAACAATCCCAGAACAGATGATAGTGGTTGCCGTTTTTTCCCCCGCATTGCTTCCAACAAACAGTCTTCTCCTGTATCGATATATTTTTTCTGTGAAGGTGTGATGAAGAATCTGACCGTGTTCTTCTACTCCATTGTTGTTTACATCTTTTCCCCATTCTTCTCTTGTCATAGTGAAGTTTGACTCCCGTTCCCACTTCTCCTTGATATATGCGGTAACTATCAGTTTCGAGTTCTGTAAACCATTATATACCTTCGCTATAAACCTTCTACATGGTTCCGGATCGTATGCTGCTATGAATACCTAAAATACGCCTTCTTATATGATTTTGATGTTCTTTTTTCCTTTTGTAATGGTTTGATTTAAATAGAGTGGCCCTGAAACCACTCTATAATACATATACATCTTATAATGGAATGTGAGACCTTTCTGCTTCCATCTCTCAACCCCCCCTCCCACTCTTCAGGATGACGTCCGAGTAGTGGGCACACCATCTCACCACCCTTCCCTCATGTCTCTCATCTTTCATATTTCGTTCCAGATCTTGAGTGGCAATTTGATCCATTGGTTCTCTTTATTCATTCATTCAAACCTTTATTTATTCTCGAAAAGGACAATTGAGGTCAACCTCATTTTCAATGTCGTCGAGACATTTCATCAGTCAGCCTCTTCATCAGGCCCCAGTCTCCAATCAATGCCTGTATCGTTACTCCTCTAACCAAGTAATTTTCTATGTCCTTCCACTTTGCATTATAATCTGGATTGCACCGACACACCATTGGTTTTAGTTGGACCGCATAATAGTAATCTTAACTCTTTAATTGCCAGACCCGAGATATCTCGGGTTAACTCGCTGTGCGTTGGATGCCAGAACCCGAGATATCTCGGGTTTTGGTCGTTTTTTCTTTTATTCACAATTTTCATTCATTATTCATCCATTGACCTCAGTGTTGCCATAATGAAAGGATTTTGAGATCGCCAAAGTGCAATACCGGCCGCATCCTGCCAGATGGCAGTGTCGCCCACCCTTTGAAACCTTATATCTAACTCTGTGTTACACTCAAATGTCACCGGGCGCTATATTTAGACGGAGCCGAGTAAGTCACTTCATCAGAGCACTTCGAGACGCATCTGGCACACTCGATCCATAAGTTGTGCCAAATTATGTCCGGGACCAGATGGACACCAATACTGGAAATCGCGATCAGACAATTGGAATATTCTTTTTGGAATACCACCGACCACAGGTAAGGACTATCTGACATCAATTTCAGCTTGATCCAACAATGTTAGTTTTAGTGTTCAATACGAATGCCGTTACTAACAATCAAAGCATCAGAAACGACCCCCCCCCCCTTTCATGCATTCATGATGAAACATAATACCTATTATATACATTTGATTTGGAAATATTGGCGTGTCCAGGCTTCTACTTACAGTAGAATTCACATTGCGCCCTATTACTCGCTTAACAGGAATTATCCCAGATCACTCTGAAATTATACTTATATTCACCACGGGATAACGCGTGAACGTATGCATGAAAATCTCTTTTTTGCATCTTGGACGGAAGAAAGTCAGTGTCAAATGACCATAGTATTGTCCCCATAGCTATAATATAGAATATAGATATAGCTCTACAAACAAGGTGACTCACTCCTATCTTTAAAGCGTGGCATAGCTACAACGGGACCCGGCTAATGGATGGCGCTGAATGAGTTAAGGCAGGGGAGAGCCATTCCCCTTTTTATATTTTCATAATTTCAATGTTTTTAGTCTAATTCTTGGTATTTTCCCCTATCATACAAACCGTGAAAGTATTTTTTCCTTATTTCCTGGGAGGGGTTGTAGCTAAATGTGAAAGTTTGTAACTGAAACGTTTTTTTAACTTTCAATTTGTCAAATATATCAAGGTTTGATAAATTGTGAAGGAGTGTACTTGCTGGACAACCCTGTCAACAGCCCCTTTCTAATATGAATGACTTTGATAGGTCCCTATTAGCCTTCACCCTTGCTGATGGTTTGTCATATAACATCTGACTGGTCCTAATTATCATCTTGTGGAATCCAAATCTTTGCAACACCTTGAAATGTTTTTTCCATCTAACTGAGTAGAATGCTTTTTCCGCATCTACAAATCCCTACAAATATTGATTCAATCATTCCCAACTGTATATGTCTTATAACATGCAATGTCCTATGTCTGTCTTTGCCTTATGAACCCCATCTGGTCCATATTTATAATCCCTGGTAAGATCTTCTCTATTATCTTGGCTACAATAAATGTGAACAGTTTTACAGGGCGGCACGGTGGACAGTGGTTATCACTGCTGCCTCACAGCAAGAAGGTCCTGGGTTCAAACCCTAGCAGGGGGCCTTTCTGTGTGGAGTTTGCATGTTCTCCCTGTGTTCACGTGGGTTTCCTCCAAGTAATAATAATAATAACTTAGTTTTATATAGCGCCTTTCAGAAGACCCAAGTTCGCTTTACATAGGGGGGGGGGGGAATAATAAAAGTAACAAACATAGTAAGTAAGTAAGTAAGTAAGTAAGTAAGTAAGTAAGTAAGTAAGTAAGTAAGTAAGTAAGTAAGTAAGTAAGTAAGTAAGTAAGTAAGTATTTATAAAGCACCTTTCATACATGTCATGTAGCTCAAAGTGCTGTACACAAATATAGGCATATATAACGATAAAAGCAATAAAGTCACAGTGATCAGTTAAGATCAATGTTTAAAAAAATTATTATAATAATAATAATAATAATAATAATAATAATAATAATAATAATAATAATAATAATAATAATAATAATAATAATAATAATAATAATAATAATAATAATAATAATAATAATAATAATAATAATAATAACGTAAAAATGAAAATAACGTAAAAATGAAAACAGTCATTTGCTTACCAGTTTGGGAGAACAGGTCCGCACAAACATGTCCGCTCAGTAGCAACCGGAAGTGCACTAAACCAATGCACTTTTACGGTAGGTAGCAATGTTTAGCTCTTATAACGCTAGTGTAGTTACGTTTTTATCAGTGGTCAGAGTTGGGTCCACAGGACTTTTCCAAGTCCCATGGATCCATCAGTGGCCGTGTATTGTGTGCGTATGTACCCGTTCCCTCATGTGGTCAGTGGCCAGAGTTGGGTATGTACCCGTTCCCTCATCTAAAGAGTTGGGTCCACAAGACTTTTCCAAGCCCTACGGATCCATCAGTGGTTGTGTATTGTGTGCGTATGTACCCGTTCCTTCATCTAAAAAGTTGGGTCCACAAGGCTTATCCTAGCCTCATGGATCCATCAGGTTTTTCCAAGCCATAACTATTTGTAAGCTAGACTGTATAGGTACGTTTTTTATTTTCCTTTAAAAATGTGTTTGCTATGTATTTTGGGCCTTGCTCATTAAGAGCTTTATATGTTAGGAAAAGGACCTTAAAATCAATTCTATGAGTTATTGGAAGCCAGTGCAGAGTGGCTAGGACTGGAGTGATATGTTCTCTTCTCCTTGTATAGTGGACAGACACACCATACAAAGTGATAAATTAGGGGTTAAAGGCTAAGTTGAAGAGGTGGGTTTTGAGGAGTTTTTTTAATTAGTCCAGAGTTGGGGCGTTGCGGAGTTCTGCGGGGAGGGAGCTCCAGAGGGTGGGAGTACTCTGGTTTCCTCCCACACCATAAAGACATGCATGGTAGGCAGGGACTACAGATGAAAACTAGCTCATTAGCTAATTCTGGTACATTTACAGTCCATTGATGTGGAAACTGAAGATGTTGATTAATGTGCACTGTCCCTGGGTAAAAAAAAAAACATAAACTTGTAATACTGATTTAAAACACTGATTGGTCTGAAGTTGGCACAGTCTAATTTATCTTTGCCGTTTTGAGGTATTATTGAAATTTCGGCCTTGGAACCACACCCTTTTCTAACAACTAGTTGAAAGTGTCCAATGAAATTGGATCCAATGTTTCTCTAAATTATTTGTACCATTCCGAGGAGAACCCGCCTGTGCCAGGGGACTTCCCAGGTTTCAATCTACCTACAATATGGTTTAATTTAGCTCTTCATGTGTGATTGGGCTAATTAGCTTTGTGTTTTGATCCCCAGTTACCTTTGGTAGTTGAAGGGATTCAAGAAATATTTCCATCTGCGTGTCATTATCTATATTTGGTTGCGAATATAGGTTCCTATTAGGGATGCTCGATATTGGCTTTTTTACCGATACCGATATACCGATATTGTCCAACTCTTAATTTCCGATACCGATATCAACCGATACCGATATATGCAGGGTCCCCCCCCCCCAAAAACGGAATAATTTCAGGTAATTAACATTACATATCTCTTGTTGTGGAATTAACACAACATTATGCATACTTTTGACAATAAATAAAATCAGAATTTGTTCTTACTTGCTTGCCTGGGTAAATAAAGGTTATAGAAATGTTAAAAAAAATTGATTTTTTATTTTCTTTTTGAAAACCGATACCGATATTTTCCGATATCACATTTTAATGCCGATATCGGCCGATAATATCGGACATCCCTAGTTCCTATAGTATGTCTCGAAACAGCGTTGGATGTCCTCCAATCTTTCCTGATTTAATGTAGTTCTGGCATTTAAAATTTTGGTTATGGTGTTCTCTGCTAGTTGTTTTCTTAGTCTATAGGGTAAAACTTTGACTGATTTTCCATATGTATTTATTGTGTGTATATTTGATACAGTTTATTATTTGTTTTCTTTAGTTATTGTTTTATCTTGTTTTGATTACAGGCGTCTCATAGCAGTCAGGCTCACCTCTCCATTGTCATTCTCTGTCAGGTTCAACTCACTTTTGTTTTTCAGCTCTTCCTTTATTGGTTCACTTAAAATACTTTTCTTTTCTTTATTGTTCAGAATCAAGGTCACAGTTTCTGATTCTGTGTCTATCTTTGTTATACAGTACAGCATCCTTGAGTAAACTCAAGGGGGGGGAAGGGTGGTGACTGCTGTGTTTAAGCTCAAATTGTTTGTACATGTTGGCAGTGGAGACTTTTTTGTAAATATCTTTTTTTTTTGCACTTACAAACATACAGATAAAATAAACAACACTTATGAAAAAGAAAATTAATTATAATAACCCAAAAAAAAATTTTGGCATTCACATCCTTCTCACACATCAGGTTCATCAAGCATACTCCCATCCTTTCAATGTAACTATACAAAGTCTGGCCTCGTGGGCCTCACCTCATCTCCCCCACCTCTCCTCAAACCTCTCCCTCTGTATCTCAATGCATACGTCAACCTCTCCATCACATAGATCAGATCGCGTCCATCCATTCTCCCTCTGTCGGCACCACCTGACTCATCCACTTCCTTGTGAGAGCCTTTTTGGTTGCCACCCTTAATTAATATGTTAAAAAATATACTTTTATATATCCTCATAACACAGTCGGGCTCACCTCTCCGTGTCATTCTCTGTCAGGTTCAACTCACTGGTTTTTCCAGCTCTTCCTTTATTGGTTCACTTAAAATACCTTTCTTTCTTTACTGTTCAGATCACAGTTTCTAATTCTGTGCATCTTTGTTAAACAGTACATCGTCCTTGAGTAAACTCAAGGGGGGAAAACAAGGGTGGTCACGAATAGTGTCCCTGCTGTGTTTAAGCTCACATTTAGACCCCCCCCCCAATCACATTTCCCTGCGTCTCCATGGCCAACATTTGTTTATCGAACCGCCACTGTTTTCCCAGAGGAGCATAAATGTATATATTTTGTATTGTGACATCATCACCACGTCTAACTTCCCTCTAATCAAGCTGTACCTTCCTTCTTTATCCTTAATTCCTGCTATGTGTTCATAATGTCACCCCCCCCCCCTCCTACAGTATGTCCCATATTATAATAAGACGAAAATACACGTCTATATCCCATTCTTTACAGCTCACACACACACACACACACACACATCGGCACACATGCACAAGCATGCGCTTGGGCCCTATGCTTTCCATTTAGCAGAAAGCACAGGGGTAAGAATAGAGAAAAGAAAATAGTCGAATTCTTCGTACTCGTCTTAAAAGTTGAATACAGACGTCAGCACATAACACTGTGGAGTTGGACAAAAGTCGGGATAAAAAAATTCAATATTTGATAATTTTTTAACGCCACTGTAGCATGTAAAGGGCATGTTGCTGTGTGTGTATACAGTATAATCACAAGTATGTACTGTATGACTCATGAATATATTGAATAAGTAATATACAGAATATACAGTAATGTACTGAATAAGGCAAAATAAGGTGATTAGACATTTCTTTGTGTCAATATGGTAAATTAAGTAAATAATGGGACACAATTTAACAGACTTTTCACAGGATGCCCCCTCTTTCTCTCTCAAACTCTCTCACATCACACACACATACAGTTGCAGAGGAACACTGGTAATTTCCATACAAACATCTAAACACGCTTACACTAGACAAATTCACTTTTGCAAATGCATCATGCTGAATTCCACATATTTCTTCCACAGTCTGTTAGATATGAACGCCTGAATGTCCGGGATGAAACACAAGTACTGATTATTGGTTCAAGGGCCCAGACTAAATTCACTAGGACTCAACCCAAGCCAAGAAGCAAGGCGTCTAAGAGTGATTTTTGATTCCCATTTGAATCTCATGGCTTGGTGGGATGTCACAAAAACAGCATTTTATCATTTGAAGAAAATGTACAAAGCATTGTCATTTCACAATGAATTCAAGTCTGCAGTGTGCTGACTAAGACCAAAAGGATAGCAGAGGAAGTCTTTACGCTGGTTACCTGTCAGTTTCGGTATTGATGAAACTACTAGGTAGTACATGGCTTTGCACCAGACTACCTCTCAGAACCAGGAAGGCCCCTCAGATCCTTTGTTTCTTCTCTTTTTAGCTGTTCCACAAAGCAGAACAAAAACATCCTCAGATCCTCTGATTCTTCTCTTTTTAGCTGTTCCACAAAGCAGAACAAAAACATCCTCAAATCATCTGGTTCTTCTCTTTTAGCTGTTCCACAAAGCAGAACAAAAACGTCATTGGTTTTTCTCTTTTAGCTGTTCCACAAAGCAGAACAAAAACATCCTCCGATCCTATGGTTCTTATCTTTTAGCTGTTCCAGAACAGAACAAAAACATTTAGCTGCTTTCAGTCATTAGGCTCCAAGCCACTGGAGCAGATTTTTTATTTTTATTTTTTGTTTCTGATTTCTCTGATTTTCTCCCCGTCCCAATTAGTCATTGTGCCAATTCCCCCCTCCCCTACCTGGCTGCTGTATGCATGTTCTCCTACGAGTCGGTACAAGGGCGTCCCGAGTCGATCGCACGCTTCCTCCGAGACGTGCGCCGACAGCCAGTTACGTCTTTTCACTTGGCAGCGAGGACTCTCATTGGTGAAGTGTAACGCGTGGGAGGGCATGCTATCTCCACCAAGTCCTGCCCCGCTTAGCAAGCGCCGAGACCTGACGCTGTCCACAACGCCAGATTTCCACCCACCAGGTTCCCACCCCTCTAATACTGCCAATTGTATTAGTGTGAACGGCCAGCCAAGCTGGTGGCAACGCCGAGAGCTGGGCTCGAACCCAGCATCTCCTGCGTTGGTGACGAGCGCAATCTCCGCTACGCCACCTGACCGCTGATCTTTTTAAACATAAACCTAAAAACCCATCTATTCAGTCTGGCTCTCATGTAGTGTTATGTTATATTGTTTTATTATACTTATTTTATTTATTATCGTTATTTTATTCTATTGTTTTATCAACATTCTACTGTATACTATAAAGACAGTATACACCCACAACATATCTACATGAAAGACATCGATACAGGATATATCCACATTTATACACACATACCTATATACATAGCACATACACATGACAGTTACCAGGGTATTTTGTTTAGTCATGCTATGGCAGAGGGGATAAAACATTTCCAGGCCAGGGATCTCTGTCTGTGAGGGAGCAGGGTGTGCTGGCTCCAGGACTGTGAAGGGAGCAGGGTGTGTTAGCTCCAGGACTGTGAAGGGAGCAGGGTGTGCTGGCTCCAGGACTGTGAAGGGAGCAGGGTGTGTTAGCTCCAGGACTGTGAAGGGAGCAGGGTGTGCTGGCTCCAGGACTGTGAAGGGAGCAGGGTGTGCTGGCTCCAGGACTGTGAAGGGATCAGGGTGTGTTAGCTCCAGGACTGTGAAGGGAGCAGGGTGTGTTAGCTCCAGGACTGTGAAGGGAGCAGGGTGTGTTAGCTCCAGGACTGTGAAGGGAGCAGGGTGTGTTAGCTCCAGGACTGTGAAGGGAGCAGGGTGTGTTAGCTCCAGGACTGTGAAGGGAGCAGGGTGTGCTGGCTCCAGGACTGTGAAGGGATCAGGGTGTGTTAGCTCCAGGACTGTGAAGGGATCAGGGTGTGTTAGCTCCAGGACTGTGAAGGGAGCAGGGTGTGTTATCTCCAGGACTGTGAAGGGATCAGGGTGTGTTAGCTCCAGGACTGTGAAGGGAGCAGGGTGTGTTAGCTCCAGGACTGTGAAGGGAGCAGGGTGTGTTAGCTCCAGGACTGTGAAGGGAGCAGGGTGTGTTAGTTCCAGGACTGTGAAGGGAGCAGGGTGTGTTAGCTCCAGGACTGTGAAGGGAGCAGGGTGTGTTAGCTCCAGGACTGTGAAGGGAGCAGGGTGTGTTGGCTCCAGGACTGTGAAGGGAGCAGGGTGTGTTGGCTCCAGGACTGTGAAGGGAGCAGGGTGTGTTGGCTCCAGGACTGTGATTAGGTTTTGGATCATATCCAGTGAGTGTTCCTACACTCTTTTGAATGGCTTGTTTAGTGTTCATGGTGCTGCATTCCTGTTCAAATCTCTTATAGAGTTTGGCCTTGATAATGTCAATCTTATGATTTAGAGTGGAACCCAATCCCGACGCTGTAGGTCTGGGGTTTGTAACATTTCAGTGCCTGTCTGTATTGAGCTCTGCGAAGTGGAGCAGCCAGTGGGCACGGGAGATGTACACGTGCCCATAACTTTGCCATAACATAAATCCAAAATGTTTCCCCTTCTCGTCAGAATGTCCACAGAACATTGTCGAGTCTGCAGCTATTAAAGTCACCAACAATAAACACTGAGGCCTCAGGGTATTTACCCTGCATATTGTTAGCACTATCAACAGCTAATGTGATAGTAAAGCTACTAGCTTGGTTGCAGCCTTGATGTTAGCGCACATGACAACAATGGGGAATTCCCTTTTGGAGATGAAAGCGGTGAAGGGATAGGGGTGAAGGGATAGGGTGAATATCGTTAGGTTTGGAATGCAGACCTTGCTGTCAATCTTGATGTTGTTACAGTATGCCACCTGTTGTTAGCATACAGTACATGCAGACCCCTCTGCCTCTCTCGTTGCCTGACTCCCTCGTTCAGTCTGCCCTGGAGATGGTGAAATTGCCAGTGTACCTCAGCGCCTGGGACAGCCTGGGCGAGCCAAGTCTTGGTCAAGGCGATGATGCAGGCCTCCTTGAAGGTCCTCTCCGCCTGACATTTTGCATGACGTATATCCACTTTGATCCAGAGAGATCGTACATGTAACAGGATGATGGAGGGGATAGGGGATTTGAAAGGTTGCTTGCTCAGCCTGGTGCACTGCGCACCCGTCCTCGCTTCCCTCTTTTCCACCTTTTCTGCCGGGAGGACGGACAATGGATGGTTTGACCAGAGTTGTAGCAGATCTTCCTGGGTGTAGGTGAGTCAGTTGGTGTTGCCAGTCCATGGATTGTAATCGAGTGAATAGTATAGTAGCTAGCAAGCTGAGCCATGAGTGCTTCAGTGTCCATAATTGAACCACCCCCACCCTCACCCTTGGTGAAGTCTGTGCCTGTTTAGGAGGTGACCACTGGCGGGTTGTTGGTCGGGATAGTGCCGCTGTGGTTGACGACCCCGGTGGTGATCTGGGCGGTGCAGGCCACTGTGTTGCTGTAGACCCGGCGGTTGAGCTGAATGACCGTAGTCTTGGAGGGCACGGAGGGCACGGAGGTGTTGCCGTTCTGCGTGGAACTGTGCTTGCAGTGGAACAGAATCAGGAAACACCTGTAGAACTGTAGAGGGAGAGAGAGAGAGAGAGAGAGAGAGAGAGAGAGAGAGAGAGAGAGAGAGAGAGAGAGGGGTGTCTTGTTCAGAGGAAGACTTTCTCTTTTGACAGAAACAAACACACACACACACTGGAATTTACAGAGCTGCTACGGATGGAATGACCTTGATTTTCCTCTCCTGAGAGGGTGATCACATGGATCTGGTCAGAGTTTGGCGAGGCAGAAATCCTGCTGCCTTTAGTGCGATTTGATGTCCCCTAAGTCAACAGGAAGTGCAGTTTTGGCGGGGAAATGGTCCACTAATGGCCTGTTGCATCAGTGAGGTAGCAGGTCTGTGACACGTTTAGTGTGGCCTCACAGGTCATTTAACACGTTACATACATCACCCAGACAGCTGCCCATTGAGCTACACATTTCTCTCTCTCTCTCTCGCTCTCTCTCGCTCTCGCTCTCGCTCTCTGTTTCTTGAAGATAGTTAGGGAAGAAATACTACTCCAATGCTTGTGGAGTGATGTAGCCCATTACGCAGCAGTCTGAATGAAGGAGTGCGGGTCATCTATCTTAGCAGCACAGGAAGCTAATGTTACAACTAATTAATCTTTGGGTTTCACTCGAGCTGTCGTCAGACTTTGAAGTTATGAGGAAGGCTGGTTTGCAGTCATACTACATTGATTAAATTGCATAAACGTATGGTGACGGGCTTCCACACGGACATTCGTCAGAGAGGTTGTCAGACCTACAGAGAGCAGCATTAGAAAGGGGAGTGTTCATCCAAGTGGTGTTTACAGTCTACTGACATGGAGGAAGATGGAATGGATTGTAAACCCACTTTACTACTGACGTAGGGAACATGGTGGAGAGAATGAAAAACAATAAGGTAGCTGGGAGACTCTGTGGTAGTAGCATACAGTATATTGTGTCACTGGGATGATATACAGTTTGCTCTGGGGTGTTCCTTCACAAAGTTTACATTACAAATAGGACTACTGTTTCGTTGTTTTGTCTATACTATTTTGTGTTATGTGTACTCTATACTGGACATGGTTATGTACGAGGGAATGTAATGTATAGTAGGGCCTAGCCCCTTTTGTGACTGTGATACACGCCAACAAGGTTTGGCCGAGTGAATCCACAGTCCCTTGCTCCTCAATAGGAAACCAACCTAGATTTTCCATTAAGAACTGGTCCTACCCGAACCGTTCGTTATACAAGTATCACAGAGAAATTTCAAAGGTACTCACAGTTGCACGAGGGTCTTGAACAGATAATCACAATGGTTTGAAAGCTCGGCGTTGCTAATAAGCATTTAACATTTTTTGTATAAACTGGTCAACACTGCTCAATACGGCTTTAGCTGCCTGATGGCACCCAATGCCGGAAATAAAGCTGTGTTGACCAGTGTTGACAAAAAGGAATGTACAGCTGAAGGGTCTATGTTTTAAATAAGGGAATAACCAGTCCGTGTTGTCATTGCAGGCATCCTGCTGATGATGGCTCTGTGCGAGCAGGTGCACGTGTACGAGTACATCCCGTCCATGAGGCAGACGGACCTGTGCCACTACCACGAGCGTTACTACGACGCCGCCTGCACGCTGGGCGCCTACCACCCCCTGCTGTACGAGAAGAGCCTGGTCCAGCGGATCAACGCGGGCCCTGAGAGCGACCTGAAGAGGAAGGGCCGCGTCACCCTCCCTGGATTCAGCACCGTCCACTGTGACATCTGACTCATGACAACTTCTGACCCACAAACACACACATATATATATACATACATACACACACACACACACACACACACACACACACACACACACACACACACACACACACACACACACACACACACACACACACACACACACACCCAGGTCTCCTGGCTGACTGAGGGAGCGGTGCAATAAACCCAGTGGAGACGCAGAAGCTGGAAGTGACACGTTTCAACTTAGACCCGTGAAAAACCCCAAGCCATAGCCCCCTCAGGGTGGGGTCAGGGTGGAGCGTTGTGACCATGCCTTCACCAGGACATTTTCCTATAGGCCTGGAGACTTTACCTCTGCTTTAGCTGAGCCACGTTAGCAGTGGAGCTGACGAGGGTAGCAATAGATCAGTGTGTTTTTAGATAGACAAGTAAGTTTCAATATCTTGGATGTGTTTTAATGTTTTAAGACTAACTGCGTAAATTAAGAGCTTTTGGGTGGTCCTCCACCTAAAGGGTATTTCACTGTTTTTACTGATGGATATTTCTGGTATTTTTATTGGTCTGAAAAAGGGTTGTGTACATCTTGACAAAGCAAGCAGTCGCCTGCTCTGAATGTCACACGCACACACACACACACACACACACAGACACACACACACACACACACTGAAATACACCAGCTACACAACGCCTTCACTCAACACACACTTATACAGAGGGCACATACATTGCGCAACACGCTCTTAGGGCTCATTCAGATCTAATCGGACAATGCAGCACCTCACCGCAGGTTGGTGTGGATGGGGCCATTGACATCACTCCCCCCCCCCCAAATCCCTCGTCTTCCACTGTGATCAATTGGCCACTGCAAGCGTGGAGAGAGCTTGCGTCCGGGCGAGTTCTACTTTGATGGGGATGGGTCATGGGGGCAACCCCATGTGGTAACAACTGTCGGAGCCCAAGGATTTGAGATCTAAATGAGCCCTTGGTTTCTCCATACGGAGATAAGTGGGAAGCTATCAGTATTATGGATGGATGTACATTTCATTAATCCGTGTTGCCGCTCATAGTCCTGAATCGCTCACACAACTCTACAAACCACTTGCCAACTCGGAACCAGATTTCCACTCCTACTTAGCACTTTAAGAATGACTTCTGATTCAATGCCAAGAAGCTTTCTGTGTCTGTTAGACTAAAAAGCCCAGGGTGAGGCATCGGGTTGCCCCCTCTTTTAGTCTGGAGTCATCATACACCGGGAATTTCTGTCTTGATGTGGGCAAGGCTAAATGGAAAGGCAAACGGGGCCAAAATGGATCTTCACATCCAAATAGGTGCTTAGAACAGTGGCCAATTTACACCCTCCCCCGGGTTGCCTCTCAGACTGTTCAGATACATGCAGTATGTATTGCGTATGCTATTGTCAAGATTGCAGTGGTGTTTTGTTTAATTGCTGGACTATCTGTTGAGCGGTTGGAATTCAAATCGATAACGGCTACACTGTCCAGGAGTTGCGCTGGTGGAGGGGGTACCGGGGCGGGGGGGGATTGTGGGCGTCTCTGCTTCTTCTTCATGCCAACACGGTGTGTACCCCTCACCAACCCCTATTCTGAGGCCAGTTCACTTTTTAATGAATGTAATTGTATCACTGTCTGTAATGGCCAAATCACCCTAGAACTCACCAGTGATGTCTGGTCTGTGTACCATATGCAGGGCTCAGAGCTGGGTTTCCCCTCACTCGTGGTGAAGTGGCGTTCAGCACTGCACGCAGCTTCCGAGCCAATTGTTTTCTACTTCTCTTAAGTTTTATATCGCCTGACCCCTCCAATTTTGGTGCACAGTAGTAAAAAAACCCTCTAGGGGTCATAGTTGAAATGATGTGTTATCAGGGTGGGAATTTGAAGCAGGAATAATTATTATATATATATATATATATATAAATATATATGATTAATTATATTAATTATCCACATTATCTCTGTCTCCTTTCATGTTCTTCTTGTTTACACTTGAGTCAGTGCTAGGCCTGCCGTGTGTATTAGCTCCAGAGACATTGTTTTTTTGTGGAGTCTGGATGAGGTTGTTGCTACCTGGGCCCCGTTCGCCGTACCTGGTTCAACTAAGTCGATCAAGATGTCATTATCCAGCTTCAGTTAACCCGATGTTTGAAGCCGGGATTTTCCTGTTCCTCGAAGGTGGATTCAGTCTCGTTAACTCAAGCCAGACTTGAGACCCAGGATAAATGCGCGTGCCCGCCTCAGCCGAGAAGGCAGCAAGTGTCGAGAGCAGAGATCCTGATTCTCTAGCGGCATTGATTGATTAATTGATTTAAAACTTTAGTAACATATTGCAGTACGGCTCAATCGCCTCGCCGACAAGTTAAATGCGTTATCTATAGGCTAATTTTAAGTCCCTCATTACCTCAATCAATCAGATTATATTTCTTTAAACTTGCCTGCTGGATTGAATAATCAAATGAGATCTTGCTAGCGAAAATAATTAGTAAAACTGTTATACAGAATAACGATACGGCTCCCTTACCCATTGATTGATGTATGGTCGATCTTTTACTTATCTTCTCTGTGGTGTAACGGGTTCTTCTTTTGACTTTCACGCAGACGACCGGGGTTCGAAACCCAGTCGTCTCCTTCTTTTTGCAATATAGGAATAATTCAATTTGGTGCACGTTGAGAGCTATATAAAGAATGACATCCTCAATGCATGTAGATTTATAATATTTTAACTTAAAACCAGGCTACCTTTGCGTATAATAATTAATATTATATTCAAAAAAATTATATTGGAAACACGGGGTTTCGAACACCGGTCGCTGGGTTGCCAGGATTGAGCACTACCGCTGAGCCACTGTGCCAGATGGGATAAATTCATTGTTTATACATTAATGAACGAGAGACCCGTGTTTAGAATATTCTTTATTTTGTTGTTGTTGCACCGAGCGAGCGCCACGGTATATAACGTGCATTATTTAGGACAAAGTGAATTTAGTATCAGCATTTTGGGTCTATTTTACATTTCAAAAGACCCCTCTGGAAGAATGGAGCACAAAAACGTAATTCAGAATGGTATAACGCAGATCCTAGACTGTGGGAATAATTTCAGGAAACGCGCTGTCACTCCTTTGCGGGGGCGTGGCGATGGTTGATCCGGCTAACTTGAACTTAAACCCTGCTTTCGACCAGGCTCAAACTTTTGGATCTGTTGTCATGGTGATTTGGAAAATCCAGGTACGGGGAGCCGGAAAGTCCGGCTTAAGTCAGACTTAACCGAAAGTTATCCGGCTAACTCAGTTATCCAGGTACGGGGAACGGGGCCCTGACCTTGCTAACTTTGACCCACGCTCATGCATTGAAATGTCATACATGGAACTTTACCGTGATCCTAAGTCACAACTGATCAGCTTGTGTAAACGTCCGTAAACATTGCACCACCAATGCTGACTCTCCCCTATCGGGTCGATATTACGGTATACCAAGGTATTCGAAAATGATGACGTATCCATTTCAATACAGTCATCTGCTTTCTGTTGTAAACGAAACCCTAACCTTAACCATAACCTTAACCTAACCAAAACCTTAACCTCTGGAGACCCTCACATGGGATTTATTCCACAAACATGGCAGAAAGAACAATGTGCTTTGTAACTTTTGTAAACCTGAACTTTTGTGGCATATTATTGTATACATTATTGTACAACAACTAATGTTATGCACGGACATGTCCTGGCACGATTGCGGATTACCTAGCATGGTGGGTTTCTTGACTTTCATCTAATGTGGTCAGTTTTACTTTGCTAACATTTTAGATTGCATTTGTGAGACCACGGCAGCCGTGTGTGTGTGTGTGTGTGTGTGTGTGTGTGTGTGTGTGTGTGTGTGCGTGCGTGCGTGCGTGCGTGTGTGTGTGCGTGTGTGTGTTTGTTTGTTTCTGTGTTTGTTTGTTTGTTTGTTTGTTTGTTCGTTCTGAGCTGAGCTAGTGGCGGGGGCGTGGGTGGCCAGAGAGTAGAGTATCTTTGCTTACCTTATAATTAATTATGTGCGGGATACTAATGTCTTATTAAAAAAGTATTGTATAGTTTTGCGGCACCAACTGTGCAAAATGTAGTTGGTCTACGTGTAACCTGGTAATGTCATACCCAGGTACTGTAATATTTGGGGACTGTTTTGCCAGTCTTTAATGTAAATTAATGACTCAAGCGTGCTTTATTTTTCATGTTGTTGAAATTACGTTTGGGTTTGAGTTAAATTAATATTAGTTTGGTGAAGTGACTGGTATCGCAGGCGAACGTGGGTGTAGCAAATCTTCTGTTCATCGTTATCAGAGCTTGGTTTGAGTATAAGCTGTATTGGAGGTAGCAATGTAGTCAAAGTTATTTTGTTATCACTAAGGTTTATCATGAGTAAGTCTTATCATGAGTGCCTCCCAAACCGCTGACCACTACATGCGTGACAACGACTTCTCCTCTCGAACTAGCTGCTCCGCACTTTTAAAATCTTTTTTATTTAAAATTTTACAAATACCCAAGTGTAAACGTAATTGTCTACGTTACACGGTAATAACGTAACCCCCAGTAATATTTGGGCACTTTGACGGTATGAGAAAACTGGATACCGTCCAACCCTATTTCTCTAAAAAAGATTTGGAGGGTGACATTGATACAATGATGACGTGGTAGATGGGTTGCAAATCTTACTTACTTCGGCCATACAGTCAGAGAAAATATTGTGTATTTTCCTGTGCAAAGTGTCTAGAAAATGTTGCTGTGCCCATTGTGTTTGGTTTGCTATATGATGTTTAAAATGAAGACATGTGTAAAGAACAATTTCTCTGTCCAGGCATTAGAAAAAATTTCTCTCTCCAGGCAGTAGAACAAATTTCTCTCTCCAGGCAGTAGAAAACATGATGGATGAGACTGGAGAGCTGTTCTGTAGGAAGATGTTTGTATGTTTGTTTATTTGCGTGTGATTGAGTATTGGGGCACTCTGCGTTGTGCTGTGTCAAGTGGATTCCTGTGGGGTAGCACATACCTCTTAACAAGGAGCCAGACAGAAAGCCATCCTGACAGCTCAAAGGCAAACCTCGCACTTACATGATCAAAGAAATAGATGCAAGAAAGTGTTCCTCTGAAGCTTGCAGAGTTGCAGTATTAACTTAGAATCATGCAGGTTTCCCCCCCTTGTTTTGATCCTTTCTTGACGTAAATCATCAAATGTTCTTTTATTGCTTGTGATTGTAACACACTGAAGGTGCAAAAAAAAAAAAAAACGAAAAACTGAATATTGTATATGAATAAAACATTTTAATAACTTAGTTTTGATGACTTTCCAGTGCAGAGAGCATGTAAGTGTGGAGCAGGGCTAACAGACCATGTCTGTTCTGTACTGTTGGTAGACAGCATAGTGTTTTAGCGTTCAGAGAAATATTCAAGACTTGTTTTTATCAGTGTTGTGCAGATTGTAACGTACTATGTGTGTGGATAGGGGATTGACATCCAGCTGTGATGTAGCCATTATTAATTATTAATAATTATTAAAACTTGGATCAAGTGCAAGGTCCTCTGGCGACTTAGGCAGAATTTAGATGTTGTGCCAAATTTGATTTATTTTTTATTCTGCGCTACCGTTAGCCAGGTGGGTTTCAGGGGCAGAACAAGGGCTTGCATAGATCGATAGCAGGACCTCTAAGGTGCTACTGCTTCTCTCCAGGGGTTCTCGGGGTGGGATTTGATGGGGTTTGAACCTCCTTCTCAAGGAGGTTAATATTAATGTCAGTATTCAGTTAGGGTTAGTTAGAGAAACTGAAGCACAGTCACGTTAATTGACCTTGCTGGAGTAAAAGAAAAAAAGATACCCTTTCTTGTTTGATCAGTTTAACCCTTTCGCTACCACACTACAGAAGGTTAACCTTTCACGACCACACTATAGACGGTTGACCTTTTGTAGTGTGGTACTGAATGGGGTTAACGGAAATCTTTTATATATATATATATATATATATAAATAAATGTGGAGGTCGTTGTTTTAACGTCACTGCTCATCTCGGCAGTTTCCTTTTAGCGTCGTTCTCCATATTTTCTCATTCTTTCTCTCTCTTCAACTCTTTGTTCATGTACTCTCTGCCTCTCCTGTACTGTGGGGAACTGCTGCACCGCACTGCCTTGAAATGCGAGCATTGTCCAACTCATACCGTCTGTACAGTATGTCCTGCGAGGAAGAGGAGAGAGGGCCACAGAGAGATGGAGAGAGAGGAAGTATTTATGACCAGCCACAATGAGAGTGAAATTCACATTTCAGCCTTAGGATGCTTTTATTTCAAAAAGAAAAAAAAATTCCTTGAAGGCCCTTACTTGAATGGATATTTAAATAGACCGTTTGTATAAATTCAGCTGTTGTTATTAATTCATTGTTTTTTTTACCCTGTAAATAAAGTTGTTGTACTTGTAAAGTGCAGTATTTTGCTTATTTCTTTTTTTTTGGGTAGCCTTTAGCCATTCCAACTTTCATTCAACACATGCACACACACGCACACAAACACACAACATTCACTCGTTAACCCCTTTCACTAACTATTACATACCTAACCCTAACTATGACCATAACCCCTAACTATGACCATAATCGCTAACAATAACCATAACCCCTAACCATGGCCATAACCATAACCCCTAATCATGTCCACAACCCCTAACTATGACCATAACCCTAACCATGACCATAGACGCCTGACCAATGGAGCACTGGAAGCATCTGATCTATCACAATTGAACATGGGGGGGCAAACGTCTGGTTTTGCTCCCCCACTTTTTGATCATATAAAAAATATGATATATCCACCCCCCCCAATATATAAATCTAACCATAACTACGTAATTTCAATCAAATTAATAATACGCAATGACACTTAACACTTTGAGTGCCACTCACGAGATTTCTCTGTTTTTTTTATAGGTGGTTGCTAGCCACTCACGAGATTTCTCTGTTTTTTTTTTTTTTTTTTTTTTGCGATCTGAAAAATTATTGCATCACCCGAGCCTACCCGAGTATAGCCGAGCGGCGCCGGCGATCACTGTGGAAAAAAGCGCCCCCTGTCGTCTCCCAGATGACATAAGTGATTTTGGAATGGACTCAATGAAAATTAATGGGGGAAAAAATCCGGTACTCCACATTTTCCAGTTCACTGATCCAGCCGGGGTTACCACAGTTCATTCTGGAACCTCAGATCCCCGCTGATCATGGAGATCTACAGTATCGCGTTGGATCCATACACGTATCGATTTTTTCGAATGGTGATCAGGAATTGGAATATACCAGTTGGATACCATCTGATGTCAGGTAAGGACTCTATGTTATCAGTGTTAGGATAATCAGAGTAAGTTTGATGAAGTTATAAGCTGTTTTGTGAAATGTCTTCTTTCGGTTTCACTGTAAAAGTCTGTGAGGAAATCAACGGAGCGATTATCCGTGCGCGGCCGTAATGTGCTTGCGTGCACGTATAATATTGATCATCTAGCGTTTATTTGAAAACTATTCATAAAAAGGCTGACGAATATCAACGTTGTGGAATATTCCACTAAAAGACGATTTTCATAGAATGCTCCAGAATGAGCTGTTCTTTATATCAAAACGGGGGCTTTTCTAACTGCTCTGAAACGGAAACGACGCGATAAAAAAACAATCTGCCTTGACAGCACTGACTGGAAAATAGTCTTTGATAATGCGATGGGCAGATTAGACACATAGCCATAATTTAAAACATAGATTAGGCGATATTAACGTTAACATTGGCGCCGATGGTGGCATTCAGCCGGTAAAACGGAAAACCAGGCGTGTCGCTCAAAGTGTTAATAGCAAGTTTTTAAGTTTCCAAAGATTGTGTGACCCCCCACATTAATGGTTTGATCCAGTGCCTCCCACGGTCCCTCCCCCAGAGGATGAGCGCATTCGACGGTACCACAACGTGTTGGAATGGGGGAGGCGGCTGGTGCGAAAACAGCTGTTCGAATGTCCCTCGTCATGAGCGTATTCGGGAGGCAGCTGTTTTGAATGAGGACCTGGATATTGGATTTAACATTCGCTTTGTGAGGATTATCCTTCTGCGTTTTACACCAAATGGAGCAAGTCATAACGTAAGTCGAACACTGTGACTGTATACTAAATGTGCAAACAGATTGAAACTAAATATTTATCGTATTAGTGATGCGAGCCGAGCCGCCGTGCTTAGCGTTACCTAACCATTAGCTAGTGAATCTTTCATGAATGAATGAATGAAAACTTTTTTTAACAGATTGCAGAATTGGTCCAATACAGTACGGCTCAATACACACAATTGTTAAGGGGATGCAGACCAGACGTTTGTCTTGTTTACATCAGGGTCCCCGTGTAATGTTGATGTGGTCATGATGTTGTTGTTGTTGGCTTGTTGCTGCTGTGAACGGAGGGGCTTCGGGAGGATGGGGAAAGTTATTATTATTATTATTATTATTATTATTATTATTATTATTATTATTATTATTATTATTATTATTATTATTATTATTATTATTATTATTATTATAGTAATTGGCTATCATACTGCAATATAAACTGAGTTTTATAGTGAAAAGAGCAGCTTTATTGGTCAAGATTGAAGGCTCTATATTGCAGGAAATTGCACGTACAGGTGTTCATTAAATGTAAAAAAATCTGCCGTGACCATGACCCCTAACCCCTAACCTTGACTCTAAAATAACTCCTTTACAGTACATTGGTGGGGGTCTGGCCAATGTCCCCACATTGACTAAAATAATATCCTTACTAGTGGGTCCTCACAAGGGTAGAAAAAGACCACACACAGACCAACTGACTCACCTGTTTGTTCATGAGTATGTAGATGAGCGGGTTGATGACTGTGCTGCTCTTGGCCAGTAGTGAGGGTACCACGCTGGCCACGGGGCTGATGATGTCTGGGGGGCCGAACGTGGCCATCATGGCCACGACGCCGTACGGCATCCAACACAGCAGGTAGCACACCACGGTGGTGAGCACCATGAACAGTATGTGGTACTCTCTCCGCCGGGCAGCCGTCTTCCGGATCTTACCCACCTGATGGAGGAAGAACAAAGATATAAAACTCCCCCATCGTTTACTTCAACACCCTACTTTTGGGCAGGAATGGTGCATATCTGATGAAAGAATGTACTGTATGTACTAGGCTTGGGCGATATTGAAATTCCCCTACTGACAATATTGCTTTAAGAAAAACTAAATATAAGATATAGTGGGGAAAAAAGTGGAAAAGATGCATACGTTGCTGAAACATTCTGACCGGAAGTCTTATTGTTGTCGTCGAACACAGGCTGTCCGCTTGAAAGTTACAGGCCTTTGCTATAAAGATATGCATCCTGCACATCCTGCATGTAAGTGCTGTTGCATAAATATTCATAATTAATTGATTAATGATTGATTTCTTATTTTCATGTATAAAGTAATAATTAGATAAATAATGTGATGCATAAATAATTTGATGTAAAGCTAAATTCATTGGTCAACAGTTAAACGTGATAAGGCACAAAGTCTCACAAGAGTATGTTACATTTGAGAGGTGAAATGATAGAACTGGCATGCTCTGGTGGACTTCAGGTGAGCAGGTGTAAAACGCTGCTCCACAAGTTTTGAATGACATTTTATGGACGTCTGGAGTCGAAGCAGACAGTCAAACATATTTCCTAGGACAAGGACTCAAGAAGCGGCCAACGAGGTATTTTATTTCTTTTGAGTAAATGCACTTTGTTTTATGCGCAAGCTAAGCGCCGTTGTATTTAACTGAACTGCATTTGTACTATGTTCATTCACTAAATATAGTTCTCACGGCGTGAGAGGGACGAGGAGTTGTGATGAGCCCAAAGGATAATAAACGCCTGTTTATAAAGAACCGACCTGTGTCTGTGTCGTTGAGAAGAGAGCTACACTGCATAAACCCCTGCACATCTTGGAGAAGATTCAAGTATTTAGATTCCAGCTTCCAGAATGAATATGAATAGGATAGCACTGCAGCACATCACCCCCACCCTTATCCACCTTCACTGGCTCCCCATCAAATCCTGCATCACCTACAAAACCCTCCTCATCACTTACAAGTCCCTCCATGCTCTGGCACCTCAGTACCTCACTAACCTCCTCCACCCCCACACTCAGTCACGGTCCCTACAATCCTCAGACACCGGTAGGGATGGGAATCGAGAACCGTTGGGAACCGGTTCCTAATTGTCCGATTCCTGGAATCGCATGCCTCCGTGACTATCGATTCCTCTTATCGATGCCATGTTTTTCCGACAGTTTAAAACAATAACGTTAGCGCCACGCATGCAGCCATAGCAGACTGTTTGATTCCTTGCCTAGGAAAACCTAAAGGGCTCGAAATTGCGACCGTTTTGGTTGCATATGCTCCCGCTGTTTCTATGCACAGTGAAAACATCCTAGTCATTAATTTACGTGGTAAACTAACGTTAGGCTAGCTAAATAGCCATGCTCAGACAGAGACAGAACACAGCTGAGCTGAGCTAGGAAGGGTGGGGGCTAGCGGGGCTCTCCCTCCCTCTCTCTACTCATTCAATTAGCGTAGCAAAACTGCACAAGGAGCCCTTTCTGTGTGTGTGTGCACACACGCTGGTCTTCTGAAAGACCAGATGACATCAGAGGAGGTAGAAGCCTCGGAATTTCGGTAGGTGAATTGCTTTCCTAGATGTTACTTATGTGTCAGTTATGTTTTTACTTTTAACCTTTATTTATACAGGTACGTTATTCGAATTCTCTTTTGCAATAACGGCCTGTTGAATGCAACTACAGTTCAATAGATTAAATTAATTTAAGAGAATCTCAAATACATTATTTTATTTAAGTGTATAGTTCATTAAATTTTCTTTACAGTTTTTGTATTTTTCTGACATGGGGGCTCAACAATAAATGATAAATGACTATCAGAAATGTCAAGTTGCATGTTGTTTTTCTAACCAGCTTAGTTCTGTTGCATTTCCAATTAATTTATTTAAATTATAAATTGATCAGGAATATATAAGGGAATCGACAAAGAATCAGATCGATAAGCAGAATCGATAATGGAATCGTATCGATAAAATCTTACCAATTCCCATCCCTAGACACTGGTCAGCTCTCCATTCCCCGAACCAGACTGCGGACCTTTGGGGACAGAGCTTTCAGCGTGGCAGCTCCCACCCTCTGGAAATCCCTCCCGCAAAACTCTGCAACGCCCCAACTCTGAACTGCTTCAAGAAACTTCTCAAAACTCACCTCTTTAACATGGCCTTTGACCTCTAGCTTCTGATACTTAATGTTACTTGTGTGTCTGTCTACCATGTTTGTCTCTTGTCTGTTATTGCCCCATGTAAAGCGACCTTGGGTCTCATGAAAGGCGCTATATACAATTAAGTTAACATCTCTGTGGTCAGACCATCACAGTTGACTGTGTTTTTTAAGATGGGAGAGAATATGTGTGGTGTTTCCATATTTAGTCCCCATTAGCGTACTGTTGTGGAAATGATTTGTGTTCAAAGAAAGACTTCAGTGAGCAAGATGAAATAAAGATTTGTTGAGAAGTAAAACTGTTTTATTTGCAAGCTTGTTCTCAGTTCAGTACAGAGTGCAAAGCACATGTCATGAAGAGGGCGATCTGGGCCTTATAGGAAAAGAGACCAAACATTTGCATGGGGGGGGGGATAGTTGGTCTGTTTCTTTCGAATTATGACTTCTGTCAGCGTCTGCAGAAATCCCTCTGAGACAGTTTCACACAGGAAACAGAGAGACGGGTCGTGGTTTCATGTGAAGGAGTTTGCCATCTTTGTATGCCAGCTAAATGGTCTGTACTTCAGTCGAACTCTAGGGTCACGTTCCAGACAACAGTAGACAAATTAATTGTCTCATGTAGTACAGGCAATAAGTAACAACATATTATGACATGTGAAACAGAATTGTCCCATGAAGTAATACAAACATCTTGGGAAAGTAGTACATATCTTTCCCTTACAGTACAAGTCACTTCGTTCAAGTTCTCTGGCTCCCCTTTTTCCTTTGGTTTAAAACCACAGTATCACCAAATACGCACATTTGCATTATTTTTGCTAACAAAAGCTGACATCTTTCCAAAGCGTTCTCCACTAAATCAGGCTACATGGGGTAACGTTATGTACAGGGTCAGAACATAGGCTTGCATGATGTAACTTTTGATAGGCTACAACAATGCAGTGAATCATAGATAAAGCGAGAGAGAAAGGGAGAGACTGACTATAGGGCAACAGGCGTTGCATAATTGAATATTGTTCTGTTTTCAGTGCATGATGTGACATCATCATCTCGTCCAAGCCTAGTATGTACCAGAACGTGTGTGTGTGTGTGTGTGTGTGTGTGTGTGTGTGTGTGTGTGTGTGTGTGTGTGTGTGTGTGTGTGTGTGTGCGTGCGTGCGTGTGAGAGAGAGATTTATCTGAGTATAATAGAAAAGAGAAACCTTTATCCACGAACAATATACAGATTCCCTTTGGGATGAGCTTAACACTTCTCCCCAGTATCATTGTTGTCTCTCTTCCATTCATCCATTCATTTCTCTTAATGACCCTATTTTCTCTCCTCATTATTCTCTATATCTTTCTTTTTTTTTTTTAACTTATATTTTTATTTGCATTTTTGATTTACAAACATCTCAGACAATACAATTAAACAGACAGAAACAATAAAGAAAAAATTATAACATCCAAAAGAATAGTGATGCACCGATGTGAAAATGGTGGCCGATACCGATAACCGACATTAATATTGCTGTTCTGGCCGGCACCGACATCCACCGATGTCGACATCTCTGCACAGAAAACACTTTTTTATGATAATCAAACAAAGAGCTACTTTCCAAAACGCATACTTTTTTTTTTACTTTTGTAACTTATTTTCAGAAATTACTGATATTTTGAAACAATTTAAGGCCAAAACATGTAAAAAGAAAAAATAATATTACATTTAAAAAAAAAAAAAGAAAAAATTATATCGGCCCATATCGGCCCTATCTTGATATTTCAACGGTCAATTCTATCTTTACCTTGTTTATTTACATTTCAATTTATTTTATAGTTCCCTTGTTCCCTTTTCATTCTTTTTTTTAAACAATATGTTTATAGGTATTTTCTTTTTTTTTTCAGTTTAACAGCATCAGTTCAACAACCATACAAAAGGAAATGCTGCCAACTGCCCCCCCCCCTCCCCGAGTTACAGAAAAATAGATGCATACTAACCCCCCCCCCCTGAAAAAAAAAAAATCGGCCAGACCCCCCCTCCCTCCCCCCAGACTAGGACCTCGACAAATTCAGTTTTTTCTTTTTTTTTACACATTTTGAGAGTTTTGTAAACCCAGTTACACCCGTCTAACAGGTGCCCATACTTCTACACCAAACAAATAAATGTCTACCATTACATCTTTTCTCTTCAAAGAGCAACTAATAACATTTACAGTATCATTCATTGCAATATATACCCTTCAGAAAGACAAAAGGGAGCTTCAATAATAGCCTATATCATCAACCTACTATGTAATCTGTTCTAAGTATTGCCTAAACCCAGCCCAGCATTTATCAAAGAGACGTGGTTTTTTCTTAAGGTTGAACATTATTTTCTCTGATGCCATGTACGAAGAGATTTCACTAAGCCACATAGACATGGGGGGGGATTCAGCACTTTTCCACAGCATGGCAATACACTTGTTCCCTGCAATCATGGCCAATTTAATGATCCGCACCTTGCCTCTCTTATCTGGAGAAATGTCAGACATGTCTCCTAATAATGCTAATTTTGGTGTACATGGGATCTCAAGGCCTGTGACCTCTTCGAGAGTCTCCCAAATTGAGCCCCAGTAAGGTCTCAGTTTGTTACATTCCCAGAACATGTGGAGCAGGCTACCTGTTTCCGTTGAGCACCTAGGGCAAAGGTCAGAGATAGCCTCATTCATCCTGTGAAGTCTTTCCGGCGTAAAATAGGTTCTATGGAGAATGTTAAATTGCATAAGTTTATGTCGAGTGTTATATGAAAAAGATAGTGCAGACTCACATAGTGATTCCCATTCATCTTCATCAAAGGTACAGTCCAGGTCCCGCTCCCATTTGTTCTTGGCATTTAGGGGTATAATTTCTGTACTGGTCAGGATTCTATCATATGTTAATGATAGGATGCCTCTAGTGTGAATAACTCCTTTTAGAATATCATCTATGAGGAGGGGTTTTGGAAGAGTGGCGTCTCCTCCCTGACCTGTACCTATGAAGTGTCTGACCTGTAGGTATTTAAAGAAATTAGTAGTTGGAAGGTGGAAGGCGGCACGTAACTGTTCAAAGGACATAAGTATGTTATTATCAAATAGGTCCCCAAAAGTTTTAATTCCCTGAGTGTACCACTTCTTGGTGATGCCATCTCTAAGTGATTCTGGCAAAGCTGGATTGTTGTGGAAGGGAGTCTTCCTGTGAAATGCAATAAAGCTACCAAGATGTGTCTGAATCTCAAACCATGTTCTTGCTGTGTGTTTAATAAATGGGTTATCTGAACAATTCTTCAGGGTGTGGTACTTCCTGATAAAAGGAATTCCGGCCAGCGGTACGTCCATCATATGGCATTGTTCTATTTGTCTCCAGGCAGGGGAATTAGTCGACTCATTCTGCCAAATCCACAGAGCCCTTGTCTGTGCAGCCCAGTAATAGCGTTGGAAGTCCGGGAGTTTCAGTCCACCACACTGGGGGGAATTATATAGGGTTTTAATTTTAATTCTAGGGACCTTCCTTCTCCATATGAATGCAGAACTTATAATTGGTGGTGACTTTAACCTGGTATTAGACCCTGCTATGGACAGATCCTCCCCTACCCCTAAACCTTTGACCTCAGCGGCCAAGGCTCTTAAAAAAGAACTTATGGATCTTAATTTGTTGGATACATGGCGGGAGGGGCATGCATCTCAAAGGGAATACAGCTTCTACTCACACATGCACAACAGCTACTCTAGGATTGATACGTTCTTTATACATACAGCAAAACTCCATCTTGTTTCGTCCTGCGAATACTTAGCCATGACACACTCAGACCACGCCCCCCTTTTGACTAAAATAGCCTTAAGCGACTCTCACACAAACTCCAAACGCTGGAGGTTTCCTAATTTTCTAAATAACGATGAGGATTTTGTCAAATTAATTAACAAACAGTTGGACTGGTATTTATTGAGTAATAGGGGCTCGGCCTCACCAGCTATAGTCTGGGAGACCCTTAAAGCTTACATAAGAGGCTACATTATTAGTTACTCTTCCTGGAAAAAGAAACAATATCAAACCAAATTACGCTCACTAGAGTCTGATATAAAAGCGCTTGAAAATCAACACTCCCTATTACAATCACAGACCTTATTGGTTCAGATAACGGCAAAAAAGGCAGAATATAACACTATCACCTCGCGAGAGGTAGAAAACGCTATGTCAAGGTTGAAACATCGCTACTATGAGCAGGGTGACAAGGCAGGGAAACTACTAGCGTGGCAAATTAGAAGGGAGGATGCCGCTATGTGTATTCCGGCCATTAGGGTAAGCGACAAAGGGGAGTTGACCCGGAACCCACTGCTCATAAATCGGGCCTTCTCAGACTTCTACAAGTCTCTCTACTCCTCGCAGGGGGAGAAGAGACAGGAGATGTGTGAGTTCTTGGACAACCTAGACATACCTACGATAACAAAAGGCACAAGGGGGGTCCTGGACGAGGCGATAACTAAGCAAGAAATACTAGATGCCTTATCAAAACTGACGCCAGGGAAAGCTCCAGGGCCGGATGGCTTCTCCATAGACTTCTACAAGGCATTTATTAGCAAATTGATAGACCCTCTCCTAGAAATGTTCAACTACTCTATTGAGAATGACCAACTACCTGATACCCTTGAGCAAGCTCTTATTATAGTCCTGCCAAAACCAGGGAAGGACCCTACCTTATGCGGGTCGTACAGACCAATTTCGATCCTTTCCAACGAATATAAAATATTTACTAAAATCATAGCCACTCGACTTGAGAGAGTAACCTCCTCACTTATTAATACGGACCAGACCGGTTTCATACAAAATCGCTCATTAATAGACAACGTGAGAAGATTTCTTAACTTGACGCATTGTGCCAAATCCATAGAAGACCCAGTCATAGCGATCTCGTTGGACGCGGAGAAGGCATTTGACCGAGTAGAGTGGCACTTTCTCTTCGCTGTTCTACAAAAAATGAACTTTGGCCCAAATATGCTAAGAATTATCCATATGCTGTACCTTAACCCTACAGCCAGGATACAGACCAACTCAGAGATTTCACCTTCTTTCCCTCTAAGGCGCGGTACTAGGCAGGGTTGCCCTCTTTCCCCGACACTTTTTGCGCTGGTAATCGAACCCCTGGCTATAGCAATAAGGTCACATAAAGCTATTAGTGGGATCAAGGTGGGTCCTGAGAGCCATGTCATCTCTTTATACGCGGACGACATAGTCCTGTTTCTAACCAATCTCGACTCATCCATGCCTGCCCTTATGGAAACACTGTCAAAGTATAATGTAATCTCAGGCTACAAGATTAATGCACAAAAAAGCGTGGCCATGCCACTTAACTCACTAGCCGAAAAAATGCCAAGGTCCAATTTCCCCTTCCAGTGGAACTCACAATTTGTAACATATTTGGGTCTAAAAATCCCGAACCAAATAGATACAATTTTCTTACTAAATCATGACCCACTACTTAAAAAGGTGGAGAAGGACCTAGATAGATGGATGCAGCTGCCTCTCTCGCTAATCGGACGTGTGAACTGCATTAAGATGAACATCCTACCTAAATTTCTCTATCTTTTTCAAACCCTCCCTATATCTATACAGAAGAACTTCTTCAAGAAATTACAAAGGATAATATCTCTATATCTTTCTTATCCATTTCTCTTTTCCTTTCATCTCCACACAAAGGACTCCTGCTAACTCCCCATCTGCCATCTCTCCATAGAGGACTCCTGCTAACTCCATCCATCTCTCCAGAGAGGACTCCTGCTAACTCCATCCATCTCTCCAGAGAGGACTCCTGCTTAAGATTAGTTTCCGACGCTCATAAGTATCATTCTTAAACCTTCTGCTTTATAAAGCTGATTTTGTTTTCAGAACATCACACAAATATTAGATTCAATTAAATGTTATTTTCAGAGAACAAAATATTATAGGCAAAACTTATTAGTCTACACTACAGGCAGCATATTAGTCTACAGGCAGCATATTAGTCTACAGGTAGCATATTAGTCTACAGGTAGCATATTAGTCTACAGGTTGCGTAAAAAGAACACACCTGATTTAGCGGGGGAGGGAAGGTGGGGTGTGCTGCTGTTCTACACTTAACAAAAAGGGTGCTAAAAGTGGTTATTTGGCTTGTAATCATCTACCGGCTGTAAATAAATATATAGAAAACAGGCAACACATTTTATGTACACTATTATACATATTAATATTAATTATAATATTACTTTATGTAATACTGTTGTAAATATTTGTTTGCGTTTCTGATTGTCCAATGTTCCCTGTTATGATTCAAGGTAGGAGTTGAGTCCAATAGTAGAAGGTAATAAGGAGGCGGAGGAGGGGTTGCTCTTTCTCAAAATATGTGTTTCTTTTATTATCAGAATCACTAGAGCAAGAATAAAGTTACGAAAAAGCATAAGTAGCCAGGCTACAATTGAGAGATATATAAGGGAAACCGTACACGAGACGGATAAAGAGAAACTAAATAATAACAACAAGACAAGATGTCCCACTTCTTGTCCGAGGCCGACTGCTTGCGGTATATAGTTCTGTTGAAGATCCGACAACAGACAAAGAAACAAGGGATTACTATAAAGGAAAAAACTCCCAGCAAACCACACACAGTAATTATTAGTGACAACGAACCACAGGTGACAGTCAATCAGCGCTAATTACAGAGAACAAGGTGAAGTACTCCAGAATGGCAGTAGGGTTTCCACTCCTGAAAGAGGATAGAAACCCAGAATGTTACAGTTCCCCAGTTAAAAGGGGGGTGGGTGGGGTCAACTTCAGACAGTTCATAAAACGGTACTGTACAGTACAGATGGCAAGTACAGTATGAGGAGGTATACATATATATTCACAATTAATTATATGTCAATATTAAGTCAATTTGATGCTTTGAAGGCACAACAATTGATTAGGTTAGAAAATACATTTGTCGGATTTAACGTGACTTCCTTTAATCTAATGTTAATGTGTTCATTTGATTACATCTGTTCCCATCTTTTATTGTGCAACAATTGTTGCAAAGAATAAATGGAAATATACAGAATTCTGGTATAAACCACACCCATTTCCGAATCCAAATATAGAAAATTTTGTTGTTGAACAGATACAGATACAGATACAGATACAGATAATGACATCTGATAACAAAAAGAGGGATGATGGCTGCTTTTTTATATAGGGATCAGGAGGAGGAGGAGAGATTCCATCATCTCGCTGCCGGTCAAACGGAGCCAACAACAACTCCTCATTGAATGATCACTTTTGTTAGAAGGTCAGACAGAAAGATTGAAAAACAGACAAACGGAACACATTCAAACACTTATTTTACTCTCTCTCAGCTCAGTGCTTTTGCACTCAATGTTGGAAAAAAAATTAAAGACACAAATCAAAATAATAGTCTGAATTAACAAATTACTGAATTAAGTGGCACATTAAACAAGTCCCTGACAGACTCCTGGCCAGACTAAGAGATCAGTCATTACTGACCCATGAAAAGCCAGACACAACGTGCTGTAATACATTCCCATGTAATGATGATGGTTGAGTGGATACCACAACTAGCAATCCAGCCTCACATTAATGGTATGAACAAGGAACGAGGAAGTGAGTAGTCCACTTGGCTCAATTTGGTTGATTTGGAATGTACCGTGTGTCCTAAGTGCACCAATAAGTTCAGCGGAGCGGCAAATTGGAATAGGATGCCGCCACAGATAAAGAACATAGCTAGCCAACCTCTTTTTAAAAGGAGGGTCAAAACATGGCTCACATATAATATCAGCGCTTAGCCATGGGAGGTAGGTGACCAATGGTGGTACCCAGGTGTAGGTCATTGGCACATAGTGAATATAAGTGATTATTTAGTGATTACATTACATATGTTTGTCTGTTTGTTTTTAAACATCTTTGGGACCATGATGGAATTAAGTGTTCGCACTTTTCATGTCATCCTTTGGATTCTTTTGTCTTGCAATTTTCCATAAATCAAATTGTAGGAAAGCCCTGTTAATAAGACTACTTTGTTCTGTAATAGCCCTTTAATATTTTGTTGTTGACAGGAAAGGGTAATTGATTTATGCCAGTGTAATCGTTCAGCGTGATGTGCTCCAGCTAGTGTCGCACTCTAGTCTTCTGATAAGGTTACTGGCCCTTTAAGAGTTTCTTCTTCTAACGTGCGCAAGTTGGTCTCAGTCCAGCTGTCTGATGGTGCGGCAGTAGTAACATCTGTCCCTTTGAGGAACGTGTGCGTAAATGACACGTGAGTACAGTACTTAGTTCCTGCCTAATTCATTAATTCAGCTTACTCTACACTTACAGTATGTTCACATTGATCTATTTCTGTTGATGTTGTTTCTCTCTGCTAGTGAGATGCTGCTATGCTGCGTTGTTAGCTTAGCCGCATGTTAGCTAGCCTAGGCTACCTCTGCTAGTGAGATGCTGCTGGGCTGTGTTGTTAGCTTAGCCGCATGTTAGCTACCCTAGGCTATATAAATATAACTCACCCCATTACTGTTAGTGAATATAATGTATCTTTACACCTGGTCTACAGTCTGCCTACTTATATTGTTTACATGTACTGCACGAGTAATTCCCTGCATAGGCTATGTAGGTTATATATAATAACTCTGGTTAAGTGAATGTCTTAGTTACTAGTTGCACTATATTACTAATGAATATATTGTAGCTATAGACCACATGTTTAAGACATTATGTTTATGTTTGTCACTACTGTGTTTACTAATGTATACTGTATTGTATTCCTTTGTAGACAACCACACACATGCAAATTCCCAAATACAACCATTAACTGCAGCACGCCTCTGTGTGATTCTTTAATCGGAGTCACAACCCCATAGTGTCCGCCAGCTCTATCAAACGCACCCTGTGGAGGCCCTAGCCCTCCGTTTCATGGTCCTTCGAGCCGGATAGAGCTCCTTCAAGACGCTATGGCAGACCAGGACACCACAGAGACCACCGCTCACCCGCAGAGAGAGCGCCACCTACCAAGCCACCTACGTGACTTCGAAGTGGGATATGAACCTCAACTCAGTACTCAGATCAGTCAGTACTCGGATCAGTCAGTACTCGGATCAGTCAGTACTCGGATCAGTCAGTACTCGGATCAGTTAGTACTCGGATCAGTCAGTACTCGGATCAGTCAGTACTCAGATCAGTCAATTCCTAGACCCACCATAAGGTCAGGTGTCGGCTCCCATCGTTCATACCCGGCGAGTGAAGCAAGGGCTCCATATGAAGGTAGTAGGTCCTCACGTCTGTCAATTCCTAGACCCACCATAAGGTCAGGTGTTGGCTCCCATCGTTCATCTGGGAGTGTACACCGACCACATGCTCTCTCACCAGTCCAGGAAGCTATCCTTCAGGAGCACATCCGCCACCTGGAGCTTGAGGAGTTACAGTGCCAGGTACAAGAAGACTGCAACGCCGACCTGGAGCGTCAACGCTTACAACGCCTACAGCAGGAAGCACAAGGTACACAGGAAGCTATCGCTAAACGCCTGGACAGGCAGAGGCGGCTTAAGAAGAAGGAGAAGGAACTTCAAGTAGCCAAACTGGTCACCTCACTTCTTCAAGAGTCAGAGATGAGGGCTCTTGTGCGTGCAGCAGCATCTGAGCCGACCTATCCACCACCTGGACAACAGCACCACATAGTGGCACCTGTGCCTCTAGCCCTTCCTACCATACCACAGAACATGCATCCCCCGCCGGCTAATCCAGCCGCCATCACTCCAGTGATACACCATCCAGCACAGGCGACGCCTCGCTCTGCTGCTCCCCCTGTGTCATGGTACCCAGCTCCCAACATGCCTGGTTCAATTGAGCAACCTACAATCTCACACGAAGCTTCTGTAGCTACACACAGTACCCAGAGTCCTACCTATGGTGCGACCATCCCTCGTACTCAACCCAGTACTCAACCCAGTACTCAACTCAGTACCCAACCTAGTACTCAACCTAGTACTCAACTCAGTACTCAACCCAGTACTCAACTCAGTACCCAACCTAGTACTCAACTCAGTACCCAACCTAGTACTCAACCCAGTACTCAACTCAGTACTCAACCCAGTACTCAACCCAGTACTCAACTCAGTACCCAACCTAGTACTCAACTCAGTACCCAACCTAGTACTCAACTCAGTACCCAACCTAGTACTCAACCCAGTACTCAACTCAGTACTCAACCCAGTACTCAACCCAGTACTCAACTCAGTACCCAACCTAGTACTCAACTCAGTACCCAACCTAGTACTCAACTCAGTACCCAACCTAGTACTCAACCCAGTACTCAACCCAGTACTCAACTCAGTACCCAACCTAGTACTCAACCCAGTACTCAACTCAGTACTCAACCCAGTACTCAACCTAGCTCTCAACCTAGTACTCAACCCAGTACTCAACCTAGTACTCAACCCAGTACTCAACCCAGTACTCAACCTAGCACCCAACCTAGCACCTCTCCCAGTCCTCCGCTCCCTGCCGTTGAAGACTTCACTTCATGGAAAGACCTCGTCCAAGCAACAGTCAGGTCCCTTCACGGTGCGGCTGGTGCCCAGACCACTGATCAGCCTTATGAAGCAGCCGACTTCCTCAACGCTGAGAAGGCCCAGCTGGACTCATTCCCAGAGGAGATCAAGGCCCTCAAGTCTGACCGACCTCTTCCCCCAGACAGTCGTTTGGGCTCTCTATCTCCGGAGTATGACAAGGCTACATGTCTCCTCAGAGTAGGCGGTAGGCTGCACAGGGCCGAGAACTTGGAGATGGATGACATTCACCCAATCGTCTTGGATCCACATCACCCCCTGACAAAGCTGATCATCCAAGATTATGATCAAACTCTTCTCCACCCCGGGCCTGAGAAGGTATTCACTGATCTTCGATCCCGATTCTGGGTTCTATGTGGAAGAGAAGCAATCCGCAAGCATCAGCACACCTGCCGAGAATGTCATCTGCGACGAGCAAAGCCTGACATGCCTAAAATGGCCGACCTTCCGCCCTGTCACCTGCGTCTCTACAAGCCCCCATTCTATTCTACAGGAGTAGACTGTTTTGGGCCATTTCACACCAAGATAGGGCGCCGGAGAGGCAGAAGTGGAGGAAGGATGGCAAGAAACTGTCACTCGGCCAGGTGGCCCTCATCGTTGACCCACAGCTTCCTCGGGCACTCTGGCCTGTTGGGAAGGTCACTCAGACGTACCCTGGAACTGATGGGCGCATCCGCACCGCAGCTGTCCAGGTGAAGGACAGAACATACCTGCGCCCTGTGTCCCGGTTTGTGCAGCTCCCGAGTCTCCCGGATACCGAGGACCCCTGAGACTTTCCTGTTTAGTTCAAAAGGTCTAAGTATACTTTTGGGTGCGGCTGTGTAGGAAAGCCCTGTTAATAAGACTACTTTGTTCTGTAATAGCCCTTTAATATGTTGTTGTTGACAGGAAAGGGTAATTGATTTATGCCAGTGTAATCGTTCAGCGTGATGTGCTCCAGCTAGTGTCGCACTCTAGTCTTCTGATAAGGTTACTGGCCCTTTAAGAGTTTCTTCTTCTAACATGCGCAAGTTGGTCTCAGTCCAGCTGTCTGATGGTGCGGCAGTAGTAACATCTGTCCCTTTGAGGAACGTGTGCGTAAATGACACGTGAGTACAGTACTTATGTTTAGTTCCTGCCTAATTCATTCATTCAGCTTACTCTATACTTACAGTATGTTCACATTGATCTATTTCTGTTGATGTTGTTTCTCTCTGCTAGTGAGATGCTGCTATGCTGCGTTGTTAGCTTAGCCGCATGTTAGCTAGCCTAGGCTACCTCTGCTAGTGAGATGCTGCTGGGCTGTGTTGTTAGCTTAGCCGCATGTTAGCTACCCTAGGCTATATAAATATAACTCACCCCTTTACTGTTAGTGAATAGAATGTATCTTTACACCTGGTTTACAGTCTGCCTACTTATATTGTTTACATGTACTGCACGAGTAATTCCCTGCATAGGCTATGTAGGTTATATATAATAACTCTGGTTAAGTGAATGTCTTAGTTACTAGTTGCACTATATTACAAATGAATATTATTGTAGCTATAGACCACATGTTTATGACATTATGTTTATGTACGTCACTACTGTGTTTCAGTGGCGTCGTTAGCCCTGGGCTTCCGGGGCTTTAGCCCTGGGCTTCCGGGGCTTTAGCCCTGGGCTTCCGGGGCTTTAGCCCTGGGCTTCCGGGGCTTTAGCCCCGGATGTTTTTCTCCTAGCCCCGGATCTAAAAAAAAAAAAAAAAAAATCTTTTTTAACTTTTTTTTTTTTTTTTTATGTCAGCATTCCCATTGTCTGTGCTGAATGTTTGTTAGTGTTTGGTATTTTTTGTTGGTTTTTAGTACTTTTAAACATCCATTTTTAGTAAGTAGTTTTCATTTGATGTAAACAATTCAAATGTAAACATTTTTTTTTTTTTTTACTTTCTTTTTTTTTTTTTTTTTGTCAGCATTCCCATTGTCTGTGCTGAATGTTTGTTAGTGTTTGGTATTTTTTGTTGGTTTTTAGTACTTTAAACATCCATTTTTAGTAAGTAGTTTTCATTTGATCCTATAATTTTTTCATTCACCGATTTGTGGACTTTTTTTTTTAGTGTCCTGAAAGGCGCCTTATAAATCAAATGCATTATTATTATTATTATTATTATTATTATTATTATTATTATTATTATTATTATTATTATTATTATTATTATTATTATTATTATTATTATTATTATTATTATTATTATTATTATTATCATCATCCAGGAGGGAAAAGACACTTTGGATAGTAGGGACTGCATCTCTGCCTGTCCTGACCAGGAAACACTTTGCAACTGTGATCTCCTCTGGCAATAGTTGGATATTGTAATGTGTGGCGAGGGGTTGCAGCAATTCCACTGAGAGAAACTGGTCTGAGGCTGGATAACATGCCTGTATGCCTCTCATAAGTTGTTATCCAACTCATGAGAACCTGCTCTCAAGCTCTTGCAGCATTCTGTCGACGACTGGATAGAACAGTCTCTGAGCTGAGGTCTGAGCTTGTGCCACAAGATGACTCAACTACATACTCGTCCATCCTTTTCTGCTTCCTCCTTTGGCTGGTAGTATGTTCCTCAATCCAAAGGCCATTACATATGGCCTTTGTCCTGTCATACATGTCCACTGCCATCTCTGAGGTGCGATAACCTTTGAGTGTGTCCTGCACTGTGCTTTTAAATAGTACAGCTATTGAAGATGTGCACTTTAACGCAGCAGCACCTGGAGCCATCCATACCCATGTCCAGTGTCCTATAATAAGCTTTAATCGAACCCTGGTTCATTTCCTCGGATAGTCCGATTGGTTTGGGGTGGTGTGAAAGCTCAATCACTCTTGCAAGTGAACCCTGCTGCGGTTCATTTGAGATGTGAATGCAAAGCGGACCAAAGGCAGGAAAATACCCAAAAATCTAATCTTTTTTTTATGAGAAGACTGAAACATATGTATATAATGAAACACACAATACAGTTTTTTTTCGATTGCCTAAGCATGATTTTGAAAACGGGGCCCGGTGTTTCAAAACACACTGTTACAAAGGGTCAGATTAAACCGAATATATATATTTATTGCTTGAGATCCCTTGTATAATATTTGTATATCGTTTGATATCCCTTGTATATTCTTTGTATATATACACGGAATGTCCCTTTACCTAGGTACAGACCAGACCATAATACTCGTTCTCCTATTGGACAGCGACCCCTAGGCGCCAACGGCCATACCCCCAATGGCAAGTTCAAAGCCACCGCCAAGGCATGTCTCAACATGTCCAGGTTTGCGCAGTAATACGAGACAGAACTGAGGTTGGCACTAGATTATTCACCTTACGTATAAATATGTCGCAGGTGGATACAGCAGTAGCCTTATCCCAAAGTTGAAGCCTTCACCACGAGTCAACAACCAAGTGAAGTGAGCAACCTTGCGTCTAAATAGAGCACTTATAATATGTGCGAATAGGATAGTAAAAGTGTCATAGTTTAGTGAAATAACGTCAAGTTTCGACCTAGTTAATGTGAAGTATAGTGCACAGGAGAATCTACACCGGCGAATGCAGAGCCTTTTCCGGCTGGATTATATTGCTTTGGTACTGTGGCTGCTGGAGCAGAGAACCGTCTACCCCACTGCTGTGTGGGATCTACCCTGTGAGGAGCACCATCGAGCCCGCCTCTAGGACCACAGAGGCTGGCTAGCTTTCATCCATGCTGTCGAGCATACTGGATTATAGCTGTTGCTTTTGTCTGCCGATCAAGGGAGTAATGTACCGCCTCCCGTAGCTGGAGCTTCTTTATTCCTCGTTGACCCAGACTTTGCTCCCGAACATTCCTCTACCCTGCTGGCTTACAACCGGAGGGAACCCCTTAGTGTCTCCAGCTGACTAGTAGTGTGCCTTATGTAATTCTTATGCTACAGGTGGCGTCAGTTATACCCATCTTACTATGCTCATGGACTTACGCTCTTGACCTACTTAAGTGTTCTTCGCCTTACAAGCGCAATCATAATTCTCAATCTGTAACCTACCGTTGCTTGCTTAATAATAATAAAACCCTCCAAATAGAACTTTGGGTGTCATTGTCGTATTCTTGTGTGGGTGTTCACCAGATATATCATGTACTGTATGGCCAGTAATTAAAGTACATAACTAAGTAGTGGTTTAATAATACCATACTCTCAATACAGTCAGGGAATTGTACCCCTCAGTTACAATTGGTCCTTCGAGCCGGAGAGTATCAGTGTAATATCTAAATATAATATTGATATTAACCATGGCCAGCGGTGAACACTCCCCAAGCAGCTCTCCCGAGCTAGAACGCCCGCAGCGCAGACGTCAGCCACCTCCCTATCTAGAGGCATACGCTGTCAGTCTAATACCTAGCTTTATAAAGACGTTAAATGCGGATAAAATAAATAAAGCGGATAGTCAAAGCATGTCAAAACCTACCGACCAGGCGACCCTGCCAGTAGAGAACCCAGTGGGTTCTAACGTAACTGACCAAGCTCACGGGGGGGACCAGGGGGGACATGACATGACTATACCCCCAGACAACGTCAACGGAATAGTCCCCGGAGAGCTCCAGGATAAAGAAAGCGCTCCAGGGACAGAACCCGACACACAACCAAGAGAAGAGAAGCGCGCCCAGGAGATGGATCTCGAGGCGCGCCCAGAGAACAGATCTCCAACGAGCACTGTCAGAAGCCGATCACCTCCGTCAGTGTCATCCCCCAGCAAGGCGGACCAGATGCTGGCGCAGGCATTCATCGCCACCCTGGCAGCCGCCACCGAACGCGATCGACTTCAGGGTGAACGCGATCGACTTCAAGCACAGACGCTTAGTGAGCGCGAACACTCTACCATGGAAAGAGAGCGCCTCCAGGCTCAACAGACGAGCGAGCGCGAACACGCTGCAACCGAGCGAGAGCGCTTCCAGGCGCAACAAAGGAGTGAAGACGACCGCATAAGACTGGAGACCAGACGCCTTCAGACGGAAGAGAACATTGAAAGAAGCCGCGCCGATGCACAGCGCGACGCCGCCAATGCACAGCGCGACGCCGCCAATACCCAGCGCGAAGCACAGCGCGACGCCGCCCATGCCCAGCGCGAAGCAGAGCGCGACCGGCTGCAGGCGCAGATGGTAGAACAATTGATTGCCATGGCGACACCCCCTCTCTCCGCACGGAGCTCCCGGAGATCATCACAATAAGGGTCTAGGGCACATTCCCCTACCCGACCAAGCGACCCGGGACCCCGCCAACAGGAGGATCCTGTCCACGTCTCCAAACCCCCTCCCCGACCGGTCCATACGAGACCCAGCAACCGGGAAGAACCGGCCTACGTCGCCGAGAGACTGACTAGAAGACTCCAGGACCTAGCAGAGGAAGAGGAAGAGGAAGAGGAGGAATGTCAAGCCCACCAGCAGCAACATACTCTGGACCAGGAGGCCCAGTACAGCCCCGACCAGCAGCAACGTACTCTGGACCAGGAGGCCCAGTACAGCCCCGATGTCAGCCCCGAGCCACTGCACTACAAACCCCAGACCCAACTCACGGGTGAGTTTGACGTACAGTCAGCACCGAGGAACAGCACCTGGGTACCCGGCCCCTGGTACCCACCAAGTACCAACCCACGACAACACGTACGGGGAGACGCGCCCAGGAGGCCCCTTCCCCTATGCTCACCAATGTGCCAGCCATCCATGGCATCGTACCTTGGCACACCGACGTTCCCAGACTTTACGCGCGAGGACAGAGCACAGTACACGGAATTACGGATGTGCTTGGAGACTATGATGTCCGACGTCCCCGATGAGTCGTACAAATATGCCATCCTCCTCAAGCATCTCAAGGTGCCCAGAGCGCATAATATAGCACTGGCATATTCCAACTCAAGCACCCCATACTCCGCGGCTCTAGTGGCCCTCGACCAGCGTTATGGACGCATATGGGACTACGTGATACAGGAAATAAGAGATATCGACCGCCTCCCCCCAGCCAAAGACAATAGAGCATTGGATGACCTCTCTATCAAGGTACAATCCCTGGTAGGGATGCTGGGATCCCAAAGGGAAAAAGGGAGATATGAACTATATGCTAACTCTAATGTGGAACGAATACTAGAGAAGCTCCCTCCAGCCCGCCAAGAGCGCTTTCGGCGGCAGAGAGACCACCGTGATCCCGACGGTCCAGAGCCATCCCTCCTAGACCTGGCCGACTTCCTCGCGAGAGAAGTCAGCAGCCTACGACTGGATACGTTCGTGTGGAGTGGACCAAGCCCAAGAGATGGACCTCGGAGACCTAATGATAACCGCCGGTCGGTGACCGTTATGCACCAAGCCGAATCAGTACCGCAGCACAAGAACCACAACACCCCCTCGACGAAAGAGGAGTGGAAGATTGAATGCCAGTACTGTGAAGGGGAACATCGGCTGTATCAATGTGACAATTTCAAGAAGCTGACCACGGACGAGGTGAGTCAGTGGATCAAAGCCAACCGCCGCTGCTTCCGCTGCGCGCGCAGCCATATGGCAGCTGAGTGCCGTTTAAGGAAGAAATGCAGCAAGTGCGACGGCGCCCACTTGGAGGTCCTGCATGACATCAACAAGCGTCCGCCAGGACAACAAAGTGGGCCCGTCACGGTGATGTATCAGGCCGAGGCGGTGGCACCAGTACCGAAGATCCACCAGACCGCCCCCTGGTGTACCGACTGCTACAGCAGACACTGGGAGTCACGGTGCTACTCGGACGACCGCGACTCGGCACCACCCCTGAAGATCCAAGGCAACCGACCAACAGGAGTGCTCCACATAGACCCCAAGCATAGCGGGACCCCCCGAGTGCTCATCAAAGTGGTCAGAGTGCTCCTGAGCTACGAGGACAAGGTCCTGGACACTTACGCCGTCCTAGACGATGGGTCTGAAAAGACTCTCCTCCTCGCATCCGCCGCAGCCCGGCTGGGTCTGCAGGGTGCCAAAGGAACAATGACAATCCGTACCATCAGAAGAGACCAGAAGACCATAAAGGGTGAAAATGTCTCCTTCAAGATAGCAGCGGTGGACCAGCCCGAGAAGCAGTATAGCATCACCAACGTCTTCACCAGCCACGACATAGGCCTGTCACAGTACACCTACCCCATCCCACAGCTGATGGCGAAGTACGAGCACCTACGCAGACTACCTATACCGCTCATCGACGGCGCCACACCGACCCTGCTCATAGGCTCCGACCACGCGGACCTCATTCTCCCAATTGAGGCGGCCCACATCGGACCCAAAGGATGCCCAGTCGCGGTTCAGACCCGACTGGGGTGGACGCTCCAAGGCCCCCTCTACGGACTTGACCGTAAACCCACGTCTACACGCTGCCTGCACACAAAGGTGAGCGACACAGGCCACTCTCTCGTACAGCCCGTTGAGAGGCTACTGACATTAGACGAGAGGCCTGTGAGAGAACCGTGGGCCCAAGAAGAGGGAGTTCCGAACTCCACCCCCCTCAGCTGCGCTCCAAGCGACGTAGCTGACCTCGAGCCCAGCACCCCACACGACTTCTTGATGGGGCGGCCGGAACCGGCCCCTCCTCAGATGGGGTACAGACCAAACAAGAGGAACAGACGGAGGATGTGGAGACACAGCCAAGCACAGATCAACCAGTCTCGGGCCCGCTTCCTCCTAAGCCCCCTACCATCCCTTCCAGCCCGTCAGAAGCGGGTCAAGGACAGGGACAACTTACAAGTGGACACAATCGTCATGATCATGGACCAGTCACTACCCCGAGCTGCGTGGCCAGCCGGCCGCGTAAGCAAAGTGATCACTGGTGCCGACGGAAAGGTCAGAGCGGCAGAAGTTCTTGTCCAGGGACGGACATACACCCGACCCGTGGCGAGGCTGATAGAGTTGCCAAGGCTCCCTGACTCCCTTGATGACGATCTTGACCCACTGACTTTGTGAATTGCCCTACTCCCCACAACAGACATTGAGTAGTTGACAAGACGGTTAATCTGTCTCTGCTTATCTAATTAGGTGCGGACTAATTAGGAGGCGGCTGTTACAAAGGGTCAGATTAAACCGAATATATATATTTATTGCTTGAGATCCCTTGTATAATATTTTTATATCGTTTGATATCCCTTGTATATTCTTTGTATATATACACGGAATGTCCCTTTACCTAGGTACAGACCAGACCATAATACTCGTTCTCCTATTGGACAGCGACCCCTAGGCGCCAACGGCCATACCCCCAATGACAAGTTCAAAGCCACCACCAAGGCATGTCTCAACATGTCCAGGTTTGCGCAGTAATACGAGACAGAACTGAGGTTGGCACTAGATTATTCACCTTACGTATAAATACGTCGCAGGTGGATACAGCAGTAGCCTTATCCCAAAGTTGAAGCCTTCACCACGAGTCAACGACCAAGTGAAGTGAGCAACCTTGCGTCTAAATAGAGCACTTATAATATGTGCGAATAGGATAGTAAAAGTGTCATAGTTTAGTGAAATAACGTCAAGTTCGACCTAGTTAATGTGAAGTATAGTGCACAGGAGAATCTACACCGGCGAATGCAGAGCCTTTTCCGGCTGGATTATATTGCTTTGGTACTGTGGCTGCTGGAGCAGAGAACCGTCTACCCCACTGCTGTGTGGGATCTACCCTGTGAGGAGCACCATCGAGCCCGCCTCTAGGACCACAGAGGCTGGCTAGCTTTCATCCATGCTGTCGAGCATACTGGATTATAGCTGTTGCTTTTGTCTGCCGATCAAGGGAGTAATGTACCGCCTCCCGTAGCTGGAGCTTCTTTATTCCTTGTTGACCCAGACTTTGCTCCCGAACATTCCTCTACCCTGCTGGCTTACAACCGGAGGGAACCCCTTAGTGTCTCCAGCTGACTACTAGTGTGCCTTATGTAATTATTATGCTACAGGTGGCGTCAGTTATACCCATCTTACTATGCTCATGGACTTACGCTCTTGACCTACTTAAGTGTTCTTCGCCTTACAAGCGCAATCATAATTCTCAATCTGTAACCTACCGTTGCTTGCTTAATAATAATAAAACCCTCCAAATAGAACTTTAGGTGTCATTGTCGTATTCTTGTGTGGGTGTTCACCAGATATATCATGTACTGTATGGCCAGTAATTAAAGTACATAACTAAGTAGTGGTTTAATAATACCATACTCTCAATACAGTCAGGGAATTGTACCCCTCAGTTACACACACAATTAGCACAACCACACACACAATTATCAGAACACATCAGATCCTTTGCTAAATTAAACACTTGTCAAAACCATACACTAATTTATAAAAACTACATTTTGTTACCATATGAAACACACGTTTCATATGACTTAATTCTGTTTGAACCAGTTACACACACTGCTGTGCTTAACCTAAAACACATTTAGCAATTCTACTTCTCAGTGATTAGAATACTGTAAGTGAAGTACGCAGAGAATGTGCAAATATACAATAAATTCACCAAACACTACACAAGACCAATGCTGTGATGAAAATATAATTTATTTATCTACATATACCCAAATCAATGATGCAGACTGATGAAAATATAAATGTTCTCTCCATATAACCAAATCAGTCAACATTTCAACATGGAGAATCACAACAATACATGTCCCAGTTTTCATGCTACTATGTGCATAACACTGTAAGCTCAGCAAATATCAGATACACATAAAATACTGTATCCAGTACAGGTTAAAATTACAGTAAAACAAAAAAATTATTGAAAAAATTTAAACAGAAAATACTAGACATTATCTCTTTGCCTAGCTGGATCTGGCAAGATAATCTTTTGTTGTGATTCTCCATGTTGACTGATTTGGGAAAATGGGAGAAAATGTATATTTTCATCAGTCTGCATCATTGGTTGTCTTGTGTAGTGTTTGGTGGATGTATTGTATATAGGGATGTCCGATATTATCGGCCTACCGATATTATCGGCCGATATCGGCATTAAAATGTGATATCGGAAAATATCGGTATCGGTTTTCAAAAAAAAACATTTCTATAACCTTTATTTACCCAGGCAAGCAAGTAAGAACAAATTCTGATTTTATTTATTGTCAAAAGTATGCATAATGTTTTGTTAATTCCACAACAAGAGATATGTAATGTTAATTACCTGAAATTATTCCATTTTTGGGGGGGGAACCCTGCATATATCGGTATCGGTTGATATCGGTTGATATCGGTATCTGAAATTAAGAGTTGGACAATATCGGTATATCGGTATCGGTAAAAAAGCCAATATCAAGCATCCCTAATTGTATATTTTCACGTTCTCTGTGTACAGTACTTCACTCTCCTTCCATTTTGGTTGAAGACAGGTGAACTCACCTGCTGCATTTTTATAGTGCTTAAACCTGATTGGTGTATCTACAATTAAGCAATGGTATGTTTGTGCATCTGATGGTTGTGTTTAACCAATTGGCTCATATCTGTGGTAATTTGACATTCTGTGTCTAATGTAATGCAAGTGTGTTTAGTGTTTTGCAAATCACTGTGTGTATTGTTTTGCAAAAAGTGTGAGGCTGACATTGTAGACGTGCAAATCTGGGCCTATATTTTGCTCCTTGAGTGTAAGGTTTTGATAATTGTGTAATACTTTTGATTTGAGTGTTTATGCAATTGAAGAAAACTGTAAAGACTAGAGATGAACTGTTTATTTCTTTTGTACAGTACATAGGCTGTGCATATGTTTGTTTGTTTGTTTATTTGCTTATGTGTATGATTCTTAACTGTTTTTATTTTGTTATTGGTGTATGTGTATGTATGTACAGTATATGTATATATATTATATATATGTATATATATGTGTATATATGTATATTTGTACTCCTGTTGGGGCTTCTTGGACCAGATCAATGTTTTATCTGGCTAAATAAAGGTTAAATAAATAAATAATAAACTGATGATTTGGTCCTGTTAACTTTGAATTTTCTATGGGGACTGCCCAGATCCCTCTCATGGACCTGGACCTCACTTTGAGAACCTCTAATGATTCTAGTTATTCAGTATTCATCTCTAATTACTCTAAAATTGCTGAAGCCCCCAATGTTTTCTAACCCTAAAAATGCCCCTGCTGTGTTTACTAATGTATACTGTATTGTATTCCTTTGTAGACAACCACACACATGCAAATTCCCAAATACAACCATTAACTGCAGCACGCCTCTGTGTGATTTTTTAATCGGAGTCACAACCCCATAGTGTCCGCCAGCTCTATCAAACGCACCCTGTGGAGGCCCTAGCCCTCCGTTTCACAAATCAAATCAAAATCCTAAATGCAGTGCTGGAAAGTAACAAGTATTTGTACTTGAACACTGTATATAAGTAAATCGAGGTACTTTACTACAGTATTTAAGATTTTAGGGACATTTGTACTTTACTCCAAAAGTATATTTATATAAAGTATAATTATAATTCAAGTAGCCTCACAGGATCCCTGTTCCTTCTCTGGTTGTAGCCCATTCAGTGGTCTGTGCATGATTTCGAGTTCCCCCTAGTGGTAGTGCTAGTGACCAGCGGTCCATGGACAGACCACTGAATGGGCTACAACCAGGGCCGTTTCTAGCTTTTTGGGGGCCCTATGCAAAAAAAATGTTGGGGGCCCCTATTTTGTGAAACTATGGTGGGGGGGATTCCAAACCCTTTAACCTCTTAAGCCCAAGCGGTGCGGTACTGGTATGAGATTGATATCATGCCATAAATCCATCTCTACAGAATGTATGAATTAATGTTGCGTTTTCTTTTCTCTAATGTAGCCAAGAGTAAATACCCTAACCCTGTCAAAACAGCAGTCAAAGTGTATATTTTCAGCACTACATTTGTTTACCAATGATTTTAAATGTTATAAGTGAAATATGAGTTTATAGATATCTCAGCGCATGGAGTCGGAAAAAGGCGTTTATTGGCACAATGATTTGGCGCAACCTAACTTGAGTGTAGTCTTTTGAGAGAAAAGACCCAGGCATAATAAAAAAAAACTACACTTCCCAGCTCACGCCAGCCCCCGTCAATAAAAAAAATTGTTTTTTCTTTCTCTTTTTTTTCAAGATCATATCTCACGGGTGGAACAAACCTGAATGGTATTGCCATAAAATAGAACACAGTTCGTTTCTCTACCTTTCTGTGAACGTCTAGCAAAAAAACGGCATTGCAATCTGATGAAAAATGGCAGAGAAATGTACATTATAAAAAAGTAACTGTACTTACAGTAGATTTCATTCACGGTTTTTGCTGCCCTGTCAGGGGCGCCTAGTGGTACTAAATCCAGATTGAACTCTGCCATTGGAAAGGGGAGATTTGGCCCGATACATAGATGTGTGACCTGGCCATAATAAGGTAATTTATAGGCCTGATATTCTATATTCTATAATCATATTTTAAATTGCATGTGTCCGGATGGCAGAATTCAGTACTGTATCTACAAAACCTCCTGTTAATCATCTGCCCTTTATTCATTTGCTTAGATTTTTTGTACACGTGATCTCAAGAAGGTGCTGAATTTGTCCTATCTGGTCAATTTTAGCATGGTGTTATTCACTGTCAAAGATGATTTTTATTTTTTATTTTTTTACGTGTATGCTCCTTTGGTTCATTACAATTTACTCAAGCCTATACAGACACAATATTTTTTACACTGGGAATAGATCCATAGATGTCCCTAGATACCAAGAACATGCAAATGAACCTTGTAGAAGTGGAGCTTAAGGCTTAAGGCACTCCCATAGTCCAGCAGACTGTACACAGAGCAGACTCCGCGGATGTCCGCGCGGCTCTTTGAGCTTTCATAGTCGAGCAGATCTCAGCGGACGTCCGCGGTCTATTTCCTACATTTCTCGCACGAGTTTTACTACATTTCCCACAATTCTGTCTGTTCTACTGTACTGGCAGATCAGAGGGAACATTATCAGCGGGAGAGAGAGAGAGAGAGAGAGAGAGAGAGAGAGAGAGAGAGAGAGAGAGAGAGAGAGAGAGAGAGAGAGAGAGAGAGAGAGAGAGAGAGAGAGAAGAGAGAAGAGAGAGAGAGAGAGCGCGCTTCACAGGCTCATCTCTCTCCTCGCGCCACCAATCGCTCGCGCAGTGTCACATTTAATGCAGTTCGATGTCAACCAAAACGCCGAGCAGCGTTTTGTGTGACACCAAGTCAGCGGCGCGGATGTCCGCGCCTCAGAAAATAGGAGCGTCGCACCTGTGGGTCTGCTGTCCGCTGAGATCAAAGCTCAAGAGTCCGCGCGGACGTCCGCGGAGTCTGCTCTGTGTACAGTCTGCTGGACTATGGGAGCGCCTTTAAGGTGGGCATGCATTTAACATTTAAGTGCACTTTAAGAGGAAAAGAGGCTAGATCAGTGATTCAAATTAAAATCAAGCATCTCAAGTTGATAGTAAATAGGAAACACTGGGTTCCGGTTCCGGGTCGCGGATGGAGTAGTCGCTCTTCACCACGATGTAACTCCTGTACTTTTACATTTTGCGCTAAAAGCCTCTTTTTATACTTTCAATTCAGTTAAACTATTTTGACACTCTTTATATTTCTACCTATTCCATTTTGGCTGCAATAAGCATAATGGCTTCGAAATCATCAAGAAAGGAAACCAAGAAGGATTGATGCTCCTGCTGATATAGCGGCCATTGCTAAGCTAATAGAAGAGCTCAAACAATCTCTTACCCTCGAATTCAGAGCGTCTGCCGCCTCGCTTGAATCCAAACTCGACAGCCTCTGTGCTTTATGTCGCTGCAGAGGGTATCTTAGTCTATTTTAGTCCACCTGATGCTATCACTGGCCGGGAGTCGACCCCTTACATTTATTATATGATTTGTAAAGCTGTATCTGAGCCGTGTTCTTGTTGTCTGTATGCCTGTCTGTCTTTCTGTCATGTCTATTCTACTCGATGCTGTCACTGTATGGGAGTTGACCCCTTAAAGGTCACTCCTGGGCCCTATTCCCCATACCTGGTTCAACTAAGTCGATCAAAAGTCCCATTATCCAGATTCCATTAACCCGATGTTTGAATCCGCACTTTCCCTGTTCCTCGAACGCTGATTCAGTCTCGTTAATTCGAACCAGACTTGATACTCAGGATAATTGCGCGCGGCCGCCTCACCTGAAAAGACAGCAGGTGTCGATCGCAGAAATCCTGATTTTCTAACGGCATTGATTGATTGATTGATTGAAAACTTTATTAACAGATTGCAGAATGGGTACAATACAGTACGGCTCAATAGCCTCGCCGACAAGTTAAATGCATATCTATAGGCTAATTTTAAGTTCCTCATTACCAATCAATCAAATTATATTTCTTTAAATGTGCCGGCTGGCAGTAGGCTTAATGGAATGAATAATCGAATGAGATCTATTGCTAGCGAAAATAATTAGTTCAACTCTTTCAGAATAAGTAGATACAAACAAGCCCAAAGAGTATCTAATTGATACAAATTAATAGATACTTATGAGGATATCTGTACTGTATGTGCTCGGCTTAGGTATCATGTACTTTATATATAAATACATGCGGTTCCCAAAATGTTCAAGGCGTGGAGGGAGGCTATACAGTTTCACTATTAATCAGGTTTTAATCTGTTTTGGACATCATCCATACATGCATTTAATTGATTAACCTTTGGTTTATACCAGTGACACCAGTCATGTTAATCATCAGATAACAGTGCTTGAACAGATTGCATTTTCTCAAATTCATTAATGTCAACGGCTCATTCAATTTCTCAAATCCGTCAAACAGCGCATCTCATCAGACATTTTAATCCCAGTTACAATATCACAATAATGTGTGAGTGACAGTGATACAATTAAACAATCCACAGATTCAGATTCCTCGTAATTCATAATCCACAGCCCACGCATAAAGATGCTTCAATTTATGCTTGAATGAAACACAATCCGGGCGCTCCGTTAAGCAAATACATCCACAGCCGAGAATATGAAACTAATCAGAGCCAAACACCCGATAGGTTTCATTAATTAAAAATATCCCTGCGGGATTCACATTTGCAATGCTCCGCCTTATTAAAATAACCACTTGTGTGTCGCGACATTATTTAGGACAAAGTAAATCTATAGCTGAATATGATTTATTATCAGCATTTTAGGTCTATTATTTTACATTTCAAAAGCCCCCTCTAGAAAAACGAAGCACAAAAACATAATTCAGAATGGTATAATGGGATCTAGACTGTGAGAATTATTTCAGGAAGGGAGCTGCATTTCTTTGCGAGGGCGTGGCCATGCAGGTTATCGAGCTAACTGAACTAAACCCTGCTCTGGAGCAGGTTCAAACTTTCTGATATGTTGCCATAGCGATTTAGAAAATCCGACGTCGGGGAACGGAAAGGTCTGGCTTAAGTCAAGCTATGCTGAAAATTATCCGGCTAACTTTGTTAGCCAGGTACGAGGAACAGGGCCCTGGAGTTTCTCCCGGTATCTGTGACGGCCGCTATCCTGTTGTGCGGGGCCTCCAGCCCCAGCCAGCTGCACGTCACCTCCCGGACCCCGCCGTCTTCCCACCGTCTGCCATGTTCTCGGTTGGTGGACGTGACCAACACCAGTGAGACCTCCACCCTGACTGTGGACCCAGTGAGCCGTGCCTCCTCCAGTTTCTCCCAAAGCGCTCTCCTCAGTCAGACCTCCTCTGACGCCAGCAAGGTGCTCAGTCGAGGCCCAGGCATCAGCAAGGCCTTTGTGGGGCAAAAAAAAAATGGGGGTTTGAAAATGCAACTACATTTTTGTTAGTAAGCTTCTTATGTTTAAAAAATATTTATTAACTCATTCCCCGCCAACAACGTTTATATACGTTATTGGGCGCCATCCTTTGAAAGCCAACCACGTACTATATACGTTATTTGATAGTATATCGATTTAAATATTCTATTCAATGTCAGGGACCCATATGTTGCCGTTAGAAGGCATACTGCGGCCACGATGCTGTAGTACCGGCTAGATCCACCCAGGTGGCAGTATCGAGAGTGCAGTAAACCCTGTTCCAGACCCTGTGTCACACTCAAATGTCACCGGGTGCACTTTTCTAGTACAGGGAAACCTAGGGCTTCACTCGATCGCATTGAATCGTTTTTGGGACCCCCGATCCATATGTTGTGGTGGGTTATGTTGTGGACCAAATGGACATCGGATGGACCAGATGGCGATCAAACAATTGGAATATTATTTTTGGAATACTCCCGATCACAGGTAAGGACTATCTGACGTCAATTCTGGCTTGATTGATAATCAGAAACGACCCCCCCCCCTTTCATGCATTCATGATGAAACATAATACCTATTATAAACATTTGATTTGGGAATAGTAGCGTGTCCAGGCAAGAACCGGCAATGCTTATAGTAGGATTCACGTTTTAGGCTATAACTCAGCCTTTCGGCAATTACCCCAGACCACTCTAAAACTATACTTATATTCACCACGGTATAACACGGGAACGTATGGATGAAAAAATTCCTTCTTTTTCACATATTGAACGATAGATAGTTAATGTCAAATGGGCCATAGTATTGTATCCATAGCTATAATATAGAATATAGTTATAGCGCTACAAACAAGGTGACGCACTCCTATCTTTTAAAGCGTGGCATTGCTACAACGGGACCCGTCTAATGGCTGGCGCCCAATGTGTTAAAGAAACGCCCACTTGTGGTCATAAGCGGTAGGCTATCTGTAAAACATTTTAAGCTGATGATTTGTTACATCCCTACAGGATATATATATATATATATATATTAGAGGTGGGCATAGATTAATTTTTTTAATCTAGATTAATCTATCTGCAATCCTGGATTTAATCTAGATTAATCTAGATTAGAATGGCAAAAAAAAAAAAAAAAAAAACCTGCCGAAGGCATTCAAAATATGTGTGTTCTACCCAAATAATGACCAGAAGTAAGTCCTTACTTTTTCTTTCCTCCTTATGTTTCTCAGGCCAGGTGGCCCATTACACCATGAGCCCATCTCCCGTTTCCAAAATGCATTACAGACTGTTTGAAAAAGCTGTTTTGCTATGATAATTGGTAATGAAATATCAAAATAATGTTCAATAAGATGTACTTGTGTTTAATAAGTTGTTTTATTCAGAAGTTAACACAAATAAATAATATTACCAGTACAGTACAGTATCTAGCACTCTCAGGAGCAAAACAGAAAGAATCATTTCAAACTTGAACTATGTGACATGGCTTGAATCAACTGCTCCAGTGGAGTTGCTCAGTGGCCAATGGTGTCAACTGTGGTTGTACTGGGCAGCTCCCAGGTGTGAATGGAACTGTGTGAATGTGAAGCAGGGCGTTCCTGAAAAAGAGCATCTGTGCTCAGCGAACCTACCCTGGGTAAATAAAAGTAAAAAAAAAAAAATGTAAAAAAAAAAAAAAAAAAAAAAAAATTTAGATTAATGCGTTAATTATATTATCGCGCGACACTAGTATAGCGTTAACGCAGCACGTTAACGCCGTTAACGGCCCAGCTCTAATATATATATCCCTGAGTATTGAACATTCCCTTTTTTGTACGAGAGCCTGGATCATGTTTTGACCTTGGACTGTACTTTGACGACTCTTTTGCCTACCGGAACTGTACTTTGGATCAATAAATCTCAACTGTTTATTGAAATTGCACGTTTAGGTCAGTGTCAAGCCTGAACACCACTGGGCTTGTCACACATGGTGGAGGAGCGGACGACATAGTGGTGGTGGGGCTGATCTCGGACATCGACAAGAAGGCCTACCGGGAGGAGGTTGAGGTACTGGAACGCTGGTGCCAGGACAACAGCCTGCTCCTGAACATTGGTAAAACCTAGGAGCTGATCGTGGATTTTAGGAGAAGACCAGTGTTGGGCAAGTTACTTTAAAAAAGTAACTAGTTACAGTTACTAGTTACTTCTTCCAAAAAGTTACTAAATTACTTACTCAGTTACAAATTATAAAAGTAACTAGTTACTTCAGAAAGTAACTATTGCGTTACTTTCAAGATTTTTTTTTACATAAACAACATACACAAATCTAAACTATTTTAATGTTGCTGTGGGACAAAGTGAGACTAGCCTCCAATCAAATGCCATGTAGGCTATGTAGATATTATAATTACTATGTTTATATAGTGGATCATACAAATACAAACAGAATAGATGTTTTGGAACTTTTGATATGTATTGCCCCTCAACAGGCCACAACTGGGCAACATTAAATTATGCTTGTTAAGCACTATACCAAAAATAAATAACAAATATATACTGATTGATTGAACATTTTAATTAACAGATTTCAGAATGGGTACAATACAGTACGGCTCAATACACACAATTGTTAAGGGGATGCAGACCAGAGAAAGAGTTTAGTCTTGTTTACATCAGGGTCCCCCATTTTCAATTCATGACATTTATGACGAAAGTCTTTCTCTGGTCTGCATCCCCTTAACAATTGTATGTATTGAGCTGTACTGTACTGTACCCATTCTGCAATCTGTTAATAAACTTTTCAATCAATCAATCAATGACATACACAACATACAGATATAAGAAGCTAATCGAATCATCTAAACTAATCTAATCATTACATTTAAGACATGCATGACATACAGAGATATATCTCTGAGCAGCTGAAGCCTGTGCTATTAAACCAGGAAGTGCAGCACTGTTGATAAGGCTGTCAGCACTGCAGTATAGCCACTCAGTGCCCTGCGCTGCAAAGAGTGAACACAAAACGCTCATGGACCCGCGGTCTCATGTTGACATTGTGTTGTTCGTTGGATTCGTTTTTGAGCTCAAAACGTACACTACACGGACCGCGGTCTCATGCTGACTGATCAGTGATCGCTTGTCTTGTCGCGCTGTGTGTCAGACTCTGGATGCTTTAGACACCCGCCCACCTCCACCTCTGATTGGCTTACCATGACATTGTATTCAACCTCAGCCAATCGTCAGCATGTATGCTTGGCTCGCGCACTGTCCACTAAACAAGGAAGAACATTATTGCCTCTCGGCGCAGAGATATGTCTGATGAAAGAAACAGGTTCATTCATAGTAACGCGCCGCATTTTTTTGTAGTAACGGTAACGGCGTTATTAAGATTGGAAGAGTAATCCGTTAGATAATAATAATAATAACTTTATTTGTATAGCACTTTTCATACAGAGGTTGCAGTTCAAAGTGCTTCACAACAGTAAAAAATACAGGCATAAGCGAGCATAAAAAGATAGACGGGTAGAATCACAGTGTTTCACATTAGGATCTAGCATCCCAATAGGCTCTCCGCTTACAGTTTTCAGTAACACAAATAGTAAAAATAGTTTAAAATGATTCAGTTTAAAAATAGTCAAAAAATTATAAAATAGAACGGACATAAAAAATACAGGCATGAGCGAGCATAGCAAGATATGGCAAATCACAGTGTTTCACATTAGGATCTAGCATCCTAATAGGCTCTCTATTCAGTAATACTCCTGTAGTTCATGAACAAATAATCACAGTGTTTCACATTTGGATCTAGCAAATAATAAGAATAAAATGATTCAGTTTAAAAATAGTCATAAATAATCAGTGTTTCACATTTGGATCTAGCAAATAATAAGAATAGTTTAAAATGATTCAGTTTAAAAATAGTCATCAGTAAGAAGTAAAAAGTGCAATAACCGACACATGAATTTGATAGGCAGTGTAAAAGAGTAGGCAGGGTAAGAATAAATACAAGTTGTGTCAGGATATCCCTGATGTTTCCTCTTGCCACTAGGTGGTAGCAGATATCTATCAGTGAAATGCCTGAGCAAAGAGATAGGTTTTAAGCTGTCTTTTAAAGATGTCTAGCGAGTTGGCTTCCCTGATGTTTTGGGGTAGTTTGTTCCATAGTTTTGGGGCATAGTTGATAAAGGCTGCATTACCGATCCTCTTTTGACTGCTTCTGGGAGCCTCTAGTAGTCCAGCAGCTGATGATCGCAGTGTTCTTGCTGGTGTGTAATTTATTAGAGTGTTGGCGATGTAGCTAGGTCCCTGTCCATTTAGAGCTTTGTATGTAAGGAGAAGGACCTTAAAGTCAATTCTAAATGTTACAGGAAGCCAGTGTAAAGCGGCTAGGACTGGACTAATGTGCTCTCTCCTTTTGGTTCTAGTTAGCAGTCGGGCTGCAGAGTTTTGGATTAGCTGAAGCCTCTCTGTGGTTTTCTTAGGGAGACCTGTGAAAAGTGCATTACAGTAGTCTAACCGGCTAGATATGAATGCATGAATTAGCTTCTCAGCATCGTTCTGATTAATAAATGGTCGTACTTTTGCTATATTTCTGAGATGGAAGAACGATGTTTTCGTCACTTTGCTAATATGAGAATTGAAGTTCAGTTCTGAATCTATGATAACCCCAAGACTAGTGACCTCAGATTTGATCCAAGGGGTTAGTCCCCCCAGGTTCTTTATTAATGTTTCTTTTTTAGTTTTGGAGCCGATAATTAGAATTTCAGTTTTGTTCTCGTTTAGTTTCAGGAAGTTCTTACTCATCCATTTATTTATTGCCAGTAAGCAGTCTGTAATGGAGCTAATCGCTGTATCATTTGGTTCAGCAGATATGTACAGTTGTGTATCATCCGCATAGCTATGGAAATCTACATTATGTTCTCTGATGATATCACCCAGCGGTAACATGTAAAGGGAGAAGAGTAAAGGACCTAAGCAACTCCCTTGTGCAACTCCATAGTTGTTGTCGTATATATCAGACATGTGATCTCCTAGTTTAACATAGAATTTCCTCCCTCTGATGTATGTTTTAAACCAGCCCAGCACATGGTCTGAGAAACCGACATGGTTTTCAAGACGATCGATTAGAATATCGTGATCGATTGTATCAAATGCTGCACTGAGATCTAACAGGATAAGGATGGAGATCTTATTCTCGTCAGAGTTTAGTCTGAGGTCACTGATTATTTTGGTGAGGGCAGTTTCAGTGCTGTGATATTTTCTGAATCCTGACTGAAATTCTTCTAAGATGTTGTTTTCTTCAAGAAAGGAATTTATTTGAACTGAAACTATCTTTTCAAGTACTTTACTAATGAATGGTAGGTTGGATATTGGACGATAATTTGCCATTTCATTACTATCCAAGTTAGGTTTTTTTAGTAATGGCTTTACAACTGCTGTTTTAAAGGCATCCGGGAAAATACCAGTCCTAAGGGAAGTGTTTATGATATCTAGCACAGGGCTTGAAACACTATTAAATACCCGTTTGAAGAAAGCTGTAGGTATAGGGTCAATGTCTGAGGTGGAGGAGTTACATTCTGAGACAGTTTTGCAGAGTACATCTAATGTGATGCATGTGAAACTTCTCATGGTTACATTGCACGGTTTGCCGCAATCAACTGTATTTCCATCATGAGTAATGCTGGCCCTGATCAAGGTTATTTTGTTGTTAAAGAATAGTGCAAGTTCTTCACACTTAACCGTTGATGACTGAGGAGGTGTAGGGGCAGTGTTGAGTAGTACATTAATAGTGGAAAAGAGGATTCTGGAGTTTCCAGCATTTTCTGTAATGATTTTAGAGAAGTAATCTTTCCTTGCTAAGCGGATGGTTTTATTATAAGCAGTTAAAGCATCTTTGTATATATCACAGCATATGGTGGTTTTTGTTTTTCTCCATTTTCGCTCCGCTGCACGACATTTCCTTTTTTCTTTGTTGACCGTATTATAGTTTAACCAGGGCGAGGCTCTAGTTTTCTTCTTTTTCGTTTTTAATGGGGCGACAGAATTTAATATAGATGACATTGCATCATTGAGATTTTCTACCATTTCATTTAGAGAGCTGTCATGATTGTGTGGTTCATGTAGTCTGATAAGATCAATGAACTTTGATTCAGCTTTGTCGTTTAGGAGTCTCTTTTTAACTATGATTTCTTTTTTTGTTTTAGTAAGGGTTATTTGAGTATCAAAAAATATACAGTGATGGTCGGAGAGAGGTAATTCAGTTATTGAGATATTTGTTATGCTTAGCCCAGTTGTTGTTATAACTAAGTCTAGTGTATTCCCAAGCCGGTGAGTTGCATTTGTTATATGTTGTATTAGGTCAAAGCTATCCAGTAGATTTTTTAGTTCCATAGTTTTGGAGTCTGTTTTCTTATTAAAATGGATGTTCAGGTCTCCATTTAGGATCACCTTATCATATCCGGTAACACATAGTGAGATCAGTTCAGAGAGCTCCTGTATAAATATTGGTGAGTGTCTAGGCGGGCGGTATATTGTGACAATAATAGTTGATTCTGTTTTTAGTTCAATGGCAAGATATTCCATTGACATGAACTCGCCTAGTTCTGTGATTCTAAACAAGAGTTTTGAGGAGAAGATTGCTGCAACTCCTCCGCCCCTTTTATTTTTTCTGGGTATTTGAAAAAAGTTATAGTCTGGTGGACAAGCTTCTATCATTATTGATGTAGCTGTGTCATTATTTAGCCATGTCTCTACTAGGCAGATGCAATCTAAGTTATTTTCTTTAATCAGATCATTTACTAAGAATGTTTTATTATTCAGTGATCTGACATTTAGGAAAGCTAATTTTATTTGTTGGACTTCTTTAGAGGAGGTCTGCTTTGGTTTGACCGTGATGGCCCTGAGGTTAATAGCAGGTAAACGCATTGGTGGCGTATATTTTTCACCATGCCATTGGCTAGTTATGATTACTTGTATGTTTTTAGAGATGGCATGGTAATTGTGCTATACTGTACCGTACTGACTGCACTGTGCTTTCGGGGACATTTGATCAGACGAGATGACCTTGTGTGATATGGGGACGGGGGACGGGGACGGGACGTCTTGTGCTGTACTTCGTGGTGAGATTGTGTCCTTCATGACTATCTCTCGTGCTGGTGTGAGCTTAATATTCTTGGAGGCCATCAAGGCATGACGCATGTTTGCTGATAGGAGCTTTGAACCTAAGCGATTTGGGAAGAAGCCATTTCTTTGAAAACGTTCTGGGTTATTCCAGAAAACATTGAAGTTGTCAATGAATTTCAGGCCGTGTACGAGACATGCAGCCCCTAACCATGAATTAAAATTTAGGAGTCGACTGAATGCTTCCTGTCCTCTGCGAAAGCATGCAATTGGTCCACTGATGGACACATCAGTGTTTGTGTACACAGACTGATGTTTGTCTAGTGTGTTCATTAAACGTGTGAAATCGTCTTTCAAAGTCTCTGTGCCAGTCTTCTTTCGCAGGATGTCAAACGATCCAGAGTGAATGACAATTTTTGTTATTCCTGGTCTGATTAGTGTTGGAAGTTTTTCGGCTAGCTCTTTCACAGTTGTATTGTCTAGACAGATATTTTCTGTGTTTGCCATCTCCACATACCTTGTTATGGAATCTCCAATCAGTATGCAGTCTATTTTCTGTGTGAGGTTAGCATTTTTCTTTCCAACAGTTTTGGGGCCGTTTGTTTTTGGGCTAGGCCTAGTCTGCCGGTTCTTTCCACAGTCCTGTGGCCTTGGTGAAGCCTCGTTAGCCTTCATGTTAACGCTGGTCCCGTACCTTCGGCGTTGGCTACCGCGACGTTCTCGGCGCATGATAGTCTCTTCGCTGTTAGCCGTTCGCTCGGTCTGGGTCGTGTTTGCCAGCCGTGTCGCTAGTGGCTCTGTTTTCCTCGTCGTCTCGTCGTTAGCGTGTGCTTCGCTAGCATTAGCGTGAGCTCCGGCATGCCAGCTGTTTGCTTCGCTAGTGTTAGCGTGAGCTCCGGTATTCTTGCTATTAGCGTCGTTAGCGTGAGCTCCGTTACGCTCGCTGTTTTCTTCGTTAGCGTTGTTAGCTACGCTTCTATGTCTCTTTGCCTTGGGTGTTGATATGCGTGTTTCGGAGAGTAGGTTGAAACTATTTCCTGGCGGTACCGGGGGTGAGGTCCTGGATAGTTTATTTCTCCTTTTATCCTTGTCGGTGATCCACTGCTTTGGTCTAGCTCCTTGGTTGTGCCAAGGACCGTCTTTTGGGTGGTGCTGTTCTGTAGTTACTAGCATAGGCCAGTTCTCAATCATGGTATTGTTGGCTATATTTGTAGTAGCTTCATAAACAGAGTCAATGAGTTGCTCATCCTGCTGTATTTGGTACAGGGTAGAAACCCGAGCCTCCAGCTCTACAATCCTCTTTCTCATCTCCAAGCAATTAGTACATTCTGTGGGAGAGCCGAGTCCCGGCATCTTCCTTTATTTCTTTTCAGGTTAGGCTAAGCTGAAGCTAAGCTAGGTACTTAGCTGGTGGTGGTGGTGGTGATGATGATGATGATGGTGGTGGTGGTGGTGATGGTGGTGGTGGTGGTGGTGGTAGATTACTCGTTACTGAAAAAACGAACGCCGTTAGTAACGAAGTTACTTATAGTGCCGTTATTCCCATCACTGGAGAAGACAGCAGGGGACATACACACCACTGAGGATAAACGGGGCTACCGTGGACAGGGTGAGCAGTTTCAAGTATCTGGGGGTCCACATATCAAAGGATCTGACATGGTCAACACACATAGACTCAGTCATAAAAAAGGCGAAGCAGCGCCTCTACCACCTGAGACAGTTAAGGAAGTTCAGAGTATCTGGGAAGTCCTTCTACTCTGCTGTAAAGAGCATCTTGACTGGAAACATCACTGCCTGGTATGGAAACAGCACGCTCAGCCGAGCGTACCACGGGTATTGCACTACCACCCCTGCAGGTCCTATATAACAAGAGGTGCAAATCCAGAGCCTGCAGAATAATGAAAGACCCTCACCACCCCAACAACAGCCTGTTCAAGCTGCTGTGGTCAGGCAAACGCCTGCGAACACCAGCAACTAGCACAGAGAGACTTCGGCTCAACTTCTTCCCCCAGGCCATCAGAGCCTTGAACACTGAACTCTCCACACACAAGCACACATGAGCACACACACAACACACACACTGTACACGGTCACACACTAGCAGCCACTTTAACATGAGCACACACACACTCATGCTGAAAGGAAAGGTCACTTTAAGAATAGTATAACTTGAGATTGTATAATATAGCATTGTATAGCAGTGTACATAAAGACCCAGTGCCTCATCCGTAGCTAACAGTGTATTGCACTACCACAGGATCTAGCATGTCCTACCATGCTCTGTAAAAACTCATGTACTACATATACCGATATGCCCTACTTTGATTACTTGTATTATTGCACAATGTCGTTCTATTGGATTCTTATTATATTATTATTATTGTATTATGCACAATCATAATACCCCCGCATTTCATTGTATACTTGTATGCCGTGACAAATAAAACTCTTGACTTGACTTGGCTATTAGCTGAGCCCAAGAACATTTCACCAATCGAACGAATGGCAATGGATAGGTTTTTACGTGCCCTCCCAGCTGACGCACGTAAAACCATTAGCCAAACAAAAGCCAAATGTTTTGATGAGGTCGTAGAAGGAATGGAGGTTTATCAAGCATCTGAAGAAATAGCATCCCAAAAACCGGTCCCCCCAACCGGCTGAAAGAGAAAGTTAAGAGTCCCGAAGCACCCCGCTACCTCAACCCCGCCCCATACACCGACAACCTGTAGTGTATAATGAACGAAGACGATGTTTCAATTGTGACACTACCACGCTGTTAGACTCAGGAAGCACCGTGACGCTCGTAAAACCGGAGTTTGTGTACGGTCCACTCGAAAAGTTGGAGTCACATGTGTACATGGTGAAACTAGACAATATCCGACCGCCACACTCTAACTAACATCCACCCGGGGAAAATGTACAACGACAGCGGGCGTAGTAGAGAACCTACCGGTCTCAGTATTAATTGGTACCGATTGTGCACTGTTCCGGGCGCTATGGGAGAGTTTGGCGGCCGAACGACGTCTCTCCCCCAGAATCTTGACCACCACCGCACCGACCAGAGCCCGGGCACGAAGAACCCGGATGTGCATGTTGCATGAGGTGGATCCCCAGGCTACTACCGACCCCCTGCCAGAGGGAGATGACGATGAAGAGGAGGAGCCCGACACTGGCCCAGCGGAGAACGACGCTCCACCAGTCGACAACGGAGGGAAGGAGCAACCACTCCACGAGGAGGACGAGACAGTCTGGGGAGACCTTTTCCCTGGCAATCCGAACGACGAAACCCCGCCCTTACCACCACAACTTACTGGACGATTCGGCACCGCCCAGCTGGAGGATGAAAACCTGGCCCCAGCACTACGACAGGTAGCTGTGGTCGATGGTAAGAAGATGGAGGGGGTAGGAGAATACATTTTTCCACATTTTTCCATCAAAAATACATTGTTATATCAAGTTGTGAAAAAAGGGGGGATAATTCAAGTGTTGTTGTTGGTACCCCGACCACACATAAACACAGTTTTATGACTAGCACACTCATACTTGCTAGGGGCTCACTTGGGGGTCGAGAAAACTTTAGACCGGATCAAGGCCAGATTTTCCTGGCCGGGGATGAAAAGAGCTGTGGAGGATTACTGTCGGTCCTGCCCCGAATGTCAGCTGGTAGCTCCACGACCGACTGTGCGTTTGTGTTATGTTGTCATTGACATTCTTTAGGCTCGATGTCGAGTCAATGCAACACAACAAGGAGACGGCAGTCAAAGTAGTTTATAAGAAATATTTAATGAAATAATTACCATGGATTGAAATGAAGAATAAACTAAAGTAACGACAGACAAGAACACATACTACACAGACAGGATCAGCACCAGACTAAAGGGAAGACAGAATACTTATACATGAGGGGATGACGAGACAAGACACACCGTTTATATGAGTACTGGCTGAGCGTCCTGCTCTTCGCCATCGAGATATACCTCATCTCCAGTACCTAGTGTACTCCATCAACGAATAAAAACAAATACACCCAGCACCTGCCAGGCCCCGCCCTAGTGACGTACTATATAGCACTAGGCGTGGTCACCACTCGCTCTTCCTCGGAAAAAAACGTTTCCAAAGAAAAGTTTCCCCAAGGGACCTCATGGCAAGCTAAGAGCAGGACGCTCAGCCAGTACTCATATAACTCATATCGTTATATTAGTCGTACTGGCGAATCGCGTCCTGCTCTTCGCCATCGAGATATGGGGACAGAGCAGACGCGAGGACCGACAAATGCCCCCCCTGAGGACCCGAAAGCCCACATCAGGGGGGAGGGGAGTCCCGTCACCCCATCCTTCCTAATGAAGAGGGGGCGGCAGTCAACTCCACCCGAGTGCGAACAAGAGGGAACTAGAACCTCTTGAACGCACAGCACAGGCGGAACCACGTGTGACACAACACATTGTGGCCCACACCCACACACCCCTGCTACCCCACCAAAGGACGGGAAGCAGGAGAGGTCCCAGACCTCAGAACCGCCTGGGAGACAGAACCCCCGGTCATGTCCATGAGGTAAAACCTTACGAAGGGACCCGGTGAGGACCATGAAGCCGCAGCACAAATGTCCTCCACCGAGGCCCCACCCAGCAGGGCGGCAGAGGCCGCCACCCCACGAGTGGAGTGCGCCCTGACGCCCCCAGGGGGAGCCAGCCCGGCCAACGTGTAGCAAAGGGCAATGCATTCGCACAACCAATGGCACAGGCGCTGTTTCGACAGTGCCTTACCAGCACGAGAGCCACCGTAACAGACAAAGAGCTGATCGGTAGCCCTGAGGAGTACGGCTGAGGTAAATCCCCAAAGCTCGGACCGGACATGACAGGTGAAGGCCCGCCTCCCAGGGACGCGGGAAGTCCGCAGGAAGTGGGGGTGCTGAGATATAGATTGTTTTTGATTAAAAAAAAGAAAATTATATATAATATTTTCTTTTTTTTTATAAAATATATATATTATATAATTATACTTGTAGTTGTATTGTCTGCGAGACATCGCCACCACGCAACACGTCAAAATGCTGCTTGTTCACGCCAGGGATATATTCCTTTACTGCGAATTCAGCGTCCCAAAACTATTCCAGGCTGCGTCTATTTTTTTACCAACAGATTTCCAGTTAAGCGTTGACGCTCCCAGGCCGCGTCTATTCGAATCCCAACCGGTTCATGCGTCGGCTACACGCTGTTAATAACACTGCATTATCGAGACAGCGCCCCTATGAGGATCTGGCAATGAATTCCAAGAGTAGGGTAAATCCGCTCCGCTCTGTGACATTGAGTAGCCTCGGTTACAATGGAATAAAAGCCAAAACAACATTGCAGTTGCAGTTACACTCCCCGCCAGCAGGGGGTGCTGCAGCCCCCGCCGCACCCCTACTTGCCGCGTCCCTGCCGCCTCCAACTCACTAGCGCGAGGAGGCGGATGAAACGCCTGAACCATAATATCCCTGGAGCGGAAAGAACTCCGGATATTTTTTGGCACGAAGGCTGGATTAGGCCGCAGAGTGGCACCGCTATCGGAACGAATAGACAGGCATTCGGGCCGCACCGAGAGAGCACAAAGCTCACCCACGCGTTTAGCGGAGGTGATGGCCAGCAAGAACGCAGTCTTGAACGACAGCTGTTCCAACGGCGCTTGCTCAAGAGGCTCAAACGGGGCCAAGGACAACCGACCGAGGACCAATTGAAGATCCCAGCTCGGAGCCAGAGAGCGTTTCACCGGCTTAAGGCGTCGAACGCCAAGCAGGAAACGCTTCACAAGAGGGTGGCTGAACAATACAACACCCTCAAACCCCTCATGATAAGAGGATATAGCCGCCGCATATACCCTCACCGTCGAAGCCGACAGTCTATCAAGGAGAGACTGAAGGAAAATAAGGACAGCATCCAGGGGGCAGGACACCAGGTCCCTGCCCCCCGCCTTACACCACTCTTGGAACATACGCCACCTACCCACGTAAAGCGTGATAGTGGAGGGAGCGCGCACATTCCGGATGGTGTCAACCACAGAAGGGTCCATCCTCTCCAGACTCACCCTCTCACCAGCCAAACCATCAGAGGCTGGCTCAGCACCGGGGGCTGAAACAGCGACCTGTACGCTTGAGAGAGGGCCCTCGCCGACCAAGGAACAGGCCACGGCGGGGCTACCAGTAGCTGGATCAGGACCGGGAACCACACAGCTGTGCCCCGGTCCGGCGCAACCAGGATCACGGTCCTGTGCTCCCTCCGTACCCGCTCCAACAACTGACTCACCAGTTGTGTGGGGGGAAAGGCGTACAGAAGCCCGGGGGGCCAAGGGAGGATTGTCTTCCCGGCTGACCGAGAACCACAAGGGGCACTTGTGAGAGTGTCTGCTCGCAAACAGATCCACTGAAGCTTCCCCGAAGCGATCCAAGATCTGCCTGACTATGTCTTGGCGCAGTTCCCACTCGTCATGACGAGGACCGCCCCGTGACATCATATCCGCGCCCACATTCTCCTTGCCAGGGATGTGGAGCGCCCTCAGACTGCACAGCTTGCGAGATGCCCATAGCCAGAGTTTGACCGCCGCCCGGTGCAGACGGGTGAAGCGTATTCCACCCTTCCTGTTGATATACGCCGCTGCCGTCATACTGTCCGTTCTGACCAAAACGTGCTTGCCTACCACCAAGTGGGCGAGCCGTCTGAGGACCAGGAGGACCGCCCTCAATTCCAACACATTGATGTGCAGGGTAGACCGGGCAGCATGGATCGTCCAGCTGCCCCCCACTGCATCGGTCCGACACGTCCCTCCCCAACACGTAAGGGAAGCGTCGGTGAAGACCGTGACGTGTGAACGCCTGCTGCCCATGGGGACCCCATTGGTGAGGATACCAGGCCTCCTCCAATGGGCGAGATCCCCCCATATCGACAAAGGAACCGTCAACCGTTTCCATTTGTCCCTCACCGGGTCTATTCTCATACTGGAGAACCACCTCTGTATCCTCCTCATGAAGAGGAGGCCAAGAGGGACCACCGCGTAAGCAGATGCCATCATACCAAGCAGGCGCATCACTTGCAGCGCCGTGACGGAAACCCCTGAGAGCGTGGAGGATAGACACCCTCCGTTGCTCCGAGAGGGATACAATCATGGGTCTTGACCTCAGAGTCAAGCCCAAGTACTCCACCTGTTGACTGGGAATAGGCGTACTCTTCTTCCAGTTCACAGCAAAACCCAGCTTGGTGAGGAATTCCACCACCAGCCTGGTATGAGACCTGGCGACCTCCTCCGACCGGCTGAGGAGCAACATGTCGTCGAGATAGAATAGAATTCGTATTCCCTGACGACGTAGAGGCTCCAGCGCAGTCTCTACGCACTTGGTGAATGTGCGGGGAGCCGAACGGCAACCTCTGGTATTCGTACGCTATGCCCTGAAACAGGAACCGTAGGAACTTCCTGTGAGGAGGGAAAATTGGGATGTGAAAATACGCATCCTTCAGGTCTATGGAGGTGAACCAGTCTCCCACCCTGACAGCAAGTAGCAGGTGTTTGACGGTCAACATTCTGAATGGTCTCGCCACAATCAGACGATTGAACGAGGATAGATCCAGTATAGGTCTGACCCCTCCCGTTTTTTTTGGGCACCAGAAAATAACGGGAGTAGATGCCTGACATCGCGTCCTCTCTCGGGACCACGACTACGGCCTGCTTCGCCAACAGAGATTGGATCTCGTCGGCCAGAGCTGTCACTGCTGCTGACCCTGACAATAGGGTCTGCACCAAACCTGAGAACGGAGGGTGGGGTTGTGCGAACTGCAAAACAAGCCCCCGCCTCAACGTTCTCTCTACCCATCCCAACAAATGGCATTCTTGTCGCCATATGTGATAATAATCCCAGAGCGCACCCGCCGTCAACTGGCGCTGGGCCGTAAGGAACAGCAGATAGGTGGCCCGGTCTCTCCCGCTGTGCGTAGCCTCTGAACCCGCCAAAGCGGACAGGGCGTTCGCACCCAAGGGGGGACCCCGACAGAAAAGGCCGGTTTGATACGGGAGAAGCTGCCATCAAACTAGTTGACACACTCTCCCCCACTGAACACCCCTCCAGAGCATGCTGAGGAGTTGTTCCGCAGCCAGACATGCAAGGCGTGAGGACCCCATGGGTTCCTACACACCGTAGCCCTGCAGTGATATTGCTACCACCCAAATCACGCGCGCCTCTTCTTTGCAGACCACTGCCGATCTCGCGGGAGTGGGAGGCATCAACGTGATACCCCGCCTGGCGAAGGCGAGGTCGGGGTAACCCGTGCTGAGCATTCATACGAAGAGGCCTCGAGTCCCCCTGCTGACCACTGTAAATCGCTGGGCCGTAAGGAACAGCAGATAGGTGGCCCGGTCGTGACAGCACAACATTCTCACGGACAGACCCAGGCTCAGCCATCAACTGGGTGTCAGCCCCTGTCCCCATGAGAAGCGAAACGTGGGGCTGCATGCGCTTCAAAGAAGGTTTGCGGCCCGCAGCCAAAGGAAAACGATCAGAGCCCCTCTTCTGCTGGTGACGGGGAAAGGAGTGATCGGGGAGCGGGCTGTTCGCGTCAGAATGGCGACGGCTTGTATATTCCAAGCCGAGCACATCCAACATGGCCGATCCCTCGGCTGCCAAGGCTGTCTGCCTTGTGGACCCCTGTTGACTCTCGGCCCAGGGTACCACTGGCGGGGGAAACATGGCCGCCTGTCAAGGGCCTCGCCACAGTCGCTGACGAGGCCGTGCTCCAACCTCTGGCTGCATAGTGTGAGGCGGTGTGGGACCTAGGTCAACAACCGCCTGCGTCTCCGCAGAACGACCAAAGAGTCCCTCTGTGGAAAAAGGAGCCGTGAGGAGAGAAAACCTTTCTTCCTCCCCAAGAGGAGATTGCTCCAACCAGAAATGCCTATTAACAAGCGTTGATAGCATCCTAATCCTCCCCGCAGTTACAGCTTGCGACTGAGTCAAGATATCTATAACACCAAAAACATGCAAAATGTTTTCAGCGTCGGCTGGTCCTGTAGCCCCACTACCCGACGCTAATGTGGACAGAAAAACAGGCAGCTGAGCCACAACACTGGCCGCCGCTAAATTCCATCCTGTAGCAGTATAACTCTCATCAGTCCATACTGCCACCCGCCGGGCCGACTCGCTCTCAAGCGTCGGCTTCCGGGTGGGACAACGTTCAACCCCGCCGGGGCACGGGATCGATGCTACCTGGCTACCTAGCCACGGCACACCCGCCCTGCACCCTGTTGTCAACCCATTCACCCCGTAAAAAGGGTAAATAAGACTCAGCAAAACCCCCCACATTAACTACCGACTGACCTTCATCAATGAACCGGTTAAGAGGAGGGAAAAGCGGCGACATCCCACGGCGGGGAACATTAGAACAGTGACCCAGCATTATAGCATTAGTGTTAGCAGCGCGCTCCAGGATCGCCTGGAAAACGTCCACTTCAGGGGAACGTTCACCAAAACATCCCGCCCCTGGCGCCGACACACAACTCGGTTGTGTAACAAAACAACCAGCATTACTAACACTAGCATTAATGCCTGATGACACAGGGCCTACCTGTGTACGAGCCGGCTCGATAGCCAAACCTTGCACGCTGTCCCTCGATCTGCTGCCACAAGATGAGGAAACATCAGGATAGACCCGACATGTCGTTGGAACATGCCGCGAAGATTCCAGGGGTAGGCAAATCTCCGGTAAGCACTCAATATTGCGTAATTTCTCAAACTTTTCATGACAACTAGTTGCAAAGGTTGCAAGCATCCGCTATGATGGAAACGAAAATAGGGGAAGAGCGAGTGGTGACCACGCCTAGTGCTATATAGTACGTCACTAGGGCGGGACCTGGCAGGTGCTGGGTGTATTTGTTTTTATTCGTTGATGGAGTACACTAGGTACTGGAGATGAGGTATATCTCGATGGCGAAGAGCAGGACGCGATTCGCCAGTACGACTAATATAACTGGGTTAATTGTAAGTGGGTACAGCTGGGGAAAGAACGATAGGGACTACAACACCAGGACAGAGAACTACAACTAGACATGACGAATCACATTAGGAGCACCTGATCAGGGCACAAACATAGACCCACACATAATAGTTTGATTGATTGATTGAAAACTTTATTAACAGATTGCAGAATGGGTACAATACAGTACGGCTCAATACACAAAAAATTTTGCTCATTCACTGCCAACAACGATTAAACTCGTTATTGGCCACCAATCGCTGAACGCCAACAATGAGTATACTCGTTATTTGCTCGTTATTTCTTTTATTCGATATTTCCATTCATTATCCATCCAGGGAGCCTGATGTTATCATGGGGCTGAGTCTGAGATCGCAAGTGCAATACCGGATGCATCCTTCCAGGCGGTGGTATCGAGCACCATTTGAAACCTTGTGTATTGGGCTGTGTCACACGCTAAACGCTCCGGGCGCTCTTTTCTAGTAAGCTGAACCTAGGGCTTCACCCGATCGCATTGAATAGTTTTCGGGACCCCCGATTCATTATGCTGTGGTGGGCCAAATGGACATATGATCTACCAGATGGCAATCAAATTAGCCGTCTGATAGCCACAGATAGCGATTGCGTTTGTGTCTTGTCGACCGTTGACGTCGTCCCACCTCGTACAGTTGCCCGTTTGCTCGTCATTTTATATATAAAATGTGTTAGTTATAAAAGTCTGGGAGTGATCCAGAAACACGTCCTACTCCGCCCGCCCCTCCTCACCTCCATCATTATAAAGTGCTTTGAGAGGCTAGTCCTGACTCATCTCAAATCACTCTCACTGGATAAACATCAATATGCCTACTGTGAGAACAGGAGCATGGAGGATGCCATGTCCTCACCGCTACATTCCACAGTCTCCCACTGAGATGAGAGTGACACCCATGTGAGAATGTTGTTCATCGACTTCAACTCAGCATTCAACACCATCATCCCCTCCAAGGGTACATGATATCATAAATTACATGCAATCATTTAAAGTAAACAGTAAAACAAGAGCAGTAATACAATCAAAAACACAACAGTACAAATAAGACAATTGGACAGCAGTAGGTCAAGGAAAGCTATTACAAGCTGACAATGGTTGTTGTTGATTAAAGATCTGAAGCACCCTAGTGAGACAAAAGTACTACATTTTAGGTCAATTTGCAAAAATCCCTGCAGCTGCATCAACACAAAAAGCAGTCTTTCCAAGTTCAGTCCTGGCATAGGGTTCCTGAAGAACCAGTCACTGGATCGCATCACACACGGACCAATATCCCATTGCAACATAGCTATAAGGTGGTAATTTACAGAATATGGCTTTAAACCGGTACCAATGGTCACCACGCCTATTCGTTAATGAAGAACAACCAACCCCACCATAAAGAATACAGTGGTGAGTGTTGTAGCTATCACCAGTAATACACCTCAGGGCAGAGTGTGGAGGCTGCAGTGCATCTGTAAATTACATCTCCATAGTCCAGAATTGCCAGGAAAGTTGATTCAACAATCGTCTTTCTACAGAACAAGGGGAAACTGGATTTGTTTTTATATTAAAAAGCCAATCTTTTGGTGCAGTTTGTTAGTAAGGTTCCCAATATGATATCTAAATGTGAATTTGTCGTCAAATATTTGGAGGACGCGACCCCGAGTCAGACGCCTCTGGTTTTAGCTCCGCAACGATGTACACACTTTTAGTTATTATGTTTGTTTTTTCTACTTTTTTATTTAAAGCAACACTGGCGGGTACGTCATACGACCGTCAGACACTTATGGACCTAAACCCCGGGCTCAAAGAGGAGTTTGGAGACACTTTAGACCTAGAATGGCCAGCAGAAATCAGACGGGAGAATGGCGGCAAGGAAAATAACAAAGGGTACGGCAGGAAGAGACACAGAGGGAGACGTGGAGGTATTAGGCTGAGACTAAAAAGAGCTGCTTACCGCCCAGCGATTCCATCCATCTTTCTGGCGAATGCCCGTTCGTTGGAGGGTAGGATGGATGACCTGAGGGCGAGGGTCCGGTTCCAACGGGAGATGAGAGACATCAACATCATGTGTCTCACAGGGACATGGCTCACGCCGGCGACTCCGGACCACAGCGTCTGTCCCTCGGACTCCTTCACCGTCCTACGTGCAGATCGAACGGCTGCCTCAGGAAAGAGCATCGGCGGCGGGGGGTCTGCCTCCTCACGAACAACTCCTGGGTTAATCCTGAAGGGGTGCATGTTCTCTCGAACTCGTGTTCCCCGGACATGGAACACCTTTCTATCCTGTGCCGTCCGTTTCACCTCCCCAGGGAGTTCACCGCGGTCATCATGACCGCCGTATATATTCCCCCACACGCGAATACGAGCAAAGCGCTGGGAGAACTACACGATCACCTCTACAGACACCAGATCAAACATCCGGAGGCAGCGATGGTAGTGGCCGGCGATTTCAACCAGGCAAACCTGAAGAAAGTGATGCCGTCCTTTTTTCAGCACATCGCCTGCTCCACGAGAGGGAAGAACACACTCGACCACTGTTATTCCCCGTTCAGAGCCGGCTACAAGGCAGTAGCCGCTCCGCCATTAACGGGGCCCTCAAGCTCGAGTGACCACGACTCCATCTTGCTATTTCCCGCATATCAACAAAGATCACGTGACGCCGTCGTGTCACGTGAGACAAAGAAGTGGACCGACGAATCAGAGGCCACGCTCCAGGACGTGTTAGCAGACACGGATTGGGATATGTTCCAAGGAAGCGCCAGTGACGTCAGCGAGCTCGCAGACACAGTGGTGAGCTACATAACAACAATAGCTGATGGTATTGTCCTCACGAAAATGGTGCGGGTTTTCCCAAACCAGAAACCGTGGGAGGACAGCACTATTAGAGCAGCTCTGAACTCTCGCACCACCGCCTACAACCTGGGTAGACAGTCAGTAAACATGGAGGAGTATAAGGCTTCAGTCTATACTCTACGCAAGGCTGTTAAACTTGCTAAGAGGACATATGCTGACAAACTGGAGACACAAATGGCACAAAACGACACAAGAGGATTATGGCAGGGACTGAAGACAATAACTGACTATAAAGTCAGCGCCCCCTCAATGGGGAGCGACGACGCCTCCCTCGCGGACAAGCTCAACACCTTCTACGCTCGGTTTGGTGTAGACAGTGGCGCTGCTGGCTCTCCGGCTAGTGACGTCACTGGCGTGCCGGCTGTTGTGGAGAGGGGGGGGCAACCGCGGGGGGGCGGGGACGCTCTCTCGTTGTCGGAACACAGTGTGAGAAGAGCATTTATGCAGGTGAACACCAGGAAGGCTGCTGGCCCAGATGGCATAACAGGACGCATACTCAAGTCCTGTGCCAACCAGCTGGCCCCAGTGTTCACCGCCATATTTAATCAATCCCTGGCGGAGTCAGTGGTCCCTGCCTGCTTCAAGATGTTTACCATCATCCCTGTACCGAAGAAACCCTCCCCAACATGTCCAAATGACTACAGACTGGTGGCACTCACCTCTGTGGTCATGAAATGTTTCGAGAGGCTGGTCAAGGACCACATTTGTGCCTCCCTCCCCAGTGATATGGACCCTATGCAATTTGCATACAGGACAAACAGGTCCACCGACGACGCGGTCTCCCAGGTACTGCACAGCACCCTCTCGCACCTTGACCGTCAGAAGGGGGGCTATGTGAGACTGTTGTTCATTGACTACAGCTCAGCGTTCAACACCATAGTCCCCACCAGATTGGTGGACAAGCTGATCGAGCTAGGTCTGAGCTCCGCCCTGAGCGCCTGGGTACTGGACTTTCTGAGCGAAAGACCCCAGGCGGTCAGGGTGGGGGGTCAGACCTCCAACACCATCACCCTGAGCATCGGGTCCCCCCAGGTCTGTGTTCTGAGCCCCCTGCTGTACTCACTCTACACACATGATTGTGTGGCCAAGTTCAGCTCCAACTCCATAGTGAAGTTCGCAGACGACACGGTGGTGGTGGGGCTGATCTCGGACAACGACGAGAAGGCCTACCGGGAGGAGGTTGAGGTACTGGAACGCTGGTGCCAGGACAACAGCCTGCTCCTGAACATTGGTAAAACCAAGGAGCTGATCGTGGATTATAGGAGAGGACAGCAGGAGACGCACACACCACTGATGATCAACGGGGCTACCGTGGACAGGGTGAGCAGCTTTAAGTACCTGGGGGTCCACATCTCAGAGGACCTGACATGGTCAACACACATAGACACAGTAGTAAAGAAGGCGAAACAGCGCCTCTACCACCTGAGACAGTTAAGGACGTTCAGAGTATCGGGGAAGATACTCCAGTCCTTCTACTCAGGAGCTGTAGAGAGCATCCTGACCGGAAACATCACTGCCTGGTATGGAAACAGCACGGCACAGGACAAGAAGGCCCTACAGAGAGTGGTGCGCTCAGCCGAGCGTACCACGGGTATTGCACTACCTCCCCTGCAGGTTCTATACAACAAGAGGTGCAAATCCAGAGCCTGCAGAATAATGAAAGACCCCCACCACCCCAATAACAGCCTGTTTCAGCTGCTGAGGTCAGGCAGACGCCTGCGAACCCCAGCTACTAGGACAGAGAGGCTTAGGCTTAGCTTCTTCCCCCATGCCATCAGAGTCCTGAACAATGAACATTGAGTACCACAGAACACTGAACTATCCACACATAAGCACACAGGAGCACACACAGACACGCACGCTGTGCACACTCACACACTGGCAGCCACTTTAACACTTCAACATGAGCGGGCACACACTCATGCGCACACACTCACACTTATTGCCAAAAGGAAAGGCCACTTTAAATCAGTATTAGCAACAGTAACAGTGTATTGCACTACCAAAGCTACCTAGCATGTCCTATATGCTCTGTAAATAACTATGTACAGATACCGATTTTGATGTCACACCATGTTACCTGTTACCTGTTATTGCACAATTTTTTTTTGTATTGGATTCTATTATATGTTGTACCCACTGTATTGCACATCGTTGCGGGCAAGACCACCCGCATTTCATTGTATACTCGTATGCCGTGACAAATAAAACTCTTGACTTGACTTGACTTGATGTGTTCTGTGACCATTTCAATATTTGAGCCATTTACAGTTAAATTGTGTAGGTTATCGTAGTCTATGTTTTGGGATCTTGAGAAGACCATGACTTTTTCTTTATTTGTATTCAGGATCAGTTTGAGATTTATAAGAGCTTTCTGGAGGGCATTGAAGGAAAGCTGCAGCTTCTCCATAGCTAGCTGAGCAGTGTCAGAAAAACTGTATACAATTGAATTGTGTCATCCGCATATAAATAGGCCTGGCAATCATTCTGTAACTGGATACTTTACTTCCTAACCAACAAACTCCAGTATGTTAGGTTAGATAATCTCACCTTCTCCAGCTTCACCTTGAATATCGGCATTCCACAGGGCTGTGTGCTGAGCCCCCTCCTCTACTCCCTCCTCACCCATGACTGCCCGCATGGCACCAACACCATTAAAAAAAAAAATATTATGTTTTTGGTAGATTTTTATTAGTTTATTGGACAAGTGCGGCAGAGAGGAAGGATGGGAGAGAGATATGGGGGAAGACATTCGGCAAAGGTCGCCGGGTCCGGGAGGCAAACCCGGGACGGCCGCGTTGCACTACAGTGCGTTACGTGGCGCGCCACCAACACCATTATTAATTAAGCCTGCAGAGGACACAATGGTGGTGGGCCTCATCAAAAACAATGATGAGTCAGCCTACAGGGAGGAGGTCCAGCATCTGCAACCTGGCCCTCAACACCAAAAAAAGGAGCTCATCGTGGACTTCAGGAAGATCAGAGTTGACACGCACAACCCCATCCATATCAATGGGAGCGTGCAAATTCCAGCTTCAAATTCCTGGGTGTCCATATCTCTGAGGACCTCTCTTGGACCCTCAACACCTCATCACTGGTCAAGAAGGCTCACCAGTATCTCTTCTTCCCGAGGAGACTGAGGAAAGACCACTTGTCTTCTCAGATTCTGGTGAACTTCTATACCGTTACACCATAAATAGCATACTCACCAACTGCATCACAGTCTTGTATGGCAACTCCTCTGCCTCGGACTGGAAAGCATTGCAGAGGGTGGTGGAAACCACTGAACGCATCGCCGGTACATCACTCCCTACAATTGAGACTATTCAACACAAACAGTGTCTGAGGAAGGCACACAGCCTTGTCAAGGACACCTCTCACCCCAACCAAGGACTGTTTGCCCTCCTTCCCTCTGGGAGGCGCTATGGGAATCTCAGCTCCAAGTCAAGCAGGCTCAGGAACAGCTTCTCTCCCCTCAGCTGTCATCTCTCTGAATTAGCCATAACCCCATACCGTATGAACTCTGAACTTAATTCTTAATTGCTTAATGTGACTACAGGATATATGGCATCTAGTCTGACGCAAAGTAAAAGAAGAAGAAAACCACAGGACACGCTCCATGTTCTTGGGGTTGAACTTATGGATTTCTCAGGGTTTGATAAATGTTGGAAACATTTGGGATAATGTAAGTACAGAACTCAACAAAATATATAACATAAGTCTAGTAGTTTTTAGACACTTTAATAAATGTTACATGTTATATCTTTAAGAACTGTGTAAATCAAATCAAATGTATTTGTAAGGCCCGACAACACACGTTAATGTCCCCATGGGCCGGACACGTCTTCATTAAACAAGTCAAGAAGAAACATCACAATGAGTCAAGAACAAAACAAGAACACCATAAGGTCCAACAAATTTAAAATGAATGCAAAATAAATGAGTGCAAACACTCCCAGACATACCCCACGCAAAGGTAAGGAAAAACTCACTAAAACCTAGCAACAGGAAAAAATGCACCACAGGCAGTGTGGAGGAGAGAAACCTTAGACGGGCCATTCAAGGGGGGATCTCCCTTCTTAGATGTCGGTGATAGTAGTGTTGCAGACGGACAGTTGGTACTTGCGCTTCTTCCACCACTTTAAGATACCAAGTGTCACTCTTCTTTCTTTTGATTGATTGTCTACTACCAAGAGTGTTTACTTAAGGTGTCCCACTGCTATTATTGCTCCTTACAAGCTCCACTGGTGTGCAGAACAGGGAGCCATGTGGACTCAAATCAATCTGGCCAATGTGACCTGCGAAGAGGTAATGTGAGTGAAGTACACTTAGAGAAAGCTGCTTATTGTCAGTAGGGCTTGCTTGCAAACAGAGGAAAAGACGTATGTAGAAAAGAGCATCCAGCGGTCACAACCCTCTCACAATAAGACCATCCCTGTGTGTAACAGGGATGCACCGATACTGATACTGGTTCAATACCAGGATAAAAAAGGGTATCGGTATCAGAGAATCCGATACCAAGAAATGTTTAACATGCTAGAAATCAAAGTAAAGTGACTTGATTTGCTGTATTTATAACACATAGAAGCATAATTAGATCTCTCTAACTCACTTTAAACACTACACCATGCCTTATCTATTTATTACTAAAATATTTGCACTACCTCTCTACCTTATTTTAGCATTTCGTACTTTAGTTTTGTATATTGTATATTTTGTATAGTGTTTGGTCTTTATTCTTTAACTTTGTTTTACTGTATGAAGCACAATTCCAGGAGGGTCATACAGAACCAAGCATTTCACCTTATATGTAACAAATAAAACTAAATTTAAAAACTTGAAACCTGAAATTGTAATATATCTAAATTATTATAGTTATAATTATTACAAACTGATGGTCTAAGTCTATATTGTTGAGTAAAAGTGATGGACCTGTACTTGGTATCGGCTGATGCTGAAAGTTTAGGTCTCTGAATCAGCAGTGAAAAAGTGGTATCAGTGCAACCCTAGTGTGTGTGCGTGTGTGTGTGTGTGTGTGTGTGTGTGTGTGTGTGTGTGTGTGTGTGTGTGTGTGTGTGTGTGTGTGTGTGTGTGTGTGTGTGTGTGTGTGTGTGTGTGTGTGCGTGCGTGCGTGCGTGCGTGTGTGTGTGTGCGAGTGTGTCTGTGTGTTTGAAGAAAAAGAAAGTGTGTACTTTGTGTATTTACAATGAGGTAGTTGCAGGGTTAGAAGGGGCAGCGGTTGTGTACAGTATATAATCATCGTATTGTGATGTGCTCACTGTAAAGGGCTGGGGCTCTGCAGCCCTCTTTCTAAAGAGATTTGTGAAGGTAATCCGCTGCTAGAAGCCTCCCAGGGGTAAACAATCTAAATCACTGCTTAGACTGCAAGGAGATTTAATGGAGAGAGAGAGAGAGAGAGAGAGAGAGAGAGAGAGAGAGAGAGAGAGAGAGAGAGAGAGAGAGAGAGAGAGAGA